>NC_050527.1:12175080-12182200 GCF_002922805.2 Oryzias melastigma
TGTCCTGTGATTCTCAGCATCGTGGTTAAAAAAAGAAAAACCAGGAGTGATTGACAACGACACAATGTGAGGAACTTCAACAGGTGGGGGGTGAACAAATATAACAAGAAGGGCAACAACTGCACAATACAGAAGCACGTAAAAAAGTGTTTACTCACCTATTTAACTGAATGGAGATCAGATAATTAAATATATCCCTAGCAATACTTGTTTAAATAATACATAAGTCTCTCAAATGTTTTTTAATGCTTCATACGGGTAAATAATAAACATAAATATTCTTTTATTTTCTTAGTCCACAGGCCCAACAAGAGCAGTCCTCCAGCTTCATTTAGTAATATTTGCTGCAGTTTGACAGAGCAGAAAGCTTGAGCGTTCTACAGTAAAGTTAACCTAGAATTGCTGAAATCACACAGTAAAATACAAAATTTGAATGTTTTGATGTCTCCATTCTGCATTACCAAATCACCGATTACTGTTAGTGCGGGTTTAGTCGACCGCCTCGGTTTGAACGGATGAGTACACAGGGTACAGATACTCAACACCTCGACAAATAAATCACTGCACCATAACACACACACTTAAAAAAAACAGGGTGTGCTTAAAAAGACGTTCAAATCTTTATTTAAAAAACAGAGAATTTTCATGGCATTAAAATTAAAAGATAAAAATCAAACAAAATTTCAAAACTATGAGTAACAAACGAGTAGTTAATTATAAAACAATTTATTCTGTGATTTTTTTCCCCATTTGATTAATTTAAAATATATATATATATGAATTTCAGTTGTTACAAGCTACTGGCCTGCTTTGATTCCTACCTCCAAAAAAAGCATAAATAAATAAAAATCCTACATATACACTTGAGCTTAAGTTCTGCATTGATTGGCCAGAAGAGCTTTGTGTCTCCTCCCTTTATATATATATATATATATATATATATATATATATATATATATATATATATGCCTTATATTTGCAAAACCTGTTGTCTGTTTTCATGCAAGTTTCATTAAAGAGCCAGAATCTGAGACATGAGAGGTGAAAGAGAGCAAAGGCAGCAGTTGCACTAAAAACCATGATTAAATTCTTATGTATCATTCTTGCATCTCTCTTAATCTAAAATCCAATATCAGCTGCCATCACACAGCTTCACATGTATTAAGGAGCGATTATAAAGGCGTGATTCATGTCTCAAAAAAAAGATCTTTGAATGATTATGATCACTTGAAGACTTATTCTGAAACCTCGTATCTGAAAGCCTTTGAATCCAAACACTTTTCTTTATGCTAGATCACTACAATCCAAACTGCAAAAAAATTCTAATTGATATTTATTAGGAGTATATCTAAAAGAAACCTCAAGGACGAATTTGTTCTTTAAAACACATAGGCACTTTTCATGTTCCTTTTTTTTTACTGATATTAAAATTTTATAATACAATAAAACGGTGAGGAACTTATTTCCATTTTTGCTAACTATCAAACAAATTACATGTAACAAAAATCATTTGCATGATAAAGTTTCAGTTAAAAACAATGTTTCAGTGGCAAACAGAGCATCAGAAAAAAACAAATTCATACAGCAGTCAGAAGGTACTCACATCAGGGAATGAAGAAAGTGAAGCAAGGTGAAGGAAATCCTCCAAAACACTTTACTAAAATGCAAAAGTCTGCTTACAGTCCCGTCGGTTTACAAGCTAGTTGCCTTGGCCCAGTCTGGGTGTTATTTGTGAGCCAAATCCTTAAAGAACAAGAAGCCTTCTCTGTGCCTAAACCTGCCGACAGACAGGGGGCTTTGAAGGCCCCCAACTGAGCTCGGCACAGAGCTTTGAAGCCGATTGAAAACTCTGCTTTATGGGACTAAATGAAAGCAAAGGAAAAAGTTTTTTTTTTCCCTGCTGATTCATGGTTTGGGTGTATTTTGTTTGTAAGTCAAGGGAGATCAGGGAGATTTGAATGGAGAACTTTATGGACACACATCGCTCCTGTAAATGTTTTCCTTTAATCAACTGCTGTTGTTACGTAGTGCAGCTGTAATGAATAGTAGTACATCTAAGTTCATAATCATTTGTATTTGTCGCAACAATCCACACATTATGTGGTTGTTTTGATTTTAAAATTAGTACAGAATATTTAAAGATAAAATCAGATCAGTGCAAAATTTATTTTTATGTTATATCATTTATTATGTCTGAAAAATTCTGTTTCAGTCGTGGAAAAATCAGAGTATCTATCGTACATCCTGAGCTTAAAGGCCACTGCGCTTCAATACAAGGCCTTGATATAAACCACATGTAAAAGCCTGATTTTATGTTTATCTTAGGTCTGTACATTTTCTTTAACATTTTGTTTTTTTTAATAATAGAACATACAAATGTACTGACAATTATTTGATAAATAAGCCACAAATAAAATTTACTTTTTATTATTTTATGCTTTGTTTTTATTAAAAATAATTTATTTTACTATACATTTACTCTTAATGCTTTTTAACCTTTGATTTCTTATGTTGGAGAGAAGAACTAATTTTATTGTAACAAAGGTGTTTGTGCAGCAGAGCGAGCAAACGGTTGCTTATGCGGGGAGAAGCTTTGCTTTCCTTTCCTAGTTTTGCCACCTTGATGTTATATTCGCAGCTCGGAAAAATTATTATGGTGCCAAGAGTCATCCATGACACATGATTGCCATGGTGCTTTCATGTTTCCTTGCATAATTAATTACAGGGAAAACAAACAATCCATATCCAAATCTCAGCCTGCTCATTCCGGGGATGTTCAGGTTGCACTTTGGACACACATCTTCAATCAGATGGATTCTTAGAAAAGTATTTATCACTTTCTTTCTCCTTTCAGCAGTAAGTCCTTTAGAAGCACACAAACCATCTCCATCAGACAAAATCATGGACAAGCTTCTGTGATCTCCTGACTCACTCTGCTCCTCTCCTCTCCAAAGCCTTGGGGCTGACGCATTGGGACCCAAAACCAACACGCACATAATGGGGCCGTGTTGGAGTTGCCCTAATATCTCTAATGTTATGTAAATGAGAAGAGAAGAGGGCAAGAAGGAGAAGAGAGGAGCGGAGTGGAGGAGGAGGCGGCAGTGGGAGTGTTTGTGTGTCCGAGGAGGCTGCTAAGCTGCCATTACCAAGGGATTAGGCAAATGCTGCTGTTGTATCGATGCTGGTTCGACAGTGAACCACCAACCCTAATCCCCTCCTCTCCTCTCCCTCTGACAACGCCTTGTCCACGCCTCCTCTCCTCCTCCCCATAAAGTCTCCCTCCACCCCAGCCGCAATCTTAAAAATCTTCATTGCAACTTTCCACATCCAAATCATTGACATTTTTCCAGTGAAAATTAACCTAAACTCACACAAACACACAAAAAATGTCAAATACACAAAGAAATGTAAAAATAAATAAAGAATTAGTTGGTTCACAGCCAGAACAAATTCGTCTGTGCATTGATTTCTCTGACATGTAATGTGTGCCTGAGTGTATGTTTGTGAATGCAATTGGTCGATATGAAAAGCCGGAGCGCCTCTCTGGTTTGTCTGATGTGTTTGCCTGGAGTTGGAGAGTGTGGTTGTGACCCGATGGCTCCTGATCGCCTCGCGTCTGCAGACTGCTGCTCCTCCAGCCCTCTGCAGGGAGCGAGTGCCTAAGGATGCTGCATTGCTGCTATAGTATTTCTATACGTGCTGCACGGGAGGTTTCTGCCAAGGAAATCCTGCTTTATCCTCTTATACTGACATGGTTTTGATTTGTAGGTTCATGATCTCATTTTAATAATTGGACTCAAAAATGTAAAGAATGTGCTGGTTTTCATTTTTACTGCCACAGTTGTTTTGGTAATTAAAGGGCAATTTAATGTCCTAAATCATGTTTGTGTTTTGTAGCATTTGCTAAAACTAAGTGATTTTAATTTATGTTTTAGGAGGAACAACAATCATGAGTGACATTTGAAAAATAGTTCAAAATAAGTGCAACCAAATTAAAAAAGAAGTGATTGATCTCCGCCTGATTTCACACTGTTTAATAAAGCTCAGACTGTAGAACGGTGTGAAGGAGCAGTATGGTTATTCTGAGACAAACAAGCTGTGTGATGTTTGTGTCGGTGTGCACCAATGCACATGTGTGTGAGTCAGTGAAACTGTTGCAGCTTGAACTTGGAATACTCAATTATCACATTTGCACATCCAGCGAAAAGCCGAGAGGCTTCACACAACTGGCTGTGCACGAGCGCACACAAGCACGGGAACACACACTCACGCCCCTACATTTCTCTGGAACTGCAGGCCCCCTGCAGAGAAGCTCAAACACACCAGCTGAGGGGGTGATGGTGGTGACGTGGGGTTGGGAATGAAGGGGTGGGGGGGTGAGGAGTGGTTGTGAAGACGCATGAGGCTGGTGGTGAGTGACATTGAGACCAAGGTTAAACACAAACGATCAGCTGCGCTCAGCTGCAGGCCGCACTCTGAACGCAGCCGCCTCGCCCAGAGCCATGACTCCTGCAGCAGGGGAACCGCCCCAGCTCCTGCTGCAGACTTCATTTACTCAAATTACTCAGAAATAAATCATCAATCATTGAAAACAGAAGCACTCATTTAAAATCTATCTGTATTTGTGGACAATCATCAGTTCCTCAATCTGCGTAAGAAACAATATGAGGATAATAACCCAGATTGCTAATTTATTTATTTTCCTGAAGGGTTTGTTTTATGGAAGTAAAGAGGTAACTTGTGCTGTGCACTAAAATGCAAACTCAAACAAGATGCTTACAAAAAATAAAATTATCGTTCCCGTCCAATCCCAATTTAAATGACAGTTCACGGAGCATTATGTGACAACATTTTTCTGTTTTATTGAGATGTGTGGAGACTAAAGCAACATATTCACAAACAGTGAAACTAGACTCTCCCTGCCCTCAGCGATGCACATTTAAGCCACCACTTTCAATAAAAACTCTATGAAAATGTGTGTAGATGTGCGTTTTGTGCTTTTAGAACTCTGTTTGCGTAGCTAGCACATTTTCAGGACTGTTTTGGGGCTCTGCATACATTAAACTAGCATTTGGTAGTGAGACATGAATGGTGTCCCCTTTAATTCATGGAAGTGTAACTGTTTGAATATTGATCATGGAGGAGAAATTAATTTGTGCCGGCCAGAATTACATGACAGCAAAGCCGAATCCAAATTCTTCCCCTAACCCTCCGGCTATTCCTACCCCTCCAATTGAAGGGACATCTGAAGGGAAAGGGGTGTCAAAATTAAGGGTATAAGGAAGTGACTTTGAGCTCTGTATCCCTTCGCCGAAAGGGCGAGCTACATCACGTTTTGCTGAGGATAAGAGCTTTTCTTCACGTGAGTGCACTCTGAAGCACAGAAGTTGACGTTTAAATGTAAGTAACGACTTTTTGTTTTAGCACAACCTTTTTGAAGTTCAAAAATCAATGTTATGTATATCCGAGCAGTAGCAGCTCCGCACTAACGTAGCCTACCGACTACTGATGACATCACTGAGTGGTAGTAACTCCCGCATTCGAAGACATTTCCATAACTCTCCGTTTGGAGGGCTAGATGTAGGGTTAGGGAGAAGCTGTAAGGACAGGGGAGGAATTAGGATAGAATAGAAATAAAAAGCCTGGAGCAAGATTCACGAGATTTGCACCGCTTTGACATTTCGCAGCAGACCTCTTCCAACTGTAGGTGTCAGACATGCGACAATAAATAGCAGAAAAAGGAAATGTGTTAGCGCACTCATGCATGCTCAATGTGATTGTAACAGATTTCAGGTAACAGAGTTTTGATGGAGTTCTGAAGATCATTTAGCAGCTAAAATTACTTTATTCAACAAAAGCTACTTTGTGACATTAAAACACAATGCCTTTCAAGTCTTTTTAATCTCTGAATGAATTTGTCGCATAGATATGAATTGTTAAAGCGGTTGAAATCTTCTCCATTCTCTAAGTAACATGTTCATTTAAACATTCATGGATGGAACTCATCTCAAGGATTGGGACAGCTCTATGTTTACAGCTACGTTGCATCATTGTTTCCATCACAACTGAGCACAACAGTAGGAGTCGTATAAAAGAGACATATTTCTCAATTTTGGCTGGGTATTTCGGTCTGTTTGATCCATGAAAGTTTACATAAAATGACAGGTGACTGGAGGTGGCTCAGTTTAGTGCCTTCATTCTGTTGTCATTTGAGTGGAGTGTTTCTTTCTTTTGGAACTCTGACTAAAGGTGCCGGAAATAATGGAAGTACAACCAGCTGTGAAATTAAACCTTAGTGGAAAATTAGAGCCCATGAAGACGATGCTATTTAAAAAATAAAATGAATACATCCACTGTAGAGAACACTTTAAATAAATATTTTAAATAAATCAACAGCTAAAGCATAAACAGCAAAAGTTTATGGGTTTATTTTTAACAGAGGTTTTTTTTCTAAGTTTATAACAAAGTGTAAACTTTCCTTGATTTATCTTTTTATTTTTTTATTTTATTGAAAATATCGTGTTGAGCTTGAAAATAAGTGCAATCTACAGAAGTGAACCGCATGGTATACAGTGTAAAGTTAAAATAAATAAAGCTAGAAATACTACCCATTCAGGTAATTCTACAGCTTCTCTGTCACTTTTTAACTTGTTTATCTCTCAGCCTTCAGCCGTTTTGGCTCATGTCCATCTTTTCTTCAGTCCCCTCACCTAACAGCTGATCCAATGAACTCTCCACAGATTCCTGCTGCCAACTGAGACTGCTGCAGAGACACCTGAGTAAGTGTGTGTCAGGTGTGGTTGTGTTAACCTAGACAAACCGGTTGAACAGATTAAAAATGAATCTGACAGCAAGAAAACACGTGTGAATTCCTGAGTGTGTGTGGTCAAGCGTACAAAAGTAGATAGCTGTTTCATCCCGGCATCGCCAGGCCTGTGAAACGGCAGAGTGGGGTCAGGTGTGCTTCGTCTGACTATCTTGTTAACTTAGATAGGAGAATGTATGTGTGTGTGGGGGGGGGCAGCTTTGATGACCTGAGAATTTGTTTATCAGCAAAATGTTTACTGTGTGCATTATGGCAGAGATGTATGAGGTACTGGAGTAGGTATACTGGTTATTG
>NC_050527.1:12182299-12189707 GCF_002922805.2 Oryzias melastigma
GCAAAAATGCATTAAACATGTCTTAGTAATGACTGACCATGTGACTTTCTACATGTTTTGAATGGATTTAGTGGTTTAATGCACATGTGAGAAAGTCAAGGCCCGAGGGCCGAATTCGGCCCATGGGGAAGTTATATCCGGCCCTCCAGATCATTTCATATTATGATTATGAACAGCTTGATGTCATCTGACACTGGTAGCATATCGAAGCAACACTGCGATCATGGAGACTGAGTGATCAGTGGTAATGACTTCTGGCTTTCTTAATTAAGCTCAGCATTTTACATCACTAGGATGTCATCCTTCTCTCCCTCCTCTCACTCACGGTGCAGAAACAAATAAACATAATCGGATAAAATAATTAAGAGCAAAATGAAGTAAAACAACAAAACACACAGCAAAGAAAACAGATTTATTTGATTTGTTTTAGCTAAAAAAGCACAAGTTTTATTCTTATTTCCTGGCTTTGTTTTGTTCAGCAGCATGTTCTTATATGTATAATTTCAACAGGATATGTTTAGAGATCAAAATCTTTTGGGTTATTTATAAGTGTAATTTTTCATATAAAATGATGTAAAAGTAAATAAATTTGAGTGTTTTTTATTTTAATGTATAGTTTATTTCTAACTTTTATAATTTTGACAAAATATATTTTTATCGAGAGTAAAATATTACTTAAGGTTTAAGTTGACTTATTCTTGAATAATATTCCTGTCTGTTTTTATTCATTTGTATGTTAATTCTATTTGTTTGTTCTGTTCTCCTTTTGGGCATTTTTCTGTTTCCATGCCTCATTGACCTAAACCTGTAGCTTTTGGATTTCTTCTTTTTTCAATTTTGTTTCTTTTTACATCTTATCAAAAGTCTCTGTTCTAGAGTTCTACACTGTCCATGCCAAGTATTGATTTTTTTTACCACACACTTACTGTGTTCCATTCAAGAAATTACTAGAAGAAACATCTAAACATTACCAAGTCCGAAAATATGTTTTATGGAATTGCAAATGAACATCAATACCAAAGTGGTGATATAAAAACATAGATTTACCAAACCTTAGCTTGCAAAACAATAATGTTCATAAATAAATAATTATAAATAAAGTGTCTAAATATTGCTTGTTTTTAGTCAGCATAACATTTTCTCTCAGAAAAAATAAATACCAGCATGGATGGAGTTGCAATACACAAATGACTCTGAGGACTTTTTTTAGAACAGTTGATTAAAAGTGATCACAAATTTGAAGTACAGTAAGTCAATCTTTGGAAATATACCAGTTAATTTTAAATGGAAGATTAAAAGAAGACATTTTCAGATGTTGCCATTTTTAAACCAAACCAAGCATCAAGCAATTCTGTGGTGGGACTTTGAAAGAGCTGCACGTAAACAAGTGCCCAGAAACCTCGGTGATAATTTCTAAGATAATTTCTTCAAATTAGTAGCAATTCTTGTTGAACTTTGTATTTTGAATACTGTCCTGATTGACATTGCGCACAATTCCAAAAAGACTCTGGATGCCAGTCTTTCTAAACTAGGTGGAGGTATGCACAACTGAACTTTTGCAGGCAGGGGACACTGTGAGGGAACTATAAGAGTGAGCAAAAACAAAATGCCTTACTCAATTTCAATAAGATCCCTCAGACAGACAGATCTGAAGACCTAATTGTAGTTTGGAGCAGAGACAAGATCGGCGACTGAGACGTGACTTATCTGTGGTTGGAAATAGGGTGAAGATTGCAACTTGGGCTTGGCTTGCTTGTGGTCATGGACTGAATGAGGTCAGTGACTTGGACTTGGCTATAACTGTAACTAGAGATGGAGCAAGATCAGCTGCTTGGACTGGATTTGACATGAACAAAGACGAGAAAGAGTAAAACTGCAATAATTTGAGATAGCAGCCTTAAATGTCCAAAGACACAGTAGAAACACATGAGTTTTATTGTATGTGGAGAGAAAATGAGGGCAGTGGTCCATCAGATTGCCATGAATGGCAACAATGACATTTCAATACGAGGGAAGAAACCAGACTGAAACAAGTAGGGACCCATGACAGCTTCTTCAGACCCATCCTTTCTGTCCATTAAACTCTGCAAAACCCCTCTGGCAGTGGTAAGACCAAAGAAGGAGCCAAACATCGTAGGCAGCACCCTGCAATTAACTGGGCGGAGGGGGCCTTGGGGCGGGAACCAACCCTGTAAAGCGAGCTGGATTGATCTTGGAGATGTGAAACGTGGGGTGGACCTGGAGACACCTGGGTGGGTGAAGACAAAAAGCAACAAGACCCACCTCCTTAAAAAATGGTTGAAGGAGCATTGAAACAGGCCACCAGCTCCCTGTAGTGGAGACTCAGACCCTAAGGCCCTCTTAATAACAGCACACATGGGTTTGTGCTGTAAAGACTTGCCGAAAATGACATGAACATGTTACCGCTCCCCATGAGTCACTTGGACATGAATCAGCTGCATGAGTTTTGGTGAATTATCCTCCCCAGAGACTTTAAATCCAGAAAAACGGAAATCTATTAAAAGGTTCAACAAATCTTTCATGGTGTCTTTCTCCCATCCCAATGTCAATACAAGCAGTTAAATCTACAAGCCAGTATGGAGAAGAGAGACGGTCTTATACAGGCAACTCAACCTTTAAAGTATATCATAATGAAACCCTAATAAATAAATCAAAACCACATATTCAAAATAAACACCGACACATGCATCAACTGACATCCTTGACAAAGTAAGTAGATTCCAGTTTTGTGAGTGGATATAATATAGGGATGTCACACTCCAGGCCTCGAGGGTCGGCCTCTTGATGGTTTTCAAAAAAATTCAGCCTTATCTGCTGTTGATTACCTGGATCAGGTGTGTTTATCCATTGAGAAGCTTCAATGGCAGGTTGGTCAGAAAACATGAAGAAAGCTGGCCTTCAAAGATAGAAGTTTGACCACCCTGGTGTAGTGGGATCCATGAGCAGAGTCAATGACTCGGACCAGAGTTCTCTCAATGGCTGTAAAGCGCAAGAAGTACTATGATCTTCTAAGGATTCAGGTGAAATACGCTGAACGATTTTTTTACCTTGATCTTGCACCACGATTTCTCCCAACAGCATCTGGGATAGGCTCCAGCAACCCCGTGACCCCTAAATTGGATTGCACAGGTTTAAGAAATAAGCATATGGTTGGAAATTAGGTTGATTACAGTTGGAGAGTAGATGGGGGCAGAGGTTAAAAAATGAGAAGTGGAAGATCATTTTAATGACCTTTAAGGAGCTTTTATCAATTCTTCCATCTTCTGAACACACCTAATCCCTTTTAGGGGTCATGGGATTGCTGGAGCCTGTCCCAGCTACTGCTGGGCGTAGACGGGGTGAACCCTAAACACGTCACCAATCTGTTGCAAGACAAGAAAAACGTAATACGAAAATGTACCTAACCTTTTCAGAATAAAATCTAAACCTTAATAATTAAGATGTCACATTTTACATTAATTTTAAAATTCAGATTTTTGACACTTTCACAAAGACTGTGAAACGCTGTGAGAGCTCCACTAAAAATGTGTCCCATCTGGGAAATTTTAAGGTAATTTTGTGTTAAAAAAAAATCCATTAGATAGGCCACTGAACTCATTATGAGGACAATATGATGTCTGTGTTGTCTTTTTGGGGACTCTCTCCCACAGACACAGGTGCAAACTGAGAGCTACCGCTAAGGTGTGTGTGCAGGAGTGTGTGTGTGTGCATGGGGAGCTGGGGGCTGCAGCGGGAGTGAGTGGCACAGGTGGCACGGAGCCCCAGCAGTGCCGAGGGCATCAGATCGGCATGTGGCGCGCAGCCAACCACTCACTACATATGCCAAGGGGGAAGAGAGCGAGTGAGAATGGGGAATAAGTGTTTTTCTAACTAGCACATGGGTCACAGGTCTCCTGTCTTGCAGCATATGCTGTCAGTATGTCTGTCTACCTGTCTGTCTGTTTTGCACCTCCCTGCCAACCAAACAAAGTGCTATCAGCGGTCAAACTGTCCGTGCCAAGACGATGGGACGGTGAGGCGATGGGGGTTTGTCTGCTTTCGGTTCGAACATCCTGCACTCCCACAAACACACAGACCTACATCTGAGTGTGCACACAAATGCCCACGAGTACAGTGCCAGCTTGTGTCATTATCATATTCATCAATTATGTAAAGAGTTGTCTGAACAGAGTTGCAGCACATTCGTGCAGACACACTCGCAATTTCCACAACACACATGCATTTTTATGAAGTGCCGTGGGGCTACACATGACCTGCACGGCGCCTGCAAACACACTGACTCAGAAACACACAGGTGTTTGACAGTGCATAGCTGAGGGCAGAAAGCACATCTCTGAGTCTGATACAAAGGAGAAATATTTATTAAATATTTTAATAGATATTAAATTAGGAGAATTCTTGGAAAATAAAAACAAGAAACCTTCCCAAAAAAATCATGAAATAGCAGTTATAATAGTTTAATATAATAGTGAAAATTGTGTTTTAACATGTTAGTGTTTTCTGATTGTAGAGGACATATATAAAGAAAATAAGGCTTGAAATTGCATATCTTAGTATTTATTTATTCAAATTGTTGTGAATCAGGAGCAGATTAGAAACATGCTGTTTGAGGAAACGTTGCATTTTTGATGTAGAAAATATGCTGAGTGGGCAAGAAAGTCCCTTTTCTGCTGCATTCTGATGCATCCACTTGTAAACGACTAGATTCATGTAAGTCTTGATTTTTTTTGTCTTAACTGGCATCTGGCTCAAAACTACACGGCTGGATAGTCCCAATATTCCTCATCATTTTTGTCGCACTAGAAATGTCAGGTTGGGGTTGTGAGGGGCTGTAAGGCTGTGGGAGAAAGTGTAAGCAGATGGATGATGGGAAAAGAGGGTGGGCTTGCTACATGTCAACAGTCCCCCCTATGGCGGGTAAATTTCTAATGGAAAATTCTACACTTTTACAATAGATCAAAATGGGACCTGCATGAATTTCAAGTATTTGCTCGTTGTATTTATCTCTTTTAATAGTGTTCCGCCTGTCACAGTTTTACAGCTTACTCCAACAACATGTAGAAAAGCAGCTTGTGTTTTCTGGTTTCAGACTTTATCAAAGTAAACAAACACAATGTCTAGAAAAAATAAATAAAATAAAGTTTGAACTATTTAGTAATCGCATAAGCGTGTCTGTACTGTGATAGAAAAGAGGAATGAGCATCATAACATAATAATAATCCCTCTGAATTTAAATTAAAAGTGAATCCTGATAATGCACCATATTTCAAAGGAATCATCCATCACTCATTGTTCATCGTCGCATTGTCAGTTTTGTTCGACCTCAGCAGAAAGTCTGTGGAAGAAAGTCATCGCTGGAGCAAGAAAATATGAAAAATGACTCAAATGAAATGCAAATTATGTTCAGGTGGTTGGTCAAGTCTCATTTATGTTGCAATGTACGCATATAAGTCCATATTTGTAAAATGAATTAATTCCTTGACTAAAACAGATGTGAGCTGTCATGTAAAGTTAGTAGAAAATACTGTAGGTTGCAGAAATAAGCTAACCTCTTTTCCGGCCTCCATTTACCCCTTAAGTGATTCCATCAACTCTGACTCATCCTCAGAGGTTCTAAAATAAAATCAACGTAAAATGTAAAAATTCTGAGTGGTCACAAAAAATAAAAAATAAAAAAAATCCTTTAATCAACCTAAAACAATAACATTTACTTAAAAAAAGGTTTTGTGCTTTGATGCAATCAAAGAGGAAGTTGTGCAGACCTACGTTTCTCAATGGGTCATTCCAAATATATAGGAAAAGTATTTTCTTTATGTCACTTTTTATGGAACATAAACAAAACAGATTTTTTTTTTAAAAACACAAACTATTTAAAATAGACTTTAAAATCATGTCTTGTCAGAAGAAGCTCATGTACGCAGAAACAAGTCTAAACAACCAATCTAATTGGTTACAGTGATTAAATCAACAGCGGATAGATGAAACCCTTTCACATCTTCCTGAGACATCTGACCTTCAGTCGATCTGCTCTCCAGCTGATTCCCTTAAATGCTGGTAATCAAACCTGTTGAAATTCAGGATAAAGTCCCTGATAACACCCAACATGAAGAATTTCTGGATTTTTTGGCTACATTTAACACTTGAACTTGATGTTTAGCATAAATTGAGTTTAACCTTTACCCCTTAGCTCCAAAGTTATTTAAATGGAATTTATAAACATGAATAATGTACACTAGTTTTATTCTATCAATAATATCCTGCTATTGAACTCATCTATGGGTTATCTAAATGCAGAAAATTCACCAGTGGGCACAATTTTTATGGCATAATTTAAAAAAAGAGAGAAAATAAATTTAATTTTTTGGAGCTTTTTAGTTTTGAGCAAGTTAAACCCTGCCCTAAATTTACAAGGTAGATATATAGACTAATTATTCTTAGCACTTAAGTTAACTTGGTTGCCTTGTTTTTCAGTTATTATTTGTTTCACTAAGAGAAAAAACAAAGATACATTTTTTAAACATTTGAAGCCAACGAATGGAAGCATGTGACCCAATGAATTAGTCTACCTGCAAAACCTGCTGGTGCTGTCTTTAAAATAAGTGAGTTTATGTTACTGATTAGAGTGATACCACTAACAACATGAATTGGGTTGTAGGACTTTATATGTGGCACTTTTCAATTCTGTATGCACAAGGAGTAATTACTCATTAGATGAGTTGTTAACTAACTGTATGCAAAATAATATCACTACATAGATTTAAAAAAATCTAGCATCTCTTAGTTTTTTAATTCTATGTAAACTATCAGAGAATGTAAGAATTAATTCAAGACCTGTCTAATAAATGACTGGGTGATTAAGAGATGCTGAGTCTGTCTGCACAGCTCTGTTTGACCTCTCCTGTTCACTGATGAGTGAAATTCTGAGCTCCGTGGTTCTTGTGTTTCCTTAATGAGAGTCAGAGTAAGGACCTGTCGAGAGAAAAAAAGCAAGAGTCAGGTCTTTCTTTTTCACATATCTCTCAATTCTATATTCTCTCCGTACAGCAAAGATACTTATCACTTCAGATTCCAACGACACATTAATCCTACACAAATGCAGCTACTGATGCTGAAACAATACATAGACCAACTCAGCAGTCGCTGCAGGATAATTGCCCCAAAGGACACCGACAATGACATTAGAGAGCAAACCACAGGAGCAAAAATACTATAAGATTTGTGAGAAATTGTTGGATCAATAAACTAAAGGACATCCCTGTAATAGAAAATGTTTCTCCAGATATGAATTGAACTTTTAACATGAAGATGTGGGAATATTGAAGCTCAAATATCAGATTTTTCTGAATATCTGGCCATTCATTGTTGCTGAAGAATAATTCAGGAGTTT
>NC_050527.1:12189742-12213755 GCF_002922805.2 Oryzias melastigma
ACATCATTTTCAGACTGTTTCAGTCAGATCTTATTCAGTGTTACACAGTTTTCCAAGGGTGTGGGAAAATAAAAAAAGAGGACAAATGTATGAGCCATGAGTTTCTAACCATATACTATAAAAAGATGAAAAGATGAATTTCTTGCAAATTGATATATATATACATCTATCTCTCTCTCTCTCTCTCTCTCTCTCTCTCTCTCTCTCTCTCTCTATATATATATATATATATATATATATATATATATGTGTTTTAAGCTAAATGATTAAAAAAAATACAAAGAAATTCAAAATGAGTGAGGCAGTTTATTAGTGAGATTATTTATATGACTTAAAAAACAATGAAAAGGGTGATGATACTTGAAAAAAATCCCAGTGTCGGCCTGGCAACTGTGTTTTTAGCCCTTCTCTTCAAATAAATAAATTGTTATCCAGTTTAATAAAGTTCAGAGACATGTAATGGATTATTTATGTGACGGTTTAATGATCTAGCTCTAATGCAGAGCCACCGGATCTGGATGAGTCTTGATTGGACCTCACTTTCCTCGACCCTTAATGACTGAGGTCCTTTACAGCATAATGAGATGGAAACAATTATTCTATCAGCTGTCAGTCAGACTGTGTGGATCTATATTTAGCAGGTGTGGGGAGATCCGGCATGGCGGTGCAAAGGTCTTTGGATTGTCACGGTGAAGTCTTGCAGATAATGAGGCAGGTGTACAACATGTAATCTGTGTTTTTAGGCCTTGGGTCAGCTGTTACTACCTGTCATGGGTGCAAATCATGCAGCAAAGCACAGAGAAAGAAAAGCTGCTGGCGAGGAGAGATGCAAGCTGTTATTGTAGCTACAATACCCCGCAAACTAAGTCCCACATTTCCAGGCCTGTTCTGTAATCGTGGGAGATCATGTTTCCAGAAACCTCTCATTTAGACTGTTGCTGAGCAGATGATTAATGTGAAAACTTCCCGTGTTTCTTTTTTTTCCCCTTCTGCCTTTAACTTCCAGCATACTGCTCCTCGTAGAGTCACAGATCGGTGGAAATATTGTATGAGAAAAACAACACCAGGATGTATATGAAGTATGTAGTGCTCCAACGGCATCTTTGAGAAGTTGCAGTCCTTTACATCCTCACTTTTGCATTTGTCTCTTGTGATCCATGAAAATGGAGAAAAGTGATGCTCCCACACATATACAAACACACATGAGCCCTGCAGTGCCTGAAGCCACAGTGCAGTAAGATTGAGGGTGTGTGTGTGTGTGGGACCTGTGCCAGTCTTGGCATGGCTGGATGCCTGTCTGTGGGCCTCCTGAGAGGGGACCAAGGGCACAGCAAATTGGCACGCTACCCTTCTTAGTCCCACCTGCATGTGTATATGTGCTGACGTGTTTATGAGGAGAGCAGGCTAATGCTAATTTGTATTTGTGTGCATGTGTTGTAGTGTGTTTTTTGGAACCTTCTGGTAACATCAGCTGTAAAAGTGAGGAGAGGTGTTGTCCTTTTCCTCTTTCTGGCCTTCTTGCTATTTTTGTCCATGTTTTTCTCTCGAGTTCATAACTTGTTGTTATTAGGCGAGTCCCAATATGTGTCTCATGATACGATGCATATCACAAAATATCCCAAGACTACCACTTTCACATTTTTTTAAGATTATGTAAAAAAAAAAAGTAAAAACTAAGTCATACATGTCTCATTGCAACCAAAACCACAAGGCTGACTGAACATTTAACACAAGCTGGTTCTTGCGAGGTCTTGTTGTTGCTCTAGTGTGGTGTAGAGCTGCTCAAAGAGGATCAGTGTACTGTGCTGCTAACTAGCGATCCAGAGTCTCTGTAGAAAACAAAAGTAAGATGCTGAATTAAGATCATAAATGATTAATTAAATATTGTTTTGTCAGCATTTTAAATCGATACAAGTATCGCCAAACAAAATATCCTGATAATCATTATTTCCCTACACCACTAGTTGTTATTATTTCAGCTTTTTATGTTCCGTCATTTTATTCCAATCTCAGTAATATGTGGACAGCTGTCTCTAATCTAGATTGACAAAAAAAAGACTACAAAAATTAATACTGTCTTTCCAAGATTAGGGATGATCTTTCTGATAAACTGAAATCTAAAATTGCAATTTTGCTATTTTTAGTTCTAAAAAGTATTCCAGTCCGGCTCTTTTTATACCGATTTTCTTATTATGACCTAAAAAAAAGAAACCAGGAGTTAAATCAAGATAAATCTTATTTAACATAAATTTCAGCTTTGTGAGAAGAATTTCCACATTTACATTGATTTCATTTTTATTATTCATAATTTCAAATATAAGTGGTCAGTCATGTATATGCAGCATGTTTTTCTTCTCTTAACTAACCCCATTTGGTAAACTTTGTTAGTCAGAGTTGGTGTCAATATTTTAACTGTTATATTTTTGGCTTTCAGAAAGCACCTTTAGAAAACACAACTATTGTATGTGTTATTTATACTCAAATTTAAATAAACAAACATATTTTTGAGGGGATTTTGCTTTATTATATTTTGCTAAATAACATTTTCTAAGTCAGACGGATACATTTTTTCAATCAAACTTTATAAATATTTTTCCATCATTAATTGTGGTAAGAGTTATGCTATTAAACATACAATATTTTAATGACTCATGACTGTGTGTGTGTGTGTGTGGTGAGGAGGTCAGTGAGGGAAAAGAAAAAAGGCCTTGTGTGCTCACAGATGTCTGTAGGCCTGAATGCAATCTCATGCACTGACTGTATTTCAGATTAAAATTGCTCAAATGGAAGGTATCTCTTCACCTGCATGCTAAGACTGATATCTTGGGGGAAGCTTTTAGTAAAGTAAAGGACTTGAAAGGTTCTGAAGAAATAGATTTAATTGTTATGGCAGGAAAAAAAGGTGCAGAAGTTGGTGTCAAAACCCTTGTCTATATCTTAGCATCTGTCTCACGAGACACAGAATGCAGCTTTGGTTTCCATTGACTGTTTTATAACGTCTTTCATGAAGGTATAGGGTCTTGTGTTTGTTTCTTTCGATAGAGAGTCACAAAGGCCTCCTTTTGCTTGTGTGCTGAAGTCAAAGACATCTCCTTTAATTTAAACACCTTGAAAATCCACCAGAGGATTTTTTTGCAGATATATCCTGTGTAACAGTGTAGAACAATTACTGCATCTCACAGGAGGCACATTTACTCAGATCAACACTTTAATGATAGACGGGACTGTGTTTAGCATCTTGAACTTCTCACATACGTTTTTAAAAATCACTTTGATAAATTTACGCACAAAACATCCCGACAGCGGAGCGAAGGACAGAGGAGCAGAAAACAGGAGACCGAGGCAGTGAGAGGGAGAGACAGACAGATTTTCAAACAAGCAGACAGACAGATAATCTGTGGGCTCAAAGGAGGGGAATGTCATTGATCTCCCAGAGGACAATACACACTACGCGGTCATCTGTTCAATGTTGCCACCAGTCTCGGACACACACACACACACAAAAGCTCAGACCTTGGTGAGTTTGTGAAAAGAGTTCAGTTTCTATTCAGTTGGTTAAAAGAATCCACAGAAACACATTTTCAGAGGAACCAGGAAGCATGCCACTCACCATATCATACAAAACCTTGCTGGAACCTTTGTAGTTCATCTAAAATAACATTATAAACAGATCAAATGTAAAGAATTCTCACATATCTTTATGGGTACCAGTAATTTTACTATAGAACAATGTTGATAACAAAGCAAATGTTATAAGTGACACATTGTTATGGTTTATTCTTGTTTTTCCAAAGAAATGTGTGCTTTTATCTTTTTTATTTATTTATTTTTAAATATTGAAATTCCAGTGATATCAGAAACTTATAAAGCCAGGATCCTCTGCAAAAATACTCACTAAACAACAATTCAGGTAATATCAATATAAATACAACATACATAAAAAAGGTTGACATTTAACTGAATTCTTTTATATGTCCAAACAGTCAATTTCTCAAAAAGTTTTGGACAAACACAAATCCTCCTACTTTTGTTAAAAAAACAGAGTTATTTTTTATTATTAAAGCAAATAAGGATCAATAAAAAATATTACCAAATCTTTCTATTAACAAGAAAATTGCAATTTTTATGTTTGTCCCATGAGAAATAAAAATGAGAAATAAAATATTTCCAAGAACTTAAGCTAATTTTCTGGTCTAACACACAAAAAGCTTTATACACAAGTTTATTTATTTATTTTTTCTTATGTGTTACTGGTCTGGGAATGATTATCTTGTAGTGATTCCGTTTTCAAAAATATAATAGTTTTGCTCTTAACTCCCAGCATCCTTTTTTAATATTTAAATATTTTTTAATCTCTTTTAAAAATCACTGTGATCAGAGATGACCCTGATTCTCTAAGTATTTACAAAAAGCAGGGCAAAAGACAAAGATCTCGGGGCTGGCGATGTAACTGATCCCTGTCAACGTGAGGCAGATGGAAAAAGGATGTTGGATCAATACACTTGGAGTGCATGTAAATATTTACAGCCTGTCCTGTCGATACAGAGAAAAGGGGAGAGAGTGAGCGGTATGGGAAAAGAAAGAGACAAAAACAGAGGACACACAATGCTCACTGCTGTGATAATGGTGACATTTTCAGTGTGCTGATGTCTGTGCACGCCCGGCTGATGGCCCACAGAGATGGCCTTTAGAAGAGTGACAGGCCAAAATTACCATTAAGAGCCAGCAGTATTAAGTCTCCATTTTACATACACACACACACACGTCTTGTGCCTTCTATTACGGCTCTTTGTGAGTTCAATGGCTTCATAACCTCTGCGCTGGAAAGATTTGATTGCTCTCTTCTCCTCAGCTTTCCTATCTGTTCCTCTCTCATCTTCCCATGCTTCCATTTTCAGCTCTGAGCCCCATCAGGACCCCCGCCCCCACCCCCAATCTCCTCCTCTCCTATCAGTTATACTACCTCGGCTTCCCTTATCTGGAACTCTGCAAGATCTCCTCAAATTCATCTCCCTTTTTTTCTATTTTAGTTAGTTTTGGTGCAAAAACATCCTCCTTTCTGCCACAGTGTCATCCGTTTGGCAGGATATTTGACTTTATCTTAGAGGTGAGTAATCTCTATTTGAGCTACACTACAGATAGTGAGCTCATATAGATATAATCTTAAGTTTTGGTGACTTTTTTTGGGAACCAACATTATTTACTTCCAGTGGCGGGCCGTGCATTTCACACCTAGGCCTTCAGTAGTGCTCCATCTGAATCAATCCAACCCTCATTAACTATTTTATGGCAATAAAACTTCTACTGCAGGTACAGCTGCCACACACACACCAAAAGCATAAAAAATAACCTGATAAAATTTCAATATTATGTAGGGAGATAGCAAAATTTTACTCACCAAAAATCCAGATTATTTAAACACAAAATCCATCCTTTCTATCCTCAAGAAGATTTCAATCACTCTGTCGTGCAGAATCCGTGCGTTTCGCAGATGGAAAGTGTTCCGTGGCTGTGATAAGCTGGAAAAAGCTGCATGCGGGAATTGTTCTGGTATTCCTGAAGCCTCTTGTGGTCCAGGAGGGTGACAAACATCAGTTTTTGTGATTTTGAAATCTGGTCTGTGTCTGGAAAATAATATTGTCGGTAGTGCGCGCGAGGATTTTGCGCTGCACCTCTTCGTGAGCTCGGAGCGCCCGTGGTGCCTTCAGGGGCCTCGTAGATTTCCTCGTATCAGCTTCTCTCCGGCTCAGCGGAGTCACGGAACTCCTTTACCCGTGCCAGACAAAACTGTGCCACAACTTTACCCAGACATTCATTTTCCACCAAAAATCAGACGATCAGACGCTTTCCACTGGCAACATCTTCAAACCTGACACGCCGCTCCTCGGCACCTGTGTCCGTCACATAACGCAGAACCAGAGCGAGCTGCGAGCTATCCAATCAAAGTTCGTGAAAATGATGACGTTTCCGTACGCCTGCTAGCTGGCCTTGGTTTCGCCTACTCCAAATCTGATTGGTTGAAGCAACAGTTTGGTCGACAATTATTGTATGCTACAGGGCCCGCAGAACTGATTGTGAAGGCCTCCGGGCAGATTTCTTTGACCCTAGCAACAAATGGTGCTGCAATGTGATTGGTTAATGCTTAAATAGGAAAATACACGTCTGGAAGCAGCGCAACCAGGGAGACAGCAATGAAAGGACGAAGACAGAGCATTTGGAATTATAGAATACGTATTCACGCAAATAAATAATAATTAATATCAGTCTGTGATTCAGATATTTTTAGGCCAGCAGAGAAGGCCTTGCAGGCCCTGACGACCCGCCACTGTTTACTTCATAACAGGGACATCCTTAGCTCCGCTACTAACTTGCACATTTCGTCTGGACTTTGCATGTTCTTCTTGTCTGTGCGTCTTACATTGCTGCTCTTCCCAAAGAGCAGAAACATATATCTAAGTTCACTGGAACTGTAAAACGGCCTTGGTAGTAGCTGTAAGTGCTTTTTCATTTTTTTTTTCTTTTTTTACTGGCAACCCATGTACGCTATAGACCCCCCACCCTTCTGATGAAGTCTAGAAAAGGCTCCAGCAGACCTCCATAACCATGAATTAGGAAGAAGTGGTTCAGAAAATGAGTGAGTGTTCTCTGCCTACAGGCTTAAACAAGCTCTTTATGCAGCAGACTCCAGTTGCAGACCGTTTAGAGACAAATTATACACACATCAACAAAGTTCAATCCAGCCAAGTTTTCCATCACAGGAAGATCTTTCGGCATCTACTAACAGGCCAAAAAACAACCAAACATGTCTGTGTCCAGTATTTCAAACACTCTTTCAAATACTCAAGATGGATATAGTGAGTTTGTGTTGTTCATGTTGGATATTTTGTGGTAAATCTATATAATTGTTGTATTAAGCCTCGGGCAAAAAAAATATACTAATGTAGATTTTTTTTTTCCCCAAATCTGTCATACATATTTTTTCATATATGTAAATCTTGTGTACTTTCTGCAGGAAGTTTGCTTCCTGTTTCTGTGCTTTCCTGTGTTTTTCTCCAGCATCCTCTCTCAACACCTGGTGCTCAGGCCATTGTAGTTGTTTGCCTCTGTGTGGCCCTCTGTGATAAACTAGTGACATGTCCAGATGAGTCATTTCTCTCCAAGATGATGAAGTTTGAAAATGTTTCTGTAATCATTACCGTGATGATGAAAATGTTAAGAAATCACATCCACAAACAATCATTGTTATGGGAATTCTAATCCCTCCTCATGTTTCTAACTCAAAAGTGGTGGAAAATTAATGTCTAGACAACCCCTTTTACTGGATTAGATTAGCTAATGCTACAGTCACAAATACAACTCCTACCACGCAATGGGGAGGCATCGGCAGAATCATCAAGATTGCCGCCGCCCGATTTTTTAAAAATTGTTGGTGTGATCATAAATGTGGAAATGGAGATAGTGGCAGTCTGGTGGCAGTGAAGTGGCAGTCAGGCGACAGTCAGGTGGCAGTCAGGCAACAGTCAGGAGGCAGTCAGGCAGCAGTCAAGTGAATGTCAAGCTGCAGTCAGGCGACAGTCAAGCTGCAGTCAGGCGACAGTCAAGCTGCGGTCAAGATGCAGTCAGGCGTCAGTCAAGCTGCGGTCAAGCTGCAGTCAGGTGGCAGTCAAGCTGCAGTCAGGCGACAGTCAGGCAGCAGGCAAGTGGCAGTCAAGCTGCAGTCAGGTGACAGTCAGGTGACAGTCAGGTGGCAGTCAAGTGGCAGTCAAGCTGCAGTCAGTCGACAGTCAGGCGGCAGTCAAGTGGCAGTCAAGCTGCAGTCAGGTGGCAGTCAGGTGGCAGTCAGGTGACAGTCAGGTGGCAGTCAAGTGGCAGTCAAGCTGCAGTCAGGTGGCAGTCAAGCTGCAGTTAGGCAAAAGTCAGGTGGCAGTCAGGTGACAGTCAGGTGGCAGTCAAGATGCAGTCAGGCGACAGTCAGATGGCAGTCAGGCAGCAGTCAGGCGACAGTCAGGAGGCAGTCAGAGGGCAGTCAAGTGGCAGTCAAGCTGCAGTCAGGCGTCAGTCAGATGGCGGTAAGGTGGCTATCAGGTGGCAGTCAAGCTGCAGTCAGGCGACAGTCAGGCGGTAGTCAAGTGGCAGTCAAGCTGCAGTCAGTCGACAGTCAGGCAGCAGGCAAGTGGCAGTCAAGCTGTAGTCAGGCGTCAGTCAAGCTGCAGTCATGTGGCAGACAGGTGGCAGTCAAGTGGCATTCAGGCTGCAGTCAGGTGGCAGTGAAGCTGCAGTCAGGCGACAGTCAGGTGGCAGTTAAGTGGCAGTCAGGCGGCAGTCAAGTGGCAGTCAAGCTGCAGTCAGGCGGCAGTCAAGTGGCAGTCAGGTGGCAGTCAGATAGCATTCAGAGAGGCCTGCTTTTTATATAACCTCGAGCTACTGGATGGCTGTCGGTTGGTGGCACTTGATATGGACATCCGCTGTCTGGAGACATTTACACATTGTTCAGTCAGAGCTGCTGCTGGCTGGTGATGCGCCTTATGGCAGCCTAACTTTCATAATGGCATCATCCCTGCCTTTCACTGGACTGCCACTGAAAATGTGCCCAGGCAGCCACTGGCTGCCAAGTGCCATAAAATTTGAACTTTTTCTTACAACCTCCATGGCCACCATGCAACATGTAAAAATGCGACTTCCACGTACCAATTACAAATGCTGCTGCGTCACTACTTGCCGAATTTGCTGAAAAACTTGCATAGGTCGTGGCATTTTGGGATTTGTGACTGTAGACTTAGTGTGTTGCAAGCTTTCCGATAAAAAAAAATAAAGAAAATGACCTTTTATAGTGAGGGGCATAACCCTTACAAGAAGTATTTAGAGTTTACTCAGCAGGTTGAGGTGTTTTCTGGGTCTGTAAAGTCATGCTGACAGGCAGAGGTTTTGTTTAGCCTTTGAGTGCACGCACATGTGTGTGTAACGGGGTGGAACAGTGTGGGCTATTAAACTAGCGCTCTTTAGGGTTTATCAGGCTAGTGCAGACTCCTCTGTCCAGCAAAGCGAGATGAGACAGAATCAACAATTTACCCCCATGAAACACTAAGCAGACTATTTAACACACACTGCACACACACTCACACACAGAAAAAAGTCACATACCATCACATCCATTCTTATCTAACACGTCACACACACACAAAATCATTTGATGGTATGCTGCAGCTCTATCAGAGTTCGCTACTGCTCCATATCTTGGCCGGGGGCAGGCACTTGGACCTGTATGATGACAGGCATATCTACTGATGGAAAACTAGCTGTGCAGTGACCTCACTCAGCACACACTCAAACATGGCACTTTGCTAGCACTGGGTAACAGATTTTGATGAAAAACCTGTTTATCCGCTCACACCTCTCAATACGCATGTCAGGGTCAGTGGAGACGGTGCACTGGAGCCGCACAGCAAAAATATATAAAACACGCCTTGTGTTGAGCCGCACATTTCCTGGTTTATCAGCTGTTTTCTGTTAATTGGCATTTTAATCAGTTCCATCATTTGTTGTCTTTTATTCTAAATTTTGGAGCAGCTTCAAATGAGTCCTAACTTTTGCCTTTGCAATAATTACTGAAGCTCTTTGAGATGTGCCGCACATCTGCAAGACTCCTTTGAGTGCTTTTGTGCAGTATTAATGTGAGCTGCAGCGTGGGCCTTTTAATTCTGCACAATGCAAACTCAACATGTTATTAACTATGAATTAGAGAGTCGCTTTGGGAACAGAGGCAAGAAAAGTCGGAGGCATACTCATTAAAACTGGCACATGATTTAAACAAAAACAAGGCCAAGCGCAGCCACAATGAGACAATGCAGCAAAACGCTGAAGCACATTTACTCGCACGCTAATATATGTGCATAGGGTGTGGTGTCTACTCCAACATGGACTCATTGCTGTTCTCCAAATTCACTCAGCATTGTTTCTTGCAGTTACAAATTCTATTGCCACATTGAAAATGCTTTTTTAGTCACAGTCTTTACATGCTACAAATTCTAAATGTAAGTTAATGTTAATGAACGGGAGAAAATCTTCTAAAAGTAGTACATTTGTTGGCATTTGTCCACGTTATTAATAATATCTTAAAATAGGATTTTGCATTTTAGAATTAGGTGCATCAGAAAAATGAAATACTTAAAAACAACAAGATGATAAAGAATTGCAAACATACAGTATGATGCCTCATTGTCTCATGGCCTCCTAGATTGTTTGGCTTCTTGTGTGAATTTTAAATGGATATCGAACTTGATTAAAGAAATATTTTCTTCTCTGATTATTTTACTTTTTGTGATTATTTGTACTTAGGAATGTCAATAGTATTTGTATTTTTACACTTTTACAATGTAACTATTTTTCTGCATGTAGTCTTTTAAAAATATGGTTAATTTAAAGAGAAACATTTCAAGCCTAAAAAAATCCCCATCTGAAACTAAATTTAGATTTCCATTCTGATTAAAATGTGTTTTTGGTGCTTTTAACCTGTTCTTTTGGCATTTTTCTAATGATGGAGGACAGATGTGAAGAAAATGAAGCTTAAAATTACATTTCTGAATAAATGATTGTGAATCAGTAGGAAAAAGAGGGTATTTGTGATGTAGAAAATAGTCTAGGCAGCCACAAGCTCTCCAAGATCTCAGCAACAGGGAGCAGAAGGTCCCACCCACAACGCAAAAGGCAAATTTTTAATGAACTACTTAAGCTCTAGAGAAACTATGTCATAGAAAACGACAGTTTTTAAAAAAAAAAAACATATTTTAAATATTATTTTTATTAAAATAATACTATTTTGAGATAATTAAAAAAAGATCACTGGGAAATTTTTAAAAATAGTTTAAAGCATTCAAAGAGAAGTTTTTTAGATGGCATTCAAGACGTGAATTATATGCTACTCTTATTGCCTCTGAAGTATCTGATGTGAAAATGGTTTCAACTGTACACGGCTGGAGGCTGTTGGCCAGGTAACTATTAAAACTGCAGTCAGAGAAAAATATTATAACTTAAAATCTAACACCAGCTTTATAAGTATCTCTATAAAGACTAAATAACAACAGAAATATCAATGTCACAACACTCAAATTTGAGTTTGACCACTTTTTTGTACAAATGACCACTTTGACTTTCCTGACTGGTGTCCTCCTTTTACATTTTTGTTCTAAAAAGTGCTGTAAAATAAGCTAAAAAGTCAAGGGGTTGAGCTCTCTCCAGGGGATGATCGAGACACCCTCCTCGTAAAACAGGGAAGTTTTGTTTATTTTGAGTGTGATGACAAAAATATGCACAAGAAGCTGCTAGACAACTCTGAATATCACTGAAAATGTTGTCCCAAGTGACTTGTTTTACTCGCGCTTGAAGGATACACTTTCTAAACAAATCTGCAATAGAAGTTCAGTTTTATTTTATTTTTTTTGTGTGCAGAAAACAAGTTCAGATCACACAGACTTCACCTCCAGGCACAATCTCACCTTTATTGTGGGTTGTGCATGCAAAATTTGCTGTGCAAAAATATCAGACGCAGCATATACGACTGATTAGGGACTTTTATTCATGCCTAATTAGTTTTTTTCTCAAATCAATTCACAGACCAGCTATAAAGTCCAGTGTAGTGATACAAGAAAACTTATAATGACACAAAACCTGCAAAAAAAATGAACTGAAGATAAGCAAGGATGGTATTAAATTACAGCATCAATAAGTAGTTTCCATTTCCTTCCTGTTTACTTTGCTCCATTTGTTTGGTTTTACTGTCTAACTACCCCGGGCCAAACCACCACGAGTGCCATAAAAGGGGTGTGGGAAGGGTATGTTGGAAAGGCAGCCAAGTTGAGGCAACACTCTCCCAGATTTACATTCAGAATCCATTTTTTCAGCTACCCAGAAATCCATCCGAAGAGGTCTCTTTTCTGTCTCTTCCTCCATCACTCCCTTCATTATCAGAGTCCATTCCGTGAGACAGTGAAGGGGGGGGAGGCGGTGTGGAAGGGGGTGGAGGGAAGTGGAAAGAAGCAAAAGATGAGAGACAGAGAGCGAAAGACTGACAGACAGAGAGATGGGGTGAAGGGGGTGGTACAGAGAGCTGTAGCTATCTGCTGAAATATTCATGTTGGTGCCAGCAGCTTTTCCATTCCCTGCTCGGCAGGGGGCTGCTGTTTGATACATCCATCGCGCTCTCCCTCTTTGCCTCTCACCCCCCCCAACCCCCCTCCTCCCTCAGACTCTCTTAACTAGTGAGGCTGGTAGATGGTAAATGCTCTTCAAGAGATGGCAGATCCCTCTCCGCTCCAACCTGGACCGTCCCTGCCCTTCAGACACAGGCTGATGAAAAATGGCTTCCACCAGTAAAGACGTGCCTTTCAAAAGTTTCCAATCAGACGTGCAGAAACGACCCCAAAATAAATATTAATATTAAGATACTATCTTGTGGGAATTATTTGCTGCTCACACTGAAAAGACAGCAATCTGTTTGATTCGTGAAACTTGGCTACACTAAAGCAGTTAATCACCAAGTTACCCGAATGACCATCTGGGTCACTTTTTCCCTCCAAAAAGACAAATCAGCTTTAATGACATTGACTTAAACAACTGTCTTTGACACTACGTCCACATTCTTTTTCTGATTCAAACAAAAAAAAAAAATCCCATGTCTACATCAGCGTTTTAATATCTTACATGTCTAGTGCATCACTTAAAAAACAGAAAAATAACACATTAAATCAATTAATTAACAGCCTTTTGCAAACAATGACAACAAATGCAGAAAAAAATGATAAATGACAAAAATGTAAATGATGCTAGTGTATAATTTAAACAGTTAACTGATGAAAAAAGATTAAGAGAATCATAACTGTTATAGGCATTTGCCTTTAAACTGCATAGCTGTTAAAATACACAAATAATAAGCAAATTTGTTTATTATTGTCATTGCAATAATATTTTTGACAAAAGGGAAATCACAGAATCCTCCAATGTCATCATATGTAATAATTCTTCTCTTGAGCTGTGAGTGCTCTGATTCCCTTCAAGTATGAGCTCTTTATGACGGCCTGAGAGCTTGAGGGTCTTTTCTGGACTTAAATGTTGTTCCCAGATTCTGCAGGAATCCCTCTCCAGGTTTGGGGGTCACATTTGTCACAGTTTGGATAACTATGGGGTCCATAGTTGCCTTCACCATTTTTATTTCAACTGTTTTCTCAGCTCTTGCCAACACCTTTAGGAGCTGCTTCACAGTGTCCAGATTACTCATTTTATGACCTTAAAAATGCTTGAATAGAGATGCATCTATTTGGTACATAAAAAGTACCATCTGCAAACGCAAACACCTTTTTTTTTTACCTTGTTTTGCCCCTAACTGGTGTAGAAATGGTTGATTATGCATACAACTTGATTTTAACACTTCAAATGACCATGACTCCTGTTATATTTCTAATAGATTTTCGTATGTACCCTTCCTTTCTTGAAAGATATGTGATTAAGTGAAAAAAAAATTAAAAGACCCAAGGTTTTTCTGTTAATTTATTTTGAAAAAAGCTGTTTTAACTAATAAAAACTGTTATAATCAGTTTCAGTTTCACTTCAATTCATTCCAGGTCAAACCTAGTGTTATCACAGACAGTTATCATTAAATGTCAAAGCAGTTCAAAACTATTTCACATCGTTTGTTATCAATCAGCAAAGTCAAAAAGGTAGAAATCATTCGTAGTTACTGCAGGACCTTCTTAATCAGGGCCATGAATTTGTTATCTCCTGCTGAGCGTCTACTTCAAATAGCTCCTGGCACATTTTGGCATCACGTCTCAATTATTTATTCAAGAATTGCTGTCAGTAAGTGTTTGCCAAACAAATGCAGACAGCAAAACCCACCATGTGCAGAAGATGAAAATTCAGGACACGTCTATCAGAGAAATGCGTTCCCTGTCGAGAACAGTGTAATGTTAGCCATGCAGGTGTGAAAGGGAGCAGCGAATGTGAGAAAACATTAAGATTAGCTCTGGCTACATGACAAACACTTTCTGGGAGAACCTCATCCCTTCGCTGCAGGTTTGTACCAAAGCGTCACGTGACTCAAAGATTGTTCCAGAGGCCTTCACCGCAGAATCAAGCGAGCCGTCCAAGAGAAACACTGCTGAAGATGAAAACAGCAGCAGGTTTAGTCTCAGAGGAAAAACTTCTGCCTTTCGATGAATAGCCACATCTTTTTTTTTTTTTTTTTCGTGGTGGTTAAACAGGGAGGGACTGCCTTCATGGTCACGGCCTGCAGTGTGTGTGTGTTTGTGCATGTGTGGTTGCATTTAACCAGCACATGTTGGGGGATGTGGCAGATGCTGCAGAGGCAAGGATTATTGTGTGTGGCTTTAAGCATGTGTGTTAAAAATATCTTTGCCACAGCGGGAAGCCACAGTGGGCAATTACAGTGCAGCATCTGGGCTTGCACACATTTATTAGTGTGTGTGTGTGGAGTGTGTGCTGGGTGGTTCAGGCGGAGTTCAGATTACTCACATCTTTGCTCGTGGAGTTTCAGTAAATGATGCAGGGTGGGTTTGACAACGATGAGAACTTGTGACACAGGAGCAAATTCCTAACTCACGCCACCAGGATGACGGCAGAAAATCAACGGAAGGAGGGATGAGGAAATGTGGAGAGGCAACCGAAACAGAACTGCAAACAGAAAAAAACAAAGTCAGGACGGAAAAATATCTCTTTCATGTCCAAAAAAAAACATAACTCAGATTTTATCCTTCCCATAAAAACAAAACAATACAGTTTCTTTCTCCTGCTTAATTACTGTTGGGGTTTGTTGCAAACAAATTTCAGTAAATCCTGCTTTTTCTCTACTAAATTACTCACAATTGCAAGACTTCCCAAATGGTTTAGAGGTTCCATTTAATTTAAATCACATTATTTAACTTATAAAAGGCTAATGTTTTCCTTCAAAAAATCAAATCTGTAACTTTTATTTTATTATTGTGCACTTTACAACTTTTTGGTAGCACTGAAGGCCACACACCACACACAGTTGTAGAGGTGCATCAATTGTTGTCTTATAGAAATGACACTAAATAATCTGAAACCTTTAAATATTCTAGTTAGCTGCTAAATGTTGTCCAAAGCGTAAATATATCTTACAATATTTCTTTATAACTTGAATTCCTCCCATAAAAGAAATGTTGTCTTGTATTAGATATAAAAATAAGACATAAGATATGCCTTTATTGTCACTCTCCACTTGAACAACAAAATTAAAACAGTCACTGAAAAAATATGTTTAACAAGGTTTAAGATAAAACATGTCAATATGTACAAAAGAAATGTGCAAATATAACCAACGTCTGCAACAATGTATACCATGTATATCATAGACACTGGAACTTTATTGCCTTATTTATTGTATTTTTGTGCTTTTGTATTTTTTTTTTAGCTACTGTAACAAATCAATTTCCCTGCTGTGGGATCAACTGAATTTCTATTTAATATTATTTCATTTTAAGAATTTAAGAGCCTGGGTTTTTATCTCACAGTCTCCTAAAATATCTCATAAAAACAATGAAGTTTATTATTTATTACTTACATAATAAGAAATTCAGTGCATTTTCTTTACAAAGCTGTCCTACTGGCACAATGGAGGATGGAGTAACAATGTAAATGAAAAAGTATTTTTAGAATTGCATTGTTTTTTTCTGAAATCTGCTTAAAAATGATCTTTTCAGTATCCTAGCATGCAGAGGCCAAATGGGCTACATCCAGCCAGGGAGTTCCACAGGGGCGAGACCAGGGACTTTTTAGATCTAATCTTCACTTAGCCATCTTGTTTTTTTTTTTTTTTCTTTTCACTGATGCTGTGTTAAATCCTGTTCTACTTTTGCACAGCCTCACATGTGTTTTTAAATTCTTTTCTGATGTTTCAACTTGTTCTGATTGTTTAAAAAATGTGCTGCTTAGGTTGCAAAAACTAAATCTCTAAATACTATTTTTGTCATATTGCTCTATAAACCCAAATGTTTGAATTAAAGTTTGCAATTCTTAAAGTCAAACCCTTGTGTTAACTTTGCCACAACTATTATTCCTGTGCTGGACTATATCTACCAGCATGTTTTAACCATTGCAAATCATACATTAAATACAGTCTATCATAAACAACACATTATATTCTGGATATATAATCATAAACTCAGTTTTAGTTGTTTTATGGAATGGCTGTTATTTCAAATATATTTTGTTTTTTTGTTTTTTTTTATCTGGATGAACATGTTTCATTTTTGTCACATCAAACAAGTTCTGTTAGTTTTAGATCAGCTCAAAAAAGGATCTTACAAAATTACCTTTAAATGCTATTTAAAAAAAACAAAGCAACAATTGCATCAGTTGTAAGCAAAAGTGTCATGGGACGAGAAAAATCTCCAAAAACAACAAAAAACACATTTTGAAGGATTTCTTTTGTCCATTCATTTGTTACAAAAACAGTGCTTACAGCTTATTTTTTATGCCTTCACATGTCCTCCATTGTCTTCATCCATTTCATCCTGTGAAGATAATCACATGCATTTTGTCAAATTCTGACTAAGACACCACATTACCATAATGAAGATAAAGCCTCAAATAAAAACACAGAAGATGAATATAAATATTTCACACAGTTTGTCTGGAACAAAATAATTAAAAATGCCTGGTGATATTTCTAAAGAATGTTTGTGTGATTTTAAAATGATCTCAGGATCTCAAGAAAGAGATGGGTCTCTAGACATCCAAGCACAGACTGCTGTGAATTATCTGAAGAAATGCTCTGGTGTACCATTAGTTCTGTTGTTATCCTGGCTGCATTAATCAGGGACTTGCTCAGGGAGGGAAAACCTAACTGGTGCTTCAGTAAAATGAGAGGCATTGAACGAGAGCAGCCAGAGAAAAAAGGTAATGCAGGGTATGGATTGCTGCAGTGGATATATTGCATGTGGAGCAGAATGTACCCAGCAGGTAGAATTAATCTATCAAGTAGCATAAAAAATGTCTAAATATCCAGTCGTATAACTCATGATCCAGGATATTGACTGCAACAGAGAGACACGAGAAGGTTACCAGTTTATTCGATTGGAAACAAGAGATTAGTGAGCTCTCGGGTTAAATTTTACTCTAGAAACACACACATTTCTGTTTATTTTAGTCTTTTAAAGTGCTTTTGTTAATCCAGTATACTGACTGGCATCAAACAGTGGGGCTGTGGCCACAACTCCATCAATTTGCAGGTTTTTATGTGCATTTCTGCTTTCATTTTAACCTGGTCTGCAGACTAGACTTTAACGAGCCCAGTCACATGCAGCTAAACATTTAAATTCACTGGTCACAGCTTCAAAAAAGAAAAAAAAATGCTTCTTTTTCTAGTTCCCTAAATACAAGCAGGCCTAAGGCACACATGCCTCTGCGCTCCCTGAGCAGTCAGGAAATAATGGAGTGTTGTTTGGTCACACAATGACAACAGCAACAAAAGAAGAAATGAGTGAAAACGGCAATTTCCACACCCACCGATGCAGACAATTAACCAGCTTAGTGAGTCTCGTTTGGCCTCAACCTCTTCCCTTTTGTCCCTTTGCTTTTGCTCTTGTTTTTTTCTCTCAAATAACTCCAATTCGTTGTGTGTAACTACTGCCCCCGTGTGGCCAAAGTCGGTCATTGTCTCCATCGCTGCACTGCAGTGAGTTTCATCAGGCCCTGAGAATGTAATTTGAGAGATTCTGCTTAACTTAGAAGAGTGCAACACACATGTAAAAAGTCATTTTCTCGTCAGCATATCATGAGAGGTTACATTATTCAAATACAATTAAACTGGAGGTCCCTTGTAGTCCAAGCCAGAATATCATGGATTACCAGTTTTGTTCTGAGTACACATACAATTGTGAACACATTTTGTCGATGCAGAACAGAAGAGATTGTTTTTGAACCTTTCTTTCAAAAAAGAGGCAACTTTCCATCCACCCATCCATTTTCCAAACTTGCTTAATCCTTTTGGGGTCACGGGGTTGCTGGAGCCTATCCCAGCCATTGTTGGGCGAAAGCAGGAAACCCGCTGGACGGTTCTCCAACTCAAGCTCTAGCACAATTTCAATAAGGAAATCCACCAAATATTTCACTTCACACCTTACTCATCATTTGGTTCTCACTCTGACCCAATAGCTAAAAAACTCACTTTCTTGAGCCAATCACAGTTAAATTCCTGCCTTTAAATTCATAGAAGTTTGTTTATCCACACTGCAGACATTTTGGCAGTCTGTTCTCCTCCTAGGATCTAAGCTCTGATGTCTCTTGACGTGGTCTGAGGTGCTCCCTAGCATGTAAGGTGTCTCCAGCCCGAACCTTAACATCCAAAAACTATGGACTATTTAATGCAAAAACTCCTGATTCACTATTAAATCTTTAAATTAGACTTCAAGATCTCTCTTTATTGAGGTTTAATTATAGTGCTCTGCAAATTGACAAAAATGTAGATCAAGACACCATCTTTCTCCCACAAAAAGCACATTTAAGCAGAATTTTCTTCTAACTTTAAGTCCTGAACACCTCTGGAGTTGCCTTTACATCAAACGATACTTGTAAAGACACAAGGGGTCAGTGATGTCTGCAGTTGCACTGACGACAAAGTGACAGCTCTAAAGTGACTCTTGTTTCACAAATGGGTGTCCTTGCCAGACTCCAGATTCCAGGACCGGAAGATCATTTCCTCCACAGTGACAGCCTCAGACAGTGTACACAGGCACAGTGTGGAGGGGCATTATGGAGCCACCGACTGCAGCGTCAACTCGCAGGGGACCCTCATCACCGCAGCACAATACCTCCACTTCTACCTTGGCCTTTGACCAGCACTTCACTTCAACAGCCAAAGGAATACTCCTCCTCTCTGAGATAGTAAGTGAGACTTAGACTCTGCCTTCATGCTGCTCAGGAGCTCAGACATTAAACAAAAAGTTACAGTCAGAAATTTAGAAAAAAAATATTTGTTGATTTTTTGTTTGTTTTATTATCAAAACAGCAAAAAAATAAAAGAAAAAAAGATTAATTTACTTCTGAACAGTAAAAAATATTAAAGTTTGTGTTTTGTTCTGTATGATACAATATCCTACATTATAAAATAATATAAATACAAATATGTAAGCCACTAAAGTAAGAAAAGCTTTACCCAGCTTTGAAAATAATATAAAATAGGCATAAAAACCAAATCCAGTTTTCCTCCTGTCCTCTCCCTTATTGTTCTTCTTCCTTTCCTTGTCAACTACAGGAAAAAAGATTGGATAGCCTTATCCAAAACAGAGTCTGTAACAGGAGAGGCCACAATTGATGTTTTCTGATCCTTAATCACTAAATGTTTAGGAGAATTCTGCACCATTTTCTCATCAATGCATCAGAAAAAAAGTATCCAACTGAAAAATGTAGGCTTGTAGATGCACTTGGGGATGGATGGTTGGATGGTTTGAACTTTTAGTAACCTTTGATGCAAAGCATGCAAACTGTCATAAAATAAGTCTGGTTAATGTTATATTATAAACCAGTTTGTGATTTGAAGAAGCCGTTTCTAGCAGTGAAAGTATTTTTTTTCTATCACAGGAAACAACATGTTGGAGTCTTTTGTTGTGAACCAGGAAGGGTGGGGTTTAGTTAGAAAAGGGACATAATCACAGGAAAGCTAATTCAGGGGACAAAGATCGGAGCTATCAACCTATAGAAATAATTGATTTGAAAGAAAAATACTTAAAAAAAAAGACTAGGAGGGACACTAAACAATGTCTCCTGTCCTCTCTTCAGGTGTGTGGCATGTTGGTGTGGATCCTGGTTGGGGGCACAGACTATTTCCACCTTCCTGCTCTTAGCTGGGTGATGTTTGTTGCCATCGTTTTCTGGATTTTGACGGTGTGTCTGTTTATAATTTACCTCACCAGAGCCCATTACAGGTTACCACAGATCCCCTGGACAACACTGGTAACATGCACAAAGCTTACAATCATTGAGATTCACGTTAAATCCTACATGACAAAATGTTGTTTCTTTCAGTCCGTGTGTTTTGACTGCAGCGCCACGGCTCTGTATCTGGTAACAGCAGTGGTAGATGCTCTTTCTGTCAACCAGGCCATTAGAGGGCGACATAACTACAATTGTTGGGCAGCATCAGCAGTAAGTACGTCACTTTTTGTTACCATAGATTTTTAGTTTATAAAAATGTAACTTTGCAAAATAATTATTTTCCCCAACTTTTCTATTAAATTCATGGGATAAAATGACAATTTTCTCCTAATGAAAAAGGTCACAGAATGCGTCCTGTATTACAATAATGGGCTAATATTGTGTTACGGATTGTGACATATAACAATGAACAAAGCAAATGTTTTCTTCTTTTCCAGTTCTTTGCTTTTCTCACCACGCTGTGCTACGCAGCGAGCAGCTGGCTGAGCCTTCACGCCTGGAAAAACTCAGAAGAAGAGCAGTAGTCTTCACTTTTCACTTTTCCAAACTTAAAAAAAATAGCCAATGCTTCCCTGTGCGTAACTATTACATAGAAAGGCAGGGGTGGGAGCTTTTAATCAATAAATGTTGCAGACAGTATCACTAAGCAGTGGTGAGGTTGAGTTCACTGATACATTTTATCAGCTAAAATAAACAAAGGAATTCAACTGGGAGAAAACTAGTTCTCTCCACATTTGTGTGTGAAGTTGAAGTGTCAGATGTTGTCTACACACCACTGCAACTGCAATAACTGAATAAAATATTAAAATAAATGTGAAAATATGAGACAAAAGTGACTTTTTTGTCAATTTTCTAACAATATATTTTTAACATTGCTTAGAAATCACTGAATTCTTATTAGATGATATTTAGTTCTGATTGAAATTTTATTTATAGCACATTTTTGTTATCAAATGTCCTCAGTGGCTTAAAAAAATGTATTTATGTTTCTTTATTTTGGAATTTTAAAGCTCTTATTATCTTTGTATTCCATGTCTTGTACTTTAATACTTTAATATGTGTATGTATTGCAACCATTTTTGGTGTTGGAATTCCAAATAAACAATTTTAATTTAACAACATTTTGTTATCTAATGCCCCTATAAGGGAAGGTTGCATCCATACTTGCTAATTAAGAGTTTCAAAAACAACCCGGGTTTTAGTCTTCATGTTTAGTTTTGTGTTTGCCAGCAAAAACAATTATTAAATTAAATTAAATTAATTAATTATTAAACTCACATTAATGTCTATTGTTACTCACAGGAAAGTAATGTTGCTTAATGTTAAGCAAAAAAATAAAAATAAGATAATTCTACAGTTTATTTATGTATATATATTGAAATAAGCTATTGTTTTTGTCTTCTTTTGTTTGTGAAAACATTCAGTTGCTGTAACAACTGCTGAATATAATCAATATTTCTAATAGATTTATGGATTTAGGAAAAATTGCATGAGAAAAACTCTAGTTTTAAAGAAGAGTTAATCAGTACTTTCAAAGGTTTTATAATAATCATATATCAGGATATGAAAATTACTATCTGCAAAATTCACAAATAATAAAAAAAAAAAATAGGACTTCTAATTGTGTCTAAGCCAAATGATAAGTTTGACAGCACTTTAACACCTTGATGTGCAAATATGCATCAAATCACTTCTGCTATGTTGATTTAGTTCCTTGAAAGAAAAAACATCAGGATTTTTTTACAGTTGGAAATAAAATTAGGCATTAACTCTAAATGAGAAATTCAAACCTGTTTCTTTCAGTTTTTTTGCATGTTTTTCTATTGAATCCACCACACATTTCATGATCCTAACAATAACATTATGAATTTATATCTATACAACTTTCCTATGCTTTGAATATTTTTGAATGAACAAAAATACAATTTTCTTTCATTTGAAATGTGTTTTTGTTTTCAGCGTTTTACCTCCTTTATGTAATCAAGTTACCACACAAACCCTTATCATCATTTTAACGTAATCTATTTCTATTGTTTTTGTGTAAAATTTAGACTTTTTAATATGTGAGTCAAAAGGAATATTCTTTTTTTTTAAGCTAGCTTCCTGTGGTCACTTTAAAACAACAATAATAGGTACTTCCAGGTTTCCTCTGAAAAATAATATGTAATGTTTAGTGACAATTAGAGAAAATATAATATGTACTTCCTGAGAGACAGGAACATTGGAGAACTAGACATTGTGTGGAAAACTGCAGATGGAACATTCCAAGGAAAATGCCAACATATTTAACTAATTGATTATCAAATAAAAAAATAATAAAATAAACAAATGAAAAAATATCTTCAGGTGCTACTCTGCAAAAGATAAATTACACAGGAAATAATGCTTAGTTTTAACAAAAATTGAAAATAGCCTTTAATCCAGTTTGCCGTGTCTTTCTCAGTCTGAATCGGCTCCATGCTCGGAGTGTAACAGTTAAACCAATATGGCCCCCATAGCTGGGATGTAAACAGAGTAGGAATGTAGCAACAGATGAGCCACAGAGAAACGTGGAGCAATGATGAGACAAACTCATTGAAATATGGGTGTTTGAATGGAAGCTCAAACACAACTTTTAATGTGATTCACTCTTTCTACACTCATCAGAACAGCTTCTTAGCCACTGCCTCCTCCTTTGCCAAACCAAAGTAGCTTTAAAAAGTGTTGTACCTAACGTTTACACAGACGTTCAAATTTGGTCAGTGGAACATAAAGTTTGAATAAGTGAACTTCCTGACAAGGATTCCTGGCCAATGACTAAAGAGATCTTCAGTCACATGGTTTTGTTTACGAGCTTTGGTTCAAAACAGACATAGATGCCAGTGTGAATACAGACCAAACGCAAGGTTCGGGACTTGATCCAGATAAAATGAAGCAGATTCGGTGTGGACCAATGGACTTTTCCAATCTAAATGAACTCCAATTATGATTATGTCGTTTTTATCCAAAACTTAAAAAGACAGTTGTTTTCTAAGACATACGTTCTGCAGAGCAACAGACGTTCATTAAAACATAACTTCAGAATTGTGGGTGGGACTGTTGGTGAGGAGTAACCCCGGGCTTACACCGCTAGCGTCAAGGCTTCGTTGCGTCGCGGGAGTGGACTAGCTACAGCCGATGGGTTACACTAGCTGCTGCTCCAGCCACAGCCTGTGGAAGCTCAGCCCAGACAGAGTAGTTCTGGATCTCTATGATCAGCTTCTTCTTCATGGTTATGACTGACAAGGCTGTGCTGCAACACCCTTTGAGTGACCCGAAAATTACGTAATGTTTACGACACTCTGAAACCGGCGAGTTCAGCGGAAAGTTCGTTTTATTTTGAAAATATACCGGATGCACTTTAAATTCGCTCGCGTGGTTTCCGGTTTAAGTCGTGATAGCCCCAACTTCACAGAAAGTGATGACGATCAGATGCGTCGTCCGTCAAAATTTGAACCACACGAAAAGGATTCGCAGCGACGCAGAGCTCAGTCCGCAGACGCAGGACGTGAACGTCTGCAGTGGAAGTTTCTCTCGCACTTTTAATGTTATAAAAAGACTACAGCGCACGCAACTGAGCCGTGACGCTGGCGGTGTAAACGAGGAGTAAGCCTGCACTCATTTCCCATCAACCCTTTTTTAACGCTGTCTACCACTAGCTAACAGACATATTACAACCTTGAGGTAACATTACTGGTGAACCAAAAATGATGATTACCGTATTTTCTGGACTATAAGCCGCACCTGTATATAAGCCGCATCTGCTCAATTTAAAAAAAAAGAAGAAAAAAAAAGAACTACGAGCCGCACTGGGCTATAAGCCGCAGATATCTATGTTGAAAAATGTGATATTTACTGCATGTAGAGAACAATTTTGTATTTTGAATGTACATGTTTATATATACCTGCCGTCTCCAGCGTCTCAGCATAGAATAACTGAGCCTAAGCTTGTGTAGAGCAGTGCGGTTTCCTTCCTAGATAGCAAGCTCCATGGCCTTCAACTTAAAATGTGCACCACACAAACTTCTTT
>NC_050527.1:12214348-12215015 GCF_002922805.2 Oryzias melastigma
AACCGACCCATCTTTTGAGGTGGCCTTTAATCCAGTTCGCCGTGTCTTTCTCAGTCTGAATCGGCTCCATGCTCGGAGTGTAACAGATAAACCAATATGGCCCCCATAGCTGGGATGTAAACAGAGTAGGAATGTGGCAACGGATGAGCCACAGAGAAACGTGGAGCCATGACGAGACAAACTCATTGTTATATGGGTGTATGAATGGAAGCTCAAACACAACTTTTAATGTGATTCAATCTATCTACACTCATCAGAACAGCTTCTTAGCCACTGCCTCCTCCTTTGCCAAACCAAAGTAGCTTTAAAAAGTGTTGTACCTAACGTTTACACAGACGTTCAAATTTGGTGAGTGAGACATAAAGTTTGAATAAGTGAACTTCCTGACAAGGATTTCTGGCCAAAGAGATCTTCAGTCACATGGTTTTGTTCAAAACAGACGTAGATGCCAGCGTGAATACAGACCAAACGCAAGGTTCGGGACTTGATCCAGATAAAATGAAGCGGATTCGGTCTGGACCAATGGACTATTCCAATCTAAATGAACTCCAATTATTATTATGTCGTTTTTATCCAAAATTTAAAAAGACAGTCGTTTTCTAAGACATAGTTTCTGCAGAGCAGCAGTAGTTCATTAAAACATAACTTCTGAGTTGTGGGGAGTAAG
>NC_050527.1:12215082-12261205 GCF_002922805.2 Oryzias melastigma
CCCCTAACAGTGGAAGAAAAATCCACACAATAGCCGCACCTTTGTATAAGCCGCAAGGTTCAAAACCCAGGAAAAAAGTAGCATCTTATAGTCCAGAAAATACGGTAATATTGGCTCAATCCAGCCAGATGCCAGCTAATATAAGTAAAACAAAGGTGTTGATGGATCTGTTTGTCTGCAAGTGGATCTATTGGAATGAAGCGCAGCAGGAAGCTTGTGACATGCCGATCGCTTGTACGTAGACATTTTTCCACTGCTCCTGATTCACCACAATTTGAATACAGACATAATAAGAAATGCATTTCTAAGCTCAATTTTCTTTATATTTGTCCTCCATCATCACCATCTTCCTCTGAAAACAGCTCAGCAATTGGCAGCTTCACAGCTCCTCTGGACTGTTTAAATAATCACATTACCAAACTTGTTAGTAAACCCAAAATGTAGCTCCAATTATGAAAGAGCCCTTCACCCACTTGCAAAATTCTGTAATCTGGGCGAGTTTGTGGATAAGCATGCTCAGTTCCCGGACAGTGAAGCTGAGTTTCATAACTATTTTATCTTTTAACGGCTGCTCAACTGCTTCCTAAAAATATTTATGACCCTACAAAACTATACAGACAATGGGAACATATGCAACCGTTAGTTTTCTTAACTGGTTTGAAGAGCTTTACAATGAAGAAATACAGAACAATCCGATCATCACTTTGAAATTGAATGCAACACTGACATATTTTTTATAGATTCAGGAACTAACTTATTTCTCACACTCTAATCATTAACTTTTCACTGTTATGTTATAGTTTTAACATTATTTTCTAACGTGGACATCCTGACTGGTTTGGTCTGAATCAGCACTAATGTTGCTGCAAAGATCAATTTAAAAAAATGTACACAGTTCACTCCATTCCAGCTGTACCTTTAAATTGACCACTGTAGTGTTAGCACATGTCATAAACTTCAGTTTAATTGTTACGTGCTGCACGTGAAAGCCAACAACCTCTGACTTCAACTGAATTTCTGCCAGTGTGTGCGCGTACATGGCAGCAGAACAGACAGAGCGCGGTGCATCGAAGCTGTCTTTTAACTCCAACCACACTGAAAGAAATTGAAATATGTGTGCATGTGAAGAGAAAAAGGATTTCAAATGTGAAAGAAAAAAATGATTGTAATAGTTTAAGCCCTTTTGAGATCACAAAGTAACGTTCTATATATGATACCAAAGAGCATTTAAGACTATTCTTTTACATTTAACTTTTTATCTTTTAAAAAGCGTATTCTTACCTCTCAAGTTTAATTTTTTTGCCCCAAAAGTCTCTACGCTCCACTGACCAGCCTCAGGATGGTTTTCAGGATCAAACGTAAGTTTTGGGGGGACCATGCGTTTACTGTATTGACTACTAAACTCTGGAATCACCAACAATTAAAGAGTTTTAAAAAAGATTTGTTCCTCCATTTCAGCACTTCAGCATCAGCCTTCCCCTATCATTATGCTGGTTTCAGTCTTTGTTTAAATGGATTTAATGCCTTTTAATCTTTTATGTTTTAGAATCGTACAATGTTTTAAGTTTGTTCTCCTTGTGTGTCTCCATGATAGATAGGCTTGACATATTATGGTAAAAAAAAAAAAAAAGTTGTAAAACTCATGAATTGAAGTTTTCCCCGTTGATTAAGTTGTCTTTGTTACAATAAAGTTGTCTTTAATCCTAAAAGAGAGAGTGATTCTTGCACCATAATGAGGAAAGAATGCTAGCCTTGGTCTTTTTTATGTAAAGTCCAGTCTGGTCAAAAGTGCAGAAGTTATTCATTCAGCTGAAAATCAAGTTGACTTTGGCAAGCGACCAGACTCTCTTCAGCTCCCAGTTTTGCATTTGTTAAAAATTGACCTTATTTGAGTGTGAGTAGGCAAAAGAAAGCTGGGACCATTTTATGATCCTGTAACAGTTCAATAAAACTGCTTATGTATGAGCTGCTCATCAGCTTTCTAGCACTCATGAGCTCATCCAGTTTTACTCAGGTGTAGGTCGAGTTTTTCAACCAACGATTTTGACTCTTTGAGTGTTTGCACAGAATTTCGCAAACACATCCCCTGGAGTTGAGATTCATGGATGTAGATTTAAATCTGAGGACAGATCACCGATAGATGGGCTCAAATCCAGTCTAAAGGTGAAAGTGACTGAAACAATATGAGGTTATTGTAGTCTGTCGGTAACATTTCAAAAGAAAAATAAAACTTTACATGTAAAAAATGCATGATGACTTTAAAACGTTATAAATGCTCAGTTTGTAAATGTCAATCTCAATTATATGCTTTACTTTTATAATTATTTTTGAACTTTTTTTAAATGTTAACATTTAAAATGTAAACAGGATGCACATGAAAATATAATTTTTGTTGCAGAGAAAAGCAGAAGAATCCACTTGGAATCCTCTCTTATTCGTGCCTCTCTACTCAAAAGCTTACTGAAGACTTTTTTCTGAGCTCACTAACCTGGAATATGTTGTCCGAGGGTCAATAAAACTGCTCTCCATGGCAGACATCACTGATTAACCTTGATTGTTCCTGCAGAGTCAGACCCTCTGCACCATGATTTCATAGTAATACGTCTTTCACTGGCTGTTGCATCAGGGTGCCACAAAAATAGATTTCTGAGTTTAACGATCCAGTAAATTAAAAATGCTAGGTTGGCAGCAGACCTCAGCAAGGAGACAGGAGGGTGAAAAGGGCAATCGGGCAGGAGATAAGAAACAGACAGACTTGGAGATCCCAGGTGCCCTTAATTGGTTTACAGACCTTAGGTGTAAAAATGTGGCACACTGCTTTTGTAATGCTTTCTAAACTGTTTAACCGTGGCTCATGACTGAATGCTCAGATTAGCAGTTTCTGATCCAGAACAAACCAGAATTGGAATCTTGGATTCCCTGAAGCCTTTGCAGTGACCTGCTTTGGCTCTTTAAAACTCTTTTTTTTGTTTTTCTCTGTGTAAAAAAAAAAACCTGAAATCTGTAGAAACGTTTTAAGACATGTCCATTCCAGCTGGTCTCTCAATGACAGCCTGATGAAGGCAAAATCAAAAAAACCTTTTCTATGACAGAGCAGCAGTAGTTCCTTAGAAACTTGCCTCTTAGTTGTGGAGGGTCTCGTTTGTTCCTCCATTTCCCATCATCCCTTTGTTTACACTCTCTCCTGCTAGTTTAGAACCCCAACCTAATATTACCGGTTAAACAAATATAAGGAGCAGCATCGGAGCCATCCAGTCGTACAGTTATGAGCCAGGTGCCAACTCGGATGAGGAAAATGAAGAAATACATGGATCTAGTCGTGTACAAATGAATGCATCAGAATGGAACAGAGCACAGGGCTTGCAGGTTGCCGTTGTAGACCTTACATCACACCTATAAACTTCTCTATAAGTAATTTTTCATTTGCTCCTGATTTGCAATAATTTGAATAAAGAAATACTCTGAAACACAATTTTTTCACTTTAATGGAAAATCATATAAGCAGAAAATCTCCTGCATAATTAACAACAAATGTGCATTTAAATGCCTTGCCAGCTGAATGCACTTTAACTTTTATTGTTGCTGGTAACAGTAAATATGCCTTAAGATGGTTAAAAATCAATCTACAGGCAATATTAAGGAAACAAAGCAAAAACAAACCTAATATTTTGATGTTTAGCTTGACCCATCTATCTTCCAAATTTGCTGAATCACAGGTTGCTGGAGCCTATCCCAGATTTTGTTGAGTGAATATGGAGAACACCCTGGACAGGCCACACACACTCACACTCAGGGACAACTTTGAATCAAACTACGAAGCATGTTTTTGGACTGTGGGAGGAAGCCATAGTGCCTGAAGTTCTCTTTAATAAAGGCAAATTATGTCAACCTAAAATTATTTAACCTGAGAAAAATGTTTGGCTTTCCCTAAATATGGTGAATAGCTGAGATCTGATTGTCTAAATGAATGATGTGCAGAAACAGAGCAAGCACAGCTCACAGTGGAAAACCATAGAGGAGACACAGGCTCCCCCCTCTCGTTTGTCTGGTTGTGAGCATGGAGCACAGATGATTTAGTTGAATCTAACCAACTCTAAACACCAATGGAAGAAAATGACTTTCTGTCTTTGTAGTAGTGCATCACTGTGATTTGGAAAACTTCTTTCACAAGAGTTCAGTTAATCAGAAAGTAGTTTACATTTTGACTGTTGGAAACCTAGGTGGAGCATTTCTGTACTGAAAGCTACTTTAAACTATACTGATAAACATCTTGTGCATTTTTTCCTTCAATAAATGTTTAAATTGATCTGTTGTTTTTAAAATAATAATACAAGATGGATTTTATTGAGCTTGAGGAGTTCAAGAGAATTCAAACTGAAATGAAACCACGTTTCAGGCAATAAAAAAGAAAAAACCCAAAGAAAAATGAAGTGTACATTTACTCGACTCCTGCATTTCTGCCTGCACATGTGTAAGTGTGCATGTTTACAGCATGTATTGATTTAGTCTTCGTGGTGCAATATCTGTTGTCTCAAATTGATCATTTCTGTCCATTTTTTCTTGGGGGGGAAAAACACTCAAGGCTGATTGTTGACCGCCCAACGTCCTTGTTGAATTCTGCAGGCGAGATGGAAAACAATTGTGAAGAACCTGATATCTGTGGTTAAAGGAGAGAAAGCTGTGGAAAAATCTGACCATAATGGTAAACATTTGGGAAATGACGTCATTAAAGCAGTTTTGCCTCACAGTGTGAACTGATCAGCAGGTTCACCTCTGCAGAAATCCGCTCCTCTATGGCAAAAAGACATAGAACAAACAAACAAAAATGAACTTTAGTGTGGATGTAACAGATAGCTGTGAAAATTCATCATGTCCAAATTACGAATGACAATTCTCCACATCTGCTCAGTGTTATCAGCTTGGTTTTATAGAGATCACACTGTCATAATGTGTTGAGTCTGACACCACAAACCCCCTGACAGCATCGAGTCCTCTAGGACAAAGCTCTGAAAGCATGACGACAGAATGATTACAGTGTTTGTTTGCTCAAGCCTCTAAGTCTGAAAAACAAAAAAACACATAAACACTAACATGCATTTTGCAGCACTATGGTAACTCAACAGAAGCAGCATAATTATCACAAATAGTCCCAAAACTAATGAATACCTTTATCTTAACATGTAATTTACAGGAAAACTGAAGGAAAAATGATCATTAGTCTGCAAATAAAGAATAAATGAAATGAGAAGCAATGGAACGAAATCAAGAGAAATATGTTTCACAAGAAAGTACACAATATTCATGTTGGATTTTGAAAATAATGATTTGGATAGAGCCGGCTGGAGGAACACAGAAACCAGCATCTTGACAACTATGATGTAAAATGTGAGTATGAGGAAAGGTGGGCTGTAGTGCACTTATTCGGAAATGTAAATACCTTCAGGGCTCCATGGTGGGGTAGTGGTTAACACTCTCAGCGAGAAGGTCCTGGTTCAAATCCTGGCGGGGTCCTTTCTGTGTGGAGTTCTCCGGGAACTCCATTTTCTTCCCACAGTTCAAAACCATGCTTCTTAGGTTAGTTGGTGGCAATATATTGTGATTGTGTGAGCCTGTGACAGGTTGACGACCTATTCAGGGTGCACCCCCACAGTAGCTGGGATAGGCTCCAGCAACCCCACAGTTGCCTGAAAGTGATTCAGTGGGTTCTGAAGATGGTTGGTTGGATAGAAAATTGATTTGTAGCATAAAATCTTCAAAACCGTGGAGTAAAATAAAACAGGAATCTCCCCCCCAATGCATACACTTTAATCTATTTAAAAAGGAAGATCTTAAATGTTTACTATAAATTAGCCACATTAGCTACAATCTTCTTTGTGTCTTAAGCATGAAACACAAACACTGACTCAACTACAATCTGTAAATGATGAATTAAGTTTTATCCTATCATAGTATATGGTTGTCTCTTAAGGAAAAATTTGATAGTTTATCTGTGAAGTGAGAACTTTGAAGTGAATAAAACAACTGTGAAAATACATCCAGTAAAGTAGCACTCAAGCTTCTTTGCTTTGTTCTTTGGATAAGATGATAAATACAACAGGGTAATCATTCACATTAAGTGTGAGACAATAGAAAGTCAATTCACCCTACTGACATATATCCAAGCTTTTATCTTTGTGTCAAGTCAACTTTTTTGTCACTGAGACTATGCCAGAGCAATGTCCTAAACTCCAGCCAAATTTAAAGAGACCCAGAGCAGGTCAAGTTAATATGTCACCAGCTCTGGCTTCCATTGTGAAACCCTTGCTAGAATACGTGCAGGCCGTGTGGAGCTGTCAGCCTGGAAGGAAAGGGTTAATGGTCAAGAAGAAGCTTATCTCAGCGATTGATCCGATCCTTTATAATGCAGGGAGGCCAGACTCAGACTGGAAATGGTTTTTCAGCCACAAGAGCCTTCTTTTCTATGCTGGTTATCGTCTGCACCTTCATCTTCAATCATGGGAGTTGCCTACAGCGTTGGAGAGTAAGTTCTTTCTGAGACGGAGTCCTTGATTTGGTGATGTTTTCTGGAATCAAAAATTCTGGTTTGCACGCTTCATCGAAATCGAGAAAGAAACCAGGATACGAGTTTGACCTGCGAGATTCTTGATTGAAGGACATGTGGATTAAATCGAAATGTCTTCACGTCTTTACATGGAAGTCTTGAATTTTTAGTCCTGCTGTGCAGAAGGAAAAACGTTTGAAATTGATCCTTGCAGGACATCCTTAGGAGTTTCAAAGTTGAAGTTTGTAAAGAACAGAGAGAACTTTGGGTTTTTCTAAATTGTCATAATTTGTAAAACTCCAGAAATCTGATCCAAACACAAGTTAACTTGGTGTGAAGCCGCATTCAAGAATAGGAATGACTCTTATACATGACTAATGCTTAGACAAAATTGTGTAATGCAATTGTTTTAATATTTTTTTCTCAGACATTTCCTAAAAAATTTCCAGATGACTTAAAGAAAGTGCATGCCACATTTTAATTTCCTAAAAACTGGAAAAAAAAAATGTGTTGCTTGCATTTTCAATAAAACCAGTAAAATTTTAGGTTATCTGAAAACACATTTGCAGTTAACATGCGTTTAAAACTATGTTTTTTTTTTTTTCCACAGGGTGGACCACCTCTACACCTTCTTTGTACAATGGTCACCAAATATCTACATGCAGGGCAGCAAGAAGCACCGCAAGCCGCGACACTTCAGGAAGAAAAATCCAAATGATCCAGCCTCTGAAGGGAAAGAGGTGGCTGCAATCAACACACTCCGCAGCAAACCTGTCAGCAATCTCAGCAGTGCAGCCAACTGGGAGGTGAGTTCTGATCAGACACTTCAGTAGACGCTTGGGAAAAGCCGTCCAGCTGGGAAGAGGGAGGGGTTCTCTTCAAACATGTGGGGGAGAGAATTACAGTAAGCTTTCCGCATGGCCGTTTCTCAGAGTTTGAGGGACATCCTACCGACTATATATGGATATCCTTCCTTGTTCCCTGTATGTCAAATCCCAAGTTTCGTTTCTTTGTAAGGGCAGAGAACAAACCGCTGTTTCAAGAGGTAGCCAATGAGCATCCACCTGCTCAGGTTTCCAACCAATGAAAGAGAGAGGGTAACCAGAGGGTACAAAAGTGATGGCGGCTTCCTGTAAGGAGCCAACGTGCAGAGCAGTGCAGAACTTGGCAGGAAATTTAGCAACTATGAAGCTACTGATTGAAAATATGAAAGTGCTTTATATTGCCGGTGATTGTGTGGAGCCATATGTGAAGGTGAGATTATGAAATGTGCTGAAGATTTATCTTTCATAGAATTGTGCAATGGAGGTTTCGTTAAATGTATGATATGATATATAGAGGAATTTCTTTTTTTTAAATACATTTTTATTTGTGTGATTTGCTGCAGATTATTACAGTGAAGCAAACAAAGCGCCGCCTCAGCCTGTGCAGCTTGGAGGACTCTGAGGCAGATGAGCAGGAGTTTCAGGAGGGCAACACTCTTCCTGTCCTGAGTGACCACAGCCAGCTGATAGACCACCATCACCTGAAAACCGTGAGTCAAACCTCTAACCACGACTTTCTTTTGATAAGTTTGATCTAGTATAACAAGATTATTATCTGTTTTTTCAACAGCTTGTTGCTCATCTACCGCAAAGAACTCAAGGCTACAAGTGGTATCTGGTCTACAGCACAGCCATCCACGGGAGCAGCCTGAAGACTCTCTACAGAAACATGGCTGGTCTGGACAGCCCGGTGCTGCTGGTCATCAAAGACATGCACAAAAAGGTTGGCATTTGAAAACTTTTTTTATCATTAGAATTGAAGCACACATGCTTTAACACGTTTCTTATCAATTCAGGTGTTCGGGGCGTTTTCTTCAGATCCATTTAGAATCAGTAAATACTGCTACGGCACCGGGGAAACCTTTCTGTTCACCTTCAGCCCTGATTTCCAGGTAAAGAGCTTAATTAGAGTCTTGTGCATAGCCAGTATAGGGCGCTGTAGTCTGAAATATGAAAATTGATTGCTTATCTTTTGTATTTTAATCAAGCAATATAAGTGGAGCGGTGAAAACTCTTACTTTGTGAGTGGAGACTTGGAATCGCTACAGATCGGTGGAGGAGGGTAAGTTATAAACTCATTATTTCCCCTAAAATTATACAATTTTTAGAGAAAGCTGTAGCTGATGTAAGAACAAATCATTAATATATATTTTTGGAATTTTTTTAATTCATCAATTTATTTATATTTTTCAGTGGTGGCTTTGCCTTGTGGCTGGATGCTGATTTGTACCACGGTGCCAGCTTTTCCTGCCCTACCTTTCACAACCCAACTCTTTCCACACACCAAGACTTCATAGTGCAAGATGTTGAGGTGTGGACCTTAAAAAACTGACTGGATAATCAAAGCAGTCCCACTGGAAGTTGCAAGCCTTCGAGGGAGATGTGATGGTCAGCTGTGGTTTTATCCTGATGTAGGGTTTTCCATCATGGCTGACTCTGGGTCCATCTTCGTGCTGCACAGAGTCTATTCGACTGGTGGTCAGAATGTGCTTTTCCGTGTGGTTAAAGTGTGGTCAACTCATGTATCTGCTGCTACAAACTACTATTTTTATCAGCAGAAAATATGCGTTCACAGAAGCAGAACTGTGCACTCCTTTGGATAAAAAGGGCACTAAGAAGATTGAAAACTGTTTTAATGAAAGGTTTACGGACACTGAGGGGAAATGATGGATTTAAACACTCGTATCTGATCTATTTTCTGTGGAACATTGAGGGATACTAGTTTGGAAACCATGAAATTGTGTGGATTTGTGGAATCTCTGGAGTCCCATCAAAGTTTTAACTTAAATTTAGTAATATCTCCATTTAAAAACGGTTTCTGAAAGTTAACACCAAGCCTTACAGGTGTTAAAATGACACTGCTGCACCACAAGCATGTGTTCGTTTTAGCCTGTGGTTTAGGAGAACATCCAATTTAAACTGTAACTTTTGTTCCTGCCACTGTGACACCTTTGTACTTTTTAAGAATTCTCCAGTGGGGAAAAAAAAAAATCTGATATTTTTGGTATCTTATTATTTAAATGAGTATCTGTAATGAGACTGGAGAACAGATGAAATATCCATGTGATGTGTTTATGTGAACATTTGCTTGAAGTCTGAGACTCTTTGGCAGTGCCGGCACTGCCAGTACACTTTTGTGGAACCACATAAAAAAGTTTTCTTAAAAACCGAGTGGAGTGATTTTTTTTATATGTATTTAATTTAAACTTTTAAAAAGCAACAGCAGGAAAATAACAGCTAATTTTTCAGGAAGTGGGATGGATGATATTCAAACTAGACAGACTATACCTCACATTTGACATTCAAATGTTATATGTCAACAACATATACATAAACAGTCTGACATACTATGAAGTACTATGTGCAACTTACAACATGTAAACATTTAAAAAGGAAGTTAGATTTGTAAATAGATTAATTAAAATTAATATAAAAAATTAAAATATCAAGATGTTTGTGATATTTAAGAATAAAAAAATGGAACATAAACAATAAGATGCCACACAGTATTAGAATAAAAGGAAGTGTAAAATAAAATTTAAAAAAAAGTGAAATAAAATCAAGTGTTTTTAATATAGTTACACCTACCAGGCAAAGTAATATTGACATGTACCAAAATCTGTCAAATAGAAAAAAAAAACATTTGCTGATGTTCAGGAGTAAGTTGTACACCTGGCACTGTGAGTTATTTGCCCAACGGCAAACTCAGGTTTATGATTTCCTGTAGTTAGGCCTCCTAATCATTGTTGGAGATCAGACCCAACACCACTGTGTCATCCGCAAATATAAGGATGTGGTCGACACAACATGGTCAAAAGTGTGTCGTGAGTACAGAGGGGAGCTCAGAACACAGCCTTGAGGATCTCCAGTGCTGAGAGTATTGGAGGATGAAGTGTGTTTGCCCATCCACACAGATTTAGAGTCTGACTGTTAAGACGTTTGTCTATAAAAGCTAAGAAAAAATAATCTAACTCTGATGTATTAAAAAATTAAAAAAAAAAATGGTTCATAAAAATGTCTTCCCTTGGGTGTCTTTAAGAATAAAAACTAAATTGAGACCTTTAAATAATTAAAGCAAAGGGTGAACTTTTCTGATCTCGTGTTCTGAAGCACTGAGAAGAAAATGGAAAAGGGAAATAATGAGAAGGAGGCAAAGGGTTAAAAACTATTTAAACTGGACATTTTAAAACCCAGAAAATACTTTGTTATTGAAAGAATTTAGATTAATTCAGCTCTCACAGTGAAAAAACCTGGTTCAAATCCGGAAGTGTTGGTGGAGGACCCAACATGCAGGAGACCAGGTTTGGTGACAGAAACTGAATATTTAATAAATCAACCAAAACATGACAAAAACCATGGAGAAACACAAAGACTGGCAGAACAGAGCAGATGGCCTGATAAGGACTAACTGAAAACCAGACACTTGAACAGGCTGAGGGCGATCATGAACGTGAAACTGGTGTGACTGAAGAAAAATACAAAACAGAACATGACCAAACACCACAACAACTGATAAAACCCAAACCAAAGTACACAACCCTGACACAGCTAGGACATTTCTGTGTGGAATTTGCATGTTCCCCTTGTGGATGAGTTTGTTTTCCCCAAGGTTTTCCAAAGATATGCTTGATAGGTTAATTTCTTGCTCTGAATTCTCCTAGCCCTTGTGCTATCTAGGCATGGTTACACTGAAAGTGGGGTCATTTGAATCCCACAAGACTGCACGCTGAACTTTTTTTTTCAAGGATCTTTTATCTTCTCTAGTGTTTGTGACAGATATAAAATCCAGCCCACTTTTCTCATGGGAAGGATCACACATCAATATAAGGGTGGGGTCATCTGGACCCCATAAGAGAACATGAGGGCTAGGTGTGGCCAAGGGACAGACTGGCAACCTGTCCAAGATGTAACCCGCCTTCACCCAATAGTTGCTTGGTCGACTCCAACACCCCCATGACTCCAAAATAGATTCAGAGATTTCAGAAATTGGATTGATTTAGATGTAGCTCCTAATCTTCACGAAAGTGGAGGGAAAAATTTTATATCAATGTTCTCTGTGCAAGTAAAATCAGAAATCTCATGTTACTCCATTAGAAGTATCCAAGAGAAAGCTTCCACTGTGATTTATACAAAATATCTTAACTCCTCAAGTCCATATGTTGGGGTTTAGGTTAACTTCAAACTGGACAAAAAAATAAATGACACTCTCACATTCAGTGGTGTTCATGTGAGTTGCTCTGTAAAAGTGACATGCTTTGACATGACAAAAACTCTTCTGTACTTAAGATTATTTAGTAAAAAAATGTAATTTTCACAAAATATTAATTGAAAAGATTGAGGCCCTGCGACAGACTGGCGACCTGTCCAGGGTGAACCCCGCCTTCGCCCTTCAGTAGCCGGGTTAGGCTCCGGCACCCCCGCGACCCCGGAAGGGAAGAAGCGGTCAAGAAAATGGATGGATGGATGGATTAATTGAAAAGACAGAGTAAAAAAAGTACAACTCCAGACAGGTTTGACACAAAGAAAAATTGGATGAAATAAGGCCATTACACATACATTTCACAGTTTACCACCTGCAAACGTTCAGTACTTTTCTCCAATGGATTATTTGAGTCATTACATAAGCAATACTTTAAAGGGAAAAAAAGCACCAAATACGTTAGTACTAAGTTGTAAATGAGTCTTTAAGGTACATTTGAAGTTCTTTGCCCGAGTTATAAAGACAATAAAAAAGATTTCTTTAATAGAGCAGTCAGAAGACATTTTTTTGCTTTTTTATCTTCAAATTTGTGAAATAAACTACTTGTAAGAATTGGTTAAACATTATTTGGGGTGAGGGTCCAATAATTTACTGAATTTTGAGTGGAGGAAACAGCTTTGCAGTTTGTGGTTTACGTTCATATAAGGTCTGGGTGATGGTGCAATGAAAATCTGAGATGTTTCCTGTTCACACACAGGATGCGGCTCCTACGCAACACACCTTGCAGTGGGTTTTTATTTCGAACTCCTCCAAAACGGTGGGTGACAAAAACATACCAAGACAATTGTAACAAAAATCCTAGTAGCTTCTCATTACATATCTAGATCACTATTGGGAAACATCACAAAATTGACTTCAGCTGTTTCTATTGAGTTTGCAGCTGTTTGGCCTTGCAGCTTATGACGAGTTAAAAATGTAAATGAGTGATTTTATAAAGTGAATTCCAGAGACCTCCCAGTATCACCTCAGACATAAATGAACAAAATAAAGACTTAAAAAGAAATTACAATATGGTCAAAGTCATGTTCTGAGCTGTAAGTCAAGAAGAGCAAGAAATTGATGTTATTTTAAGGGCCAATTAATGTGAGAAATGACTGTAAGCAACAGACAAGTTTTTTTTATTTAACTAAATTACCATGAGGTTGACATGTAGCAAATATGAACTTTTTTATTTCAGACTCCAAGTTGTTGCTTTTCTAGACGAGTTGGTATATTAATTGATTGTGACGAGAAATGTTCAAATTCTGTTTGAAAGCATGCACACAAAAAAATTACTGAGATTGTGACAACTAATTGCTTAGAAGGATCTACTTTAATTTGGAATTTTCTCTGTAATTCCAAATCTGGTCTAAAGTGCAGAAAGAGCTCAAGCTGCTCATATTCACAATCCTTATGTTACTGTGTTAATCCACTAAAAATAAATACTTCACACACTTACACTGTGCATAGTGTTGCAGTTTTAGCTCATCTTTTTATTTATTGATTTTAGATGGAACTTTTTATTTCAGGTATTAGTAAGAAATGAGACGTATTTCCCCCCCGGTCTCCATCCTTTTTCTACCAATTAAAATTTCCAATGAAGTGACACAGTTTCAGAGGAAACCACAGTTGTTTTGATGTTCAAACAACCATATGAGTTGCAGGCTTTTTTTAAATTGGTGCATCCAGTTTTGTGCTGTTCTATATCTCAGTAAATTAACAAAAAAAACCTCTTTATTTTTACTCTACTAACTAGTCTGTAGTTAAAGTTTTCCAAAATACCCGCAGTAAATGCTGCAACACCTGTTGCATTACTAAACATAAAATGTCACAGCAGTTTAAACTTTAAAGAGGATCTAAATCAGGGATAGGCAACTCCAGGCCTGCATGTTTTCCTTGCTCTGGCATTTTTTATATCTGGGTGGAGACACCTGAACCAGATAATTACTCATAAGTAAGGCGTGAATATCTAGAAATCATGCAGACACTGCAGCTCTCGAGGCCTGGAGTTCCCTATTTTGATCTAAATAATGAAAAAAGTTTTATTTTATAAATGATGAAATGGGACTTTGCAGGTCTCGTTGAGTTTTGGTCATTGCAAAACTAAACTAAATGACTCTTTTAGGATGTACTGGTAAATTGAAATCTTAATTTGTTTCGGATCAAGTCATGAACCAGGCGTTTGATCTAAACACAGATTGTCGTCAAGGGAACTTTCCTGTAAACAATGAAGCCTGAATCAAGAATCAAGTGCAAAACATATTTTAAATTTCCTATTAGCATTTTAGATTAATTACATGACAGTATCATGAATAATCTTGACTGCACCAGTTATTTATACAGTGCTACAAACTTATAGTCAATTTCAATATATTTTTTTGTTGTTATTCTTAGATTTAACTAAGATGGAGTTTCAGTTTACTTGCATGTAGAAGTAGACTGTTAAGAGAATTTTTTGCTGTATTGATTTAGACAAAAACATTTGATTTATTTTCCAGTTTTGACAGAAAAGCATTCACTGCCTGCAGAGCAATACTGTCACTTTTAATGTAACCCTGTTTGAAGAGCAAAGGTTTTGATGAATGCTCAGCTCTGTTACTTTACAGGTTTACTGTTGATCAATATTTGCAGCCTCAAGTCTGAAACAAAAAGCGTGAAGGAACAAATCTCTGACATAAAAACTTCTGAGGGTGGAAAGGTAACTTTCCAAACCGTCAGTATGCTCATGTACATTCACTTTTTAGCAGTAAGTGTTTTAGGACTTTGAGACTGCAGAAAATCTATGTCTAAGCATGATTTAACATGCAGTTTATGTAAGAACCAGATGTTTTTCATTTAATGCGTCACATTCAATGTGAGTTTCTCGATAACAAACTGAGTTCTTTCAATGATTTGATTATTTGACCTATTAATGATTTTTAAATATCCCACTTTCATAATAGTGTTTTTGTCCATTCTTGTTTTTTTATTTGATTTTGTTACCATGCAGCTCAAATCTGTGCAATCTATATCTCATTCTAAAAGTTAAACTTTCATAGCAAAAGCTGCAAATGTGCTTTTTCTACTCACATTTTAGTGGCTTGGAACATTGATTTTTGATATTTTGCTAAATTTGATCAACTTTATGCTTATGTATTTATTTGTCTTTTGACTAAATAACAAAGTGAGCTGGGTTAAAGGAGGCTTGTGCACATTACACAGCATTTCCAGTGGTCTTTTAATCATGATTATGCAATTTTTACCCAAAATTAAAAAAGCGTCATTTTCTAGGACATAAAAACTCATTAGAAATTCTCCTCTGAGTTGGCGCAGAGTAAGCCTGCCCCAACTCCCCATCATCCCTTTGTCACCATACAAATGCCACAAGCACAAGTTAAAAACACCAAAAGTATGATTTCATCAGAGTGCACCTTTAAGGGGTGGTGCTGTGGTGACTCCAAGTCAAAAATATTCACTCCTTGATTCCCATGTGTGCAACAGTTGGAAATAATCTACTAATCCCTTCAAACTACATTGAAATATTTCTGCTGCTGCGGGTCAATCCAACATGTTTAACTTCCTTTTTTTCCCTAATTTTTCCAAGTGATTATTTTTAACAATGAGAAAATACATTTTTTATTCTAAGGTTTTTACACAATTAGACCCCTGTTATGTTTCTTATGACAGTAGTGCCTCTCAGACTGTTTATTGTTATGTATGCTAACCTTATTGTGGTGAGCCTAGGAGGTTGAAGCAAATAGAGAAAGCCTGTAAAAGTGGTTGTGGGAAGCTTTGATGCACATTTCAATGATGCAATCAAAGAAAAAAAACTGTAACAGTTTTAAAAAACTAATAAGTGGAGTTTTGTGCATTTGGAGCACAGACTATAGATTGCTATCATGGAGCACAGCCTCAGACTTTACTGGAATGGGTGGAGCAGAAACAGAAACAGCTGCCAAAAGAATGACAAAGACATGCAGTGTGCAAAAGCATTCATTAACTTAAGATGTTTTGCTTAGAAAAGCCTCAGATTAAATCTGATATTCTCAAAGAAAAAAATAAGAACAATTTATGAAAGATTTTAATATTTCAAGAAACTGTAATCTAAGTTGAGAATTGTAATATGACTCTATAAAAAGGAAAACGTGGTTACAGAGACTTTGAGCCATTTTGAAATGAGTTTCATTAACGGTCAAACATTCTTTGGATTCTTTTCTGGTGTGTTCATCATAACATCATCCCACTCAGTTGAATTCCAGTGATTTTATTAGCTTTTGCTTTTACCTGTTCTTACTTTCATAAGCACTACAGGCAAAAATTAACAATTTTGCTATATTCTGTCACAATACATCTTTTCATATTCATGTGATCAATGCTCTTTTGTGCATTCCTTTGTTTTAAATAAATAAACTCTCTCTCTCTCTCTCTCTCTCCAGTGGCTGAATTATCCATTGTTTTTGGATGACCTCCAACTTTTGCTAAAACACCTTCACATCCATTATACAGAAAAATGAATACATGCATACACATGCAACCCGTGCTTGCAGGAAACCAAATATATTTGCTTTTCTATGCACTCATCCCTGCATATCTCAGTGCATCTGCATATGTGTCCATGTGTTTAAGTGTCCTATTGATCTGTTCTGACTGACGCAAGACGCACTGTCTAAGATTGATTATCTCCGTCCTATTTTTCCCATGTAAAAACCCCAAAGGCTGACTGTTGACCCTAGAGCGTCCTTATTGAAGTGGCCTGCTGGTGCAGCAGCTCCTGTCAGTGTTGGAAATGCAGACTTTACATGCACATTTCATCCGTTTTTCAATTCAAGATGGGGTTATTTCAAAGTATTTTTATGCGAGTAAAGGACTAAAAAACATTTTGGGAAATAACAGAATGGACTCACACAAATAGGATTACTGACTCAACAAACTAAGTACATTTAGTTGATTTGGACTTAATGAGTAGCTTGTTTGTTTGTCCTTACTCTGTACTCTCAACAACTTCTGATAGAAACAACAGATAATACTGTGACACTGTTGAAGTATTAGTGTGAGTGTAATAGACAGTACTGATGACTGATCAAGTTTAAGTGATTGGTATTGAACATTACTTCTTTTAACTGTGATCAAGTTTAGGAATTCTGATTAGATCTTGATATTACGGCCTGATATAAACGAGCTGGATACTCTTGAGACAAAGGTCTACAACAATGCAAGCAAGTAAAATAAGAATATTGTTTTGTCTTTGTGCGTTCTAAAGTATTCAACATTAGCATTAATCAACAGTAGCTTCTGAAGCAGCAAAGTCATCAAAGGTGATTGCTCTGGGTAATCCCAGAAACACCTGGAAGGGGTGAGAAGCTGGCTCCAAGAATGTGTCTGTCATAAAACCCATCATCCCGTTGTGTTGAGATCATCTCTCATTTAACCCACGCAAGAACAAAAGAAAACAAGATAGCGTTATACTAAAAAAAATATATATTAAAAATGTGTGACTGAGAAATCCTCCATTTACAAATCTTTCTGAAAAATGTAACTGTAGCTCATATAAAGTGAAACACATTTATTTCTATCAGTACAGAAACATGCCACGTCTTGTCCTTTTGATATGGAGTGAAAACATGAACATATAATTGTGTGATCTGTGAGATATGAAGCTTGTTTTAGCCCATAATTATCCACGGTGACATCAGTGGAACAGAAAGAACATGAGAAACGTGTGCTGTGTTCCGCTTGGACTGCAGTATATCCCACATAACTTTGATTTTAAAGAAAAAAAAAGGTTTTTATGGATCTAAAACACAGAAAAGACAGATTTGAATTTGGAAAAACAAGTAGAGAGGAATGACTGTGTGAGTTTGGAAAAAGCAATACTCCATGAGCAGTACTCAGGACCAATAATGAGATAAGAAGCAGAAGTATGCCCATCCAATGAGGCATCAAAGCACATTAAGAACACACATTAAGGCCTTTATCTTTGTATCAAGTCACTTTTTTTCCCTTTGAGTTGACACTGCAACATCTTCAAATCTATTCTGACTTCAGCGAAGTTTCTGAGGAGGTCAGGTTAATGTGTCACTAGCTTTGTCTCTTACACGCCGTTGTGAAATCTCTGCTAGAATAAGGATTTTGTGGGAGAGGAAGGGTTAACGGTCAAGTGGCTTATCTCAAGGAGAGATCAGCTCCTATAAAATGCAGGGATGGAGGCTTTTTAGTAGAAATCTACAGCACTGTCCCCACAACTCTATACGTCAACCGCCTGCCATCAACACCGTCATCTTCAGTCATGGGAGTTGCCTACAGCGTCGGAGAGTAAGTAAAAGAAATGATATTTGTGAACGGTGCTGGGGGAGACTTAAATGTATTATTATTTGTATCTCTTTGAGCTAAAGAGATTAATATAAAAAAAAAGAACAAAAAAATAGATAAAGGGTGCAATGGTTTTAGTATTATTTAATACTTTAACAGCAGAGTTCCAGTGTTTATGTTGTTAATTTACTGTAATTTTTCAACCGTTAACATGATCAACTTAATTCCAGTAGATTCTGAAAGAGAAAAGCGGCTCGACGGTTGAAAACTTACAGTATGTTAAAGATTTTGTGCTTAAGCGTCACCGGTGGCGCGTCAAGTGTTAAAAGGGTTAACCAATCCTTGAACATTCAGAAAGATCCTTAAAACAAAAGTTTATTAAATGTCAATTTTGTTTTAATATTTCTTAGTTTATAGGAAAAAAATTATCTTCAGTCCTAAAACAAATTAAAAGAAATGAAAGAAAATCTAAAAGTTTTATTTTTTTATTTCTATTTTTTTTTTGCAAGTATCTTAGTTTGGCACAATAAAATGTTGACCTCCTATAAATATTTTATACATTTAAATGTTACCAAACTGGTTTAGTCTGAACTATTTTCTTACGTAACAAAAAAAAAATTAAACATTTGTGACACCAAAAGACAAAAACAAATGAATTTAAATCAAACCAAACCACAAAGTGATGGAAATCCCCCTTCCACTCTGCAGCCATGTAAACACATTATGTGGTTATCTCTTACACATTGTTCTCTAAACCCCGGCAGAGTCGACCACCTCTACACCTTCTTTGTGCAGTGGACCCCAGAGAAGTACACTGAAGCCATCAAAAAGCACTGCCAGGCTCGGCACTTCAGGAAGAAGCCTAAAAACCGCTTTTTCGCCGACAAGAATGTGATCAACAGCCTTTTCAGCAATCTGAACGACAACCTCAAAGCTGCAAACAACTGGGAGGTGAGTTTGATACCACTGTAACAGAAAGCCTCAGAGATGTTTCTGAGGAACGTCCCACTCCCCTTATAAGGACATCCTGCGCTTTGAGAAGCGTTCCCCGTCTTACTGGAAAGAGAGAAAGGAGTGTTTAACCCAACCACAGGGTTCTTCTGAAATTTCCAACCAATGAAAGTGAAAAACAAACCAAAAAAAAAAACAACTCATGAGGGTATATAATGCCTGCTACTGTATGAGGCAATCGCTGAAGACTTGATAGGAGCTATGAAGATAACACTGGAAAATATGAAGGTTCTGTTTTGTGCCAGTGACTGTGTGGAGCCATATGTTAAGGTGAGAACATGAAACTTGCAGACTTAATGTGCTTTAAGTGAGAGAGTTTCTGTTTCATCCTCAGGACCATCTTTGAGTTGTATATTGTTATAACAAAAATTAAGAAAACGAGGAAAAATCAGCAAATAAAAAGGACATTTTTTTTATTTTTTTAACCAATCGTCTTATATTCATGTCTTGCAGTTTATCACAGTGAAGCAAACAAAGCAACACATTAACTTGTGCAACTTAGAGGACTTTGAGGAAGAGGAGCAGGAGGTGGAAGATGATCTTCCCGTCCTGAGTGACCAAAGTCTGCTGCTGGATGACCATCACCTCAAAACAGTAAGTTTTAATGTTTTATTTTACATCTACAGCCTCTAACTTTCCTTTGATAAATGTGTTTCCTCAGAGCATGATTGATGAACACTTCTCTTTTCAAACAGCTTGTTGCTCATCTACCGCAAAGAACTCAAGGCTACAAGTGGAATCTGGTCTACAGCACAGCCATCCACGGGAGCAGCCTGAAGACTCTCTACAGAAACATGGCTGGTCTGGACAGCCCGGTACTGCTGGTCATCAAAGACATGCACAAAAAGGTTGGCATCCAAAGACTCAAAGACAGTTTTTTAGCACAAGAGTTGAAAAATGCATGCTTTAACTAACAAATTGTTTTTTCTTATCAATTCAGGTGTTTGGAGCGTTTTCTTCAGATCCATTTAGAATCAGTAAATACTGCTACGGCACCGGGGAAACCTTTCTGTTCACCTTCAGCCCTGATTTCCAGGTGAAGAGCCTAATTATAAACACATATACTGTAGTTTAAAGAGCATATCTTAAAACTGATGTGCAAAAAAATGAATTCATTAAAGATATATAAAGATGTAATGCTTTTTTGTAGTTTCTTATGTCCTGTACTCTTATTTTCTGCAGCAATACAAGTGGAGCGGAGAAAACTCTTATTTTGTGAGTGGAGACTTGGGGTCGCTGCAGATTGGTGGAGGAGGGTAAGTTGATTTATGCTCACTAAATATATTATAATCACTTTGGAAATTTTTAAAACTTGCAAAAATGTCATCTCAGTACTCAGAGTGGATATTTTGATCAAATGTCTATTTCATTTTGTCTTGGCTTCTCCTTTAATTCAAACACAGCTTTAAAGTTGTTTTAAAATGTTCAATTCTGTCATTTGTTTACTAAGTTCTATAACACAGAATTGAGTTGCGGCTTTAATTTTTCTCCTATCTGACCACAGTTTGAGATCAGAGCACTGATTGGATGTGGTTTGACCCCCAATTGGTGTCAAATCTTAACCATTGAAAAATAAATCAATTGATCATGAAGGCATGAAATGGTCTTTTCTGAAGGCTGCTTAGCAGTTTCCACATCTTTCATATGTGCAAGAATAAAGGGACAATGTTTGAAACTAAGTGATGGTTTCTTTCCTCCTACAGTGGCGGTTTTGCCTTGTGGCTGGATGCTGATCTGTACCACGGTGCCAGTTTTTCCTGCCCTACCTTTAAAAACGCAACACTTTCCACGCATGAAGACTTCATAGTACAAGACGCCGAGGTCTGGACGGTGCAGAACTGACTGAAGAACAATGACCCAGTAACAAAGCTGCTATTTCTGGAGTTAATCAACTTCAAGATCTCAGGGAAAATGAGAGGTCAAGACACTACTTTTGCTAAAATACAAAGAGTTTGGGAGTATGAAAAAAGGCCTGTTTACACGACTCTCAAGCATTTTTGAGCCTCTTCAGGACAGGTGCTTATAGTGTTTTACCTTATCGAGTTGCTCTTTGCAAAGAGATCATTATGCAGTACGGTTGAACAAAAATATGTTAGAAGTCAACAGCAACTGAAAGCACAATTTAAATAGAAAAAATATTTTTTCAGTCCTCTTTACTTTAATTCTTTTGTTTTCTTTAAATGTTTTCTTGAGTGTCTACATTACTGAATTGTGTTTGTGATGCATCAGCTTCATTTTCTAATGTAATCAACCTTTCATGATTACGTTTTCAGTCATTCTGACAAGAAGGGTTCTTAAAAAAGCCCATCTTTCTTAAGGAAGTTAAAACCAAAGCAAAGTTATGAAAAAAATAATAATCAGAGGTGCACTTCAAACAGCTTGATGTATACTCTGTTGTGTGTTTTTTATTTTATTTTTCTATATAGGGAACTGAATATCTGCTGTACTGACCTTTATGCTTACAATTGCACAGAAATATTACTGTACGAGTGCTTTTTAATATTGAAACGCGTGTATATTTTTTAGAAAAAAAAAATATATAAAAAAAGAAAGCTAAGAAGATCTGAATGTGTCTGGTTTGCCTGTGAGTATGCATATATGCCTGCTGTGCAGTGCCACTGTACTCCTTCAATGACACCTCAATAAAACTTTGTCTTTCCTGTTCAAAGCAGTAAATGAGTTTTATTTATGCGCCAATAAAACCTCACCTATCAGCTCACTCTTTCCGAGGAACAGAAGAGTGAATAAGTGTTTTTAACATTCCCACTATAGGCTTCATAACTGACATCAGATCTTAAATCTAAATTTTGTTGCTGAGAATAGTTTCATTTTTTAAACATGTTTCATCACAAATTAATTAGCAAGATCAGTGCAATTAAAGCAAACAAATGAGCATCTTTGCACATTAATTTACTACAAAGAAAGCAAATCTTTTGTGTTATATCTACTGTACAACAAAGTAAGGTCAAATGTGCCGTAATATATCAGTTTAATTTAGTAAATCAAGAAAAATGCTGCATTCATTTTAATTTAGGAGAATCAATAATCTGTTGAACTCTATTGCCCCCTAGCGGCTAAACGCTCACTTACATTGTGTTTTCGCTAATCGAAGGTCTTTCTCTGCGTTCGATTATTTCCAGCATCGACTTCTCTGGTCTGGATGTGTCCAGCTGTAGCAATGGCCGCAGTGGAGACAGGAGAGGCTTCGAAAAACAGCAGCGAGCCGGCCGCGGGATATGAGAAGAAGTGTATTTTCTGTAGGATCGTGAACAATGAAATGGGGACGGAGCTGCTGCACAGCGTGAGAGTGCTGACGTCACTGATAGATGTGACAACTAGCTAGCTATGTGAATCTGCCCTCTCTGTTTTAATTATTGAGTTGTAGTTTAATCACCAATAATAGGTTTATTAACATGTGTATGCTGTGATAGAAACAAATACAATAAACTGTCATAGACTTAAAAATGTGCATGTTGTTTTAGGATGAGGAGATCTCGTGTTTCAGAGACATCAAACCTGGAGCTCCACATCATTACCTGGTGGTACCAACTAAACACGTGGGAAACGGCAAGTCACTCAGTAAAGAGCACGTGCCGTTAGGTAAAGATAACAGGCTGAACTTTTGACAAATGTTTTGGTTTTAGGGGTGAGAATAGGCCTTTGTAGGTTCACTTCTTTCCACTACCCTTCAAGCAATTTTGATTTTTCTTTTAACTGCTTGAAAAACAGTAAACCAATTCCAATTTTGATTTATAATTTCATTTTCTTTGTGTCCAGTGAACCGGCTAGTGGACATAGGGAAGGAGATCCTTCAAAAAAACAACGTGACAGATCTCTCTGATGTCAGGTAAACTAAAAATCTGTCAGTTTCAGTAAGTATAAACACAACAAAATACAAAAAAGGCTGACTGACCATTAATTCTATTAGAAAGAAGTCTTTTTAATTGACAGAGGTGTATCTGTGTTCTATTTTCTCCTGATTCTCTAGACAGGGTGATGGGAAAACTGCCAAAAATGACATTAAACCTTAAGATAAAAAAAGTAATTTAACATAAATAAACAAAATAATCTACTAAAAATCAATTTTATCAATACATTAGAAAGATATAATAGTATTTTAGGGTATCATATGATAAAATGACTTAAAAATTCTAGATAAAACAATAAAAAGTCAACAGTGTAATCTGTCACACCACAGGAAAGTTTGATTAACTTAAGCAACAACTTAAAGTAGTAATAACTCTGACTTTTTTTTAATCTGTTACACATAAATAGAAGTAGTTCAACGTGCTGGAGTGTTACTGATTCATGCAGAAGACTTTTATTTTTACTGCTCGTTGGTAACACAAAAAAACATGATGAATATATCTTTGTAATTACAGAATTGTCATTTTCTGATGAAGGGCAGTTTGGTTCTGTTGTTTGCATTTGTAACCTGCTCAAAAGTGGGTTTATTTTAAGTATTTTGTATAAGTTTTGCAGAAGAAAGACGACAACGGTAAATGAATGTTTCCACAGCAGCGAGGAGCTCTGTTCAGAAAGATAAAGTCTGTATCAGTTACTCAAGAACTGGTTAGTTTTATTTAAATGATCTTTTTTTGCCAGTTTTATCTTTACAAGAAAAAAAATGTTTTTTATATAAATCTCAAAGTTAATCATATAAAAACAAAACAACATAGTGTGCAAACGTGTTTGGTGAAAATGAAAAGGTGAACAGAAAGGTAAAAACTTTGTTTTTCTGTCCCATTAATTAATAAAGCTATTGGTACATTTTCCTTATTTTTAATTAACGAAATGTTAGAATCATAATCATGTTCAGCTTAACCTAGTTTTGTGTGCAGGTTTGGTTTTCATTGGCCGCCCTTCTGTTCGGTGACTCACCTGCACCTTCATGTCCTCGCACCTGCCAGCCAAATGGGCTTCATGTCTCGGCTCATCTTCAGACTAAACTCCTACTGGTTTGTCACTGTAAGACCCATCATCAAGATTTAACAGCGCAAATGAATGAAACAATATCTAAAATATGTATTTGTTGCACATTTTTTCTTTCCCAAAGTTGCAACATTTTTTTTACCGTTTATTGTTTTTTTTTTATGTGTTGTAGGCAGACCAGCTGATTGAAATTATCTCATCTAAAGGAGACACTAACTGATGGCTTGGATCACATTACTCCACCTTGAATATTTTTGAAACATAGGATTTACTTGAGATATTCCATTTTATTATTTTAGCTTATAATAATACTGACACTTTGAAAGATTTCAATTGAATGTATGTCTTTAAACTGTATGGAATGTTTTCACGATGATATGATTAAAATAAATTATTCTACTGAGATAAATACTGCTTACTTACTATCTTATTTGGGACTCAGAAAATGTTAAAAAAAAAGTTCTCTGTTTATATCAACTTCAATGCTATGAAAAAAATATAGTTTTTGCTCAAATTAAGACTCCTTTTTAGCTTTGAAAAAAATACTTAAGTTGGACGAATTCTAAAGCCTCAAAGCATGATGGGAAAAATCTGACCTTAAAGTGAAATTCCCAGAGCATCTGACACTGCATATGAAGAGCTACACTACAGAATATGAAAAAAAATCGTGGTACTCTTCTATTTATTCATTCTTGTTTTTAAAATATATTTTAAACTATTGGAACATTGGAGATGTGGAAATGAGAAATGTGTTTAAATTAGGGATATAAATGTATATATATATTTTTGTCTAAAGTAAAGGAAAATATATTTGGAAAATGATAAGTATGCCGAAGAAACAAATGTACACACTTTAAGACGTTAAAACAAGTGATAAATGATGTTAGATGTTTGGTTAAACTTAATATAGCACTAAAGAAACTTGACTTTTTGACAACACGCCAGCTTTTATTCTGAAAGATAAACTTACATTCATGAAAAAAAAATGATGCCACTCTTAAATACTGAATATAATCAAATAAATGTGTAAAAGATATAAGCATTCATTTATAATAAATATGTTAGCTGCTCTGCTGTTGCACTGTCCTCTAAAAGTTAACAGACACCCACGTCTCTATGTTTAACTACACAAGCTGGTGCTTACATCTTCAGTTACATGAAACCACGGCTTTTGTTTCACCATTTCAACAGGCTTTGTTGTTTAAGCTGATTTTTACCTAGTGCAAGTTTAAATAAAGCATTAGTTAGTTCCTATTTTTTCATTACAGTTTCAAACAAAAGAGATGTGAAGTTGTCGTTTGGGAGATCTCTCTTTTATAACTGTGCCGTTATGCATCCAGTGAAGTCGGATCAATTTCATTCTATGTCACAGACAGGTACATGTTCACTGGGGAAAAGTTTCAGTTTCATTCTAGCTGTCCTTCAGCTGCTCCCTACTTTCACAACAAAAACACAAAACTCTGCTTAGTATGTACTTCAAAAGTACAGATTAGTGCATATAATTAACTTGCATTTTTGCTACTCTAGGCTGCTAAAAGTAAGAGCTGTTTATCAAAAAAGCAAAAAAAAAGAAGAAGAAGCTTCACATAGGGGTGTGTATTGGCAATATTCTGGCGATACGATACAAATCCCAATACACGTCTCACAATACGTATCACGATATATTCCACGATTGTATCAAAACACCTATTATGAAGCACCGCTTTATAATGGCTGTTATGGAAAACAAAAATTAGACGCTAAAGAACGCTTATAAATAATTCATTAAATACTGTCATGTCAATATTATAAATCGATACATGTATCGCCAAACAAAATATCAAAATATATAGCCAAATCGATTTTCCCCTAGTTTCACATGAGTGGGTTCTATAGAAAGTATAATAATAAAATAACAGAAACAATAATACTTTTATAATTACATCAAGAATTTAAAAAGTGTGTTTTCCTAATATATATATGTGACTAAAAATAATAATACAATGTAAACAAAGGCGTCCTCTCCTTTAGGAGTTCTTGTAGTCATTGTTCCAGGGTGATAACTACATGATCGTCCTTCCCCTGCCAAAGCATCTCTCCCTCAAAGTCAACCAGTCTCTGCTTCCTGGCGCGTAAAAGTATTCCCACCAGTTTATTAGAGATAGTCACATAATGCTCAAACAGCTTCCCAAATTCCACTGTAACCACTTTCCCAGCTCCATCTCTTTCCTTCAGCTCCCCGATGCTCCGGATCACGTCACAGAGCTCCTGGACCTCTCTGCTGATGAGCGTTTGGGCATCTTTGCCACGTTGCTCCGTCAGGGATCCCTGCAGGGGTCTTCCATAATCATCCTGTCCCCTCTGATGGACTGTCCCGCTCGGTCTGGTGTGGTGGCTGAAGGGGTTGTTCTTCTGGTACTCCTGCCGCTCACTGGACCACTTCTGCCAGTTGTCTTTGAGGCCTTTCACAGAAACATTGTGGTGTGCAGCAGAATCTCTGGACTGAGCAGGAGCACAGACCTCCCCTTCAGGCTCCATGGTGATGTTTCCTCCAAAGAGTCCAGTCATTTCTGTCCACAAAAACACAACTTTCATTATTATTCAAAATACTCCAAAATTAATCATAATTAATGAAGTTTTTCCCCTTTTTTGAGTCTGACTAATTCTAAGAGGAATAGATTAAAACTAAAATAAATGCAAATTTCATGTTTTGTAAATTATAACCTTTAAAGAAACACAAAAAACAAAAACTAAACTTACAACTGAGTTGTTCACACCCCTTCACCAAAACTAACGCGTCATTTTTGCAGCCAAAGTGCAACGATTTGTAGTTACACTTTAACTGCTTGGCGTGTTTTATCGAGCCAGCAGCTTTGCTGACAGAAGCAGGGTGCGGATGCTTTCAAAGCGCCAAGCCAAGTCACTTTGATTGACAGGTGTATTAGCCAATAGCGTGGAAGGGTTAGAGTAAAGAGCCAATCACCGTCCGGGAGGGAGGAGGTCCACAAGGTGTCCCTGAAGTAAAGCAGATTACAGCTGCAGATTCTCTTCACATTTCATTTACGGTGGTTTGATAAAGTTAAGAAACAAAATAAACAAAAGAAAACAATAAATAAACACATGCAGAGGTGTTGTTATTTTAATTTGATTGAGGGACATTTTCCATGGGGCAAACGTGAAAAAAAGTAATTTAATAGATTAACAAGTTAAGGAAGCCATTATGTCAAAAGCTGTTAAAAACATGCATATTTTAAACTCATTTTATGGTTCAACACAACTATAGCCAAAGCGGTACGCTGTTTCAGAGCCGAGTTTCCAGCCGGACATGTTATGTGTTACAACAAAGATGGCTGCCCACTGTAGCGGTTCACGCCTCCGGTATTTAATGCATCTCGCACAGGATAATGTGGATTTCAGGTTACCGGTAAATGTTTCTTTTGCTATTTTTTTTTAATCTGACAGTGTTTCTTTAGCTGCTAGCTTAAATGTTTAATTTAGTAAGTGTTGTTAAACCAACAACCATCCTCTCTAAACTGTGCTTGTGTTAGCTTTAGCTTGATAAACTGGAAATCCATCAGTATGACTGCCTTCATTTATGAAATGACAACTGCTGGGAATGATAAAAGTTTATAGGGTTTAGTTTGAGCAGTTTTCAGGTTGATATTTCACATGTGTAGAATATCAGACCTCCGTTTGCTAAACTCCTCTCACATCTTTATTGGGGAGACAAATATACCTTCGGAATTAATTTAAAAATGTCTTTATCTAAATGTTTTGGTCAATTCCTACATCATTTAATATCTGGAGATATGCGTTCCACTCGAAACGTTCAATTTCTGAAGAAAAACCTAAAACTACAGATTCATGTGCCAGCTTTAATTTCCATACATTTGTATCTGAATACGACAATGAAGATTTCATTCTTTTAAATTAAGTGATCAAAAAGTATTCAATCATGAGACTGACAGGTATGGGTATGAACATAAACAAATATATGTACCTAATTGGGACGATTTGTTTGTTATTTGTGTATTTTCTTTTCTGTATTTACAAAATAATAATAATCAATAAGCTGTACTTGAGCACTTTTGATATTTTTTAAATGTATTTTATCTAGTCACTATAAATGGTTAATTTTACATGTGTTTATGTTTTTTGTTGTAGGAAATTAAAGCTTTGCTTGCTTTGAGGGGGAAACAGTTTCATCCTTGTGAAAACTTCAAAGAACAGGTTTGCAACCAACTAGTAATTCTTTTAAAATTAACTTTTCATTGTTTTGGTTTTGATAAATTGCTTTAGAAAAGACATTTCAGCAGTTTACAAGTCAGTACGCTAGGACAGTGTTGATTTATCGCTCCCCCTGTGTTTTGCATCTTAAAAAATCTAAATATCAGAAAAAAAAATGCATAACAAAAATGAATTTGAGAGTGTAACAAATCCAAGACCTACTGCTTCAACCTCACACCCAATGTCATAATTTAAGGAGGATTATTCTGGGTCATCTGAGTGTGGTGAGCATATAGCAAATAGTTTTAAATTGAAAACTGTAACCAGATGTCTTGTTTTGGGACTCAGTAAAGGATTCTCTCTCATCAAATTATAGTTTGAATCCAGTTCAATATAAAATATGTTTTCTTAGCTGTGTGCTTGTATACCTCAGTCTCCTTTCTGGTGCTTGGAGGATTTGTCAGAAGATGATGTCCGCAGTGTCATGGCCAGATCTGTTTGTGCAAAGTAAGTTTTAGCTTTTTAACAGAATAAAAATGGATGACTCGTGATGTAAAAAATAAATCTGTTTTCAAAGTAGTTTTCTTTCTGACTGTATTCATTTTACATTCTAACTTTGCATTTAATCGTCCGTTCAGGTCTGCCTTTGAGCTTTGGGGTCATGGACAGACAGACGGGGAACTCAGAACATCTCTCCTTAACTACCCACCTCAGAGCATGGTTTGTGAAAATGCTCTCACATTAATTAAAATCAGATCATATCTAAAATGTCTAAAAAGTGTTTGTTGATCCAACAGAGTCCATTCATGCACAAAGACTCTACCTACAGAATTAACGTCTATACTTTCAACAAAACGTTGCTGTTTGCAGACAGAATCAAAAAGATTGATGTAAGTAGGAAGTTACTGATTGTTGGAAATGACATTGTGTTTTTAGGAAAATAAGTTAACAAACATTGCTTTGATTACGATGTGTTTTTGCAACCAGGCTTTGGAATATCTTCCCTTTGAGGGCACAGTGAGCTTGAAGACCCCTCAGCACATCTTCTGTCTGCTGGAGGATTACGGCACAGATCCCAACAACATCCCAGAGCGTCCCGACTATATCTACTTCGGCAGATGGGTGAGGAGCACAGCTTGTTAACATGATAACAGACTGGGTTAGACTTACAGGTTTACATGTGCATGTCAGATAGCAGATGGTCAGCGGGAGCTGATTCGCACCCACAGTGTGAAGAACAGACACTTCATAGGGAACACCAGCATGGACGCTGGCCTCTCCCTCATCATGACCAACCATGCTAAGGTCAAAGAGAACGATCTCGTCTTTGACCCTTTTGTTGGCACGGGTAAGATCGTGAAGACTGAAAATATTACTGCAGACGATCAGTCAGTGAACGCTTCTTTTGTCTTTGTTAGGGAGCCTTTTGGTTGCATGTTCTCATTTTGGAGCATATGTGTGTGGAACAGATATCGATTACAACACCATACATGGCAGAGGTACGTTTAGTCTTCCAGACCTTTGTTTTTGTAATCAAAGACAAGAAATGTACTCAAATGTATCATCCGTCGCTTTGGTTTGGAGGACGGTCTAGTCGCAAAAACCAGAAGTGGAGGGGACCGGACGAGAACATCAGAGCCAACCTCAGACAGTACGGAACGGAGAAGATGTTTGTGGATGTGATGGTTTCTGATGCATCCAAGCCAGTGTGGAGGAACGCCGCTCTGTTTGATGCCATCATCACTGATCGTAGGTCCAGAGTTTTTTCCAAACATGCATAAAAATGTTACAGAAATCAAACCATCTGTATTTGCATTTTTAGCTTCTTTTTTTGCATGTCAAACAACTTATAACCATGCTTATCCAAATATGTAAATTTGTCTAGAAAATTTAGGAAAAAAAACTTGTATTTGTTTAATATTATTTTCATTTTTATTGTACCCATATATAGTTGGACTCTTCATTTTTCACTGTCTGTATATTATTATTTTTGGATCATTACAACAGAAGCTGTAAATCAAATAAATGTTCAACACGTGTTGTTACCAAAACACAACAACAAGTTGTTCACAGGAAAAACAAACAAACTGCATCAATTTTTGCATTTTTCTCCTAATTAAATACAGTTTCCTAAATGCTTCACGTGTTGGAAATCACTTGTTATCAGAGACTAACACAGACACAGATAGTGACATCAATATTATGCGACTACAGACTGAACACGTGTTACAGCTGCAGCATAACACAAGAAACGTGAGCTGACAAAAAGTCAGCAAGAAAACAAAGTTAGCTTGTTTTTGTGACCTGCTGTATGTTGATGATGCAGATAAGGAGCCAAAAGCTATTCGTTTTTAAGAGTAAAAACGAACTTTTGCTGTCATTAAATTTGTCCGTTTCTGTCTTTTATTGGTCTCCACCATCCATAGCTCCGTACGGTATTCGGGAATCCACAAGGAAAACCGGCTCCTACAAAGAAAACACTAAACTACCTGACGGCAAGTGAGTTCCACCAAACCTGCCTGTGAACACTTCAATTACAGTCTGACTTGTTTTGAAATAACTAAACAAAATCTTAATAATCTGTTTTCTGTTGTAGCTATGTAGAGTCCCATGTGCCAGTCTCTCAGGCCTACCACCTGAGTGACATCTTCACAGATCTGCTGAACTTCTCTGCTCACCACCTGGTTTTGGGTGGGAGGCTCGTCTACTGGCTGCCTATCTACAGGCCAGAGTGAGTAAACACACATTTCTTTTAATAGTAGCAAATGAATGTCTGGAGTTTGACCTCCAGTAGTGAATATTTTACCGTTCCAACCTAATAACCCTTTTGTTGATGGACAGAAGGACACCAGATGGTTTGAGGTTTGCAAGAAAAAAATTAGGAGATAATGGCAGACTACTTAATTTTACACAATGACGAAGTACGGATTATAGAAAAGTGATCACTGTCTTCATTTTTATTTGTTGTCCATACTGGGCCACAGAATGTACCAAGGTTAGGTTTGAAAAGAAGCAACAACTTGGAATAAAAATTTCACAAAATCACCCAGAGGTAAATTTTATTTAAAGGGGAAGTCTTGCATCTTATTTATTTGTATAAATGTAAAATTTGGATGTTTGTGGATCACAATGTGATCTTTAGTGAGAGCAGGGAGTGATTGGAGGAACCTCTAAAGGAGTGGAGGTTTGTAGTTGCTTCAGTCATGAACTCAGCTGTTAGAAAAGATTTTCTGAAAAAATCTGAGAATAAAAAAATGTATTTTTTTTCTAGCTCGCAGTACACAAAACTTTCATTAGATTATCTATTTTCTAAACGGTTCAATCAGTTTACATTTTGGTTCAGAGTTAAAGAATATCCACCTTTCAAAATACTTTTACTCAGAAATTCTGCTTTTCTTCAGTTCTTAAGTTCTAACAGCAGGGGGCAGACGTGTTCCACAAATCAGACTAGGATTTACAGAAAAACCTTTTGCTTTAGATAATAAATTAAAACATTTCTAAATAATAGCCAATTAAAAAAAAAATCGATTTTAAAAAGCAGAACACATTCCTGGGGTTTTTTAAACAACTTTTTAAACTTTTGAGTTGTATCTGCAACTTTAAAATCCATTCATTATTTGAAAATATTAAACAGAAAAAAAGCCCAGTTTGTAAAATTTTCATTATATACTTCAAAACATGAATGAATGTTTTTTCAAAAAGTGCAACAAAAGCACATCAAAGCATTTAATAGGTTTTGTGTGATCTTACATCCGACCCCCTAATGTAACTGATGACGTAACTGTTATTAGCAGCGGTCTTCACCCTTCATCCCATGTGATTATAAATAAGCGTACCATGATGCTTTTGTCTTAGATGAGCCTCCAATCAGCCGTGGATCTTTCCAATATCTAGTTACTTCTCCTGAGTGTATCACAGAAACATCTCTGATGTCAGAGCTGCTGCAAGTCACACTGGAATGTTTTAGTTTAGACACAAATAGTAAGAAAACTGTTTCTCTGCAGATATAAACAAGTTTGAACTTTCAAAGAATCTGGTGTATTCTGTAAGTAGTCAGAAGTAGGAGCATTTTGACATGGGAGTTGCTCAACTCATTTTTGAAACTCTAAAGCAGACTTTAGAGAGCTGCATGCAACCTCTACGAACCATATTTACAGTTTTCAACATTAAATACTGGTAGGTTTGCTTATATTGTTTGAAAATCAGATTGATTGAAAGACTGGAGACCCCTTCCATCACCTTCTTTAGACTTTTTCTTCAGAGGTTGAAGAAATAAAAATTATGGTAGCTGATCATGGCTGTAACAGCATTGTGTCTCTGGGTGTATTCTAAGTGGACACATTTGATTCACTTAAAGTGAACCAGAGTTTGTTTTCTCCGATAATCCCGAACTCATTTTCAGTCTGAATACACCAGGAAGCGCTCTAGGATCCATGTTTCGAGATGGTCTCAGTTTGTTTCCAATCGGACTGAACTCTGGTTTGCTCTGAGTTTCCTCAGTATGGATAGACTCCATGTTCGGAGCGGAATAACTGAACCAAAACGGCCATTTTAGCTGGGCATTATGGGATGTAAACACAATAGCAGAGCAACAATAAGACGCAGCAACTCATTGAAATGTGGTCGGATGAATCCAGGCTCATTGAAACAACTTTTAACATGAGACTCATTGCTTTTCACTCTGTTTTTCTGACAATCTATATGTCATAAAGACTTATCAGTCTAGTTTCTTATCTGACGACGTCTCAGTAGCTGCATTGCAGCATGCCTCTACCGTAGTAAAGTAGGAATTGAAAAAGTGTTGTACCTGATGTTAATGTGGACGTTCAGAAATGATCAGTGAAATATAAAGTTTGAATAAGTGAACTGTCCCTACAAGAGTTACAGAGCTTAGGACTTCCATTATTCTTTCTCTCGCTGCTTTGCCCCGCCCTCATAATTCCTGGCCAATGACTGAACAGATCTTTAGTCACATGGTTTTGTTTACGAGCTTTGGTTGGAACCAGAAAAAGCTGGTAGGTGGCAGACCCAATTTAGTGGTCTCTATCTGGACCAAAAGACGTTTCCAGTCTGAGTACACACTCTGTCGCCAAAGTTACACAAAATATGATCCACAATATCATATTTTTAAATAATTTATGGGTTTTGGGTTCAAAGACAAAATCTGCATCTCCTCTAAAATGTGATTTTGTTCTTTGATATTGTTTCAATATTTGGATTTGTTTGAAGCTTTTTCCCTTCAGCACTTTTACATGCCGGCTCTAATAAGCACTTTCCTCCGTGTCTGACCACCAGCATCAATGACAGCAACAGAATTGTTCACAGGTGTGTTTAGCTTTTCCGAACAATAGAGTCTGGCTGCAGGAAATGAGCCTGATTGTGGATGAGCACGTCTTTGCAAACAAAGGTCTGGTTTGTCAAAAGTGCTGTGTCATGGTAAACAGTTGGGAAGTGCAGGTGTTCACCTGGGAAAATAGGAATTACATCAGATTGTTGGTGTGATCACATGACTAGGAAGAAAACCCCAAAAGGATGGAGCTTTTTTCATCAATGATTACAAGACTCTGAAGTCTTGTGGGGTTTTTTTTATTTTTTTGCTCTCTAGAGAAAACGATGTGTTCACTTACACCAAAGATTTTGATTTGCCCTTGTGTGTTCATTACAATATGTAAAAGAAGTGTTCAGGAAAGCACTGTTTGATTAATAACTAATTAGTTTGTATAATAATACAGAAAGTAAGTATTTAGCTTCTAAAAACAATCAAGAATTCTCTTCCTCCCATTTTAGTTTCTTCTTCTTTAAAAAGCTCTTCTATTCTCCATTTAATATCTGTATGAACATTATCTTTTTGAACTGGTTATCCATAAAAAAGACAGCTGTTCACACCCTTAAACAGACTGTTACCTCTCCACTATAACCAAAGAGCTGTCAAAGGACACCAGGTACAAGACTGTAGACCTGAACAAGACTGACATGAACCAGTCTACAACAAGCATGTCCAAAGTGTAGCCCATGTGCTAAATGCAGCCCATGTTGGCATGTTTCTTCAATGAAATATTAAAAAAATGCAATAAAATGCTCATTAAAAAGTTAATATTGCATTTATTGTTTTTAAACTCGTTCAACTCGATGGTTCTCACAGGTTTTCACCTCACCATATCTGGGCTTCAATGCAAAAAATGTAGACATCCCTGATCTACAATATGCAAGCAGCTTGATGGGAAGAGATCAACTGTTGAAGAAGTTATTAGAACATGGAAAAAAATACAAGATCACAAGATGACAACCTGCGTCCACTTGTAGCTCTGTGGAAGATCTCACTTGGTGGGGTACAGACAATCTTTAGAATGGTGATTAAACAGTTCAGAACTATAAACTGGACAATAACCTGAAGAGAGATGGAATCACAGTTAAAAAGGCTACCATTAACACACAACATTGTCATGGACTCAAATCCTGCAGTGCTCCAAAGGTCTCCTTGCTTAAACTAGCACAGCCCAGACCTGTTTCAAGTTTTTCAGAGGCGATCTTGAGGATCCAGAGTAGTATTTGGAGAAGGTCATGTGGTCAGATGAAACCAAAAGGGAACTCTTTGGTATAAACGCCATTCGCCATGTTTGAAGGAGGAAGGATGCTGAGTTAGTTAGAACACAACACCCACTGTGACGCATGGGGGTGGAAGCATTATGCTTTGGGGTCGTTTTTCTGCAAAAGTACAGGAAGATTCATAAGGAAAGGATGATAGGGGCCATGTACAGTGAGATTTTGGAAAAAAAACCTCCTATCAGCGAGAGCGTTGAGGATGAAATGTGACTAAACCTTCTAGCATGACAATTATCTCAAACAAACCAACCGAGCAATGACACATGGTTCTGGAGCGGTCTAGGTAGCCTTTAGACCTGAATGGAACAAAGAATCTATGGAGGGAGTTGAAAGTCTGTGTTGCCCAGCAACAGCTCCAAAACATCTCAGCTCTCGAGGAGATCTGCATGGAAGAATGGACCAAAATAGCAGCAACAAAGAGAGAAAACCAACTGAAGACCCACAGGAAATGTATTGAGATTCACTTGTTTTTATTGACTAAATTCTTTTTTTTTTTTTTTGCAGCATTATATGAATAAAATTTTGTGTCTCACAGTGGAAGTGTTTCTATGATGGACATTATCAACCCCTCTCATTTTTTAGGTGGGACAACTTACAGAATCAGTAAATGCCAAACACTCTTTTTGCCCCGTTGTATGTGTGTGGTCTTATATTTGTGAACGTGTCCTCATCTTTACACATTCGTCTTCTTTGCTACTCATCTCATTGGTGCTGGACTCCGTTTTTGGTAGAGAGCTGTACCAAAATAAACATGTGAGCCTGGCAGGCAAGGCAATATATGAATTATCTGTCTCTATGGTCTGCAGGCTGACCTGAAAGTGTGTGTATATTTTTTGGGACGTGTATGTCTGCGTGTATATGTCCAGACAGGGTCTGTCTCCTGGGCCTAATCTGGGGCTCCGTGGGGGAGCTATCAGGTTTCTGTTGCCCCCCACGTTCGTGCGTGTGCCTCTGTGGTTGCAACAGAACAGTAGGCACTGTGTGTCTGCCCACTTTGTGAGGATAGAGGTGTGTGTGTGTCCAATGACAGGTGACATGAAGTGCTGTTAGCAACAAACAGCTTCTAACTCAGTTTCTACTCTCTTTAATCTTTGCTCCTCAAATGTAAATGGAGGTGGAGGTAAAAGATGGCGATGCACCGTCAGTCGTCACAACCAAATAGCGAGCTGATTATAACATAAACAAGGAAACCATAAATATGAAATTTGACATTTCTTCTATAGCCAATGAGTTTTAGTTCTCTAGGTTTTCAGCTTTATCAGCAAGTTGGAGAAAAAATAACCAAACTTAATAATCAGAAAGAGATTTTTCATACACGACCGTTAAAATGACCCTCTAGTAATTGACCGAGTTTCCATGCTTAAACCTAAATTAAAGTGAAGGGAGAATTTGTGAGGAGTGGCATTTTTATGATGTTTTTTTTATTATTTTATTTACGAAGGCCAAAAGGTTGCATGGAAAAAATGAAAGACTATCCCCATCAGGCCATTAACTCCAATGAAGCTGTTCAAACTCTCCCCTCCTAAGTTGTTCTGGTTGGCAAGAGGAGGTATCCTGTGGATGCTTCAGCCACCAGTCACCGTGGTGACCAAACATTATCGCCGAGACCCACATGTGGCCCAGGCAACAAGGCAAACAGTCATGCACAAATGGGGATTCAAGTAGGGACTGTTGCTATTCAGATGTTGGTTTGGAGAAAGTGCTACTGCCACAAACGTGTAAACATATACATCATCCGCTGTTAATAGGCCTTAACCTGGCCTGGCTGGTGAAGAAAGAACCAGCAGTCAAGGTGACAAGGTTGGGAGGCTCCAAAACAAGCTCAAATGACCAGAACAGATGTTTCTGTTAATGTTTTTTCTTTCACCAAACAGGGTGGTAGGACATTAAATAAATCCCTGCTGGTCTTATTATTTACCTGTTGAGAAGGTACCTGAGCGGGGACATTAAGTCATTTTTTATCTTCATTCCATTCTTATTTTTTATTTTAATAAGTTATTTTTTTATAGATTTATAAAACATTAACATAACACAACAATTGACCTACGAATACAAAGATGAAAATTATGTGCAAGGAGTTGCAATTAATTCTCATTTTTAATCTCTTTAGGTTAATTGAAATTTACCCAGATTAGAACAGGTAGTTAATTTGCCCACGTTCATTTTTTTTAAATTTTTTATCAGTTTTATTTGACAATCATTTGTGATTGTATGTATTTATTTGGCATGTTTTCAGGTATTGTGAGGAGATGGTTCCCCATCATCCGTGTCTTCAGATCATCAGCAACTGCGAACAGACGCTCTCCAGCCACACCTCTCGACGCCTGATCACGATGGAGAAAGTCAAAGAGCCAGAGGTGGGCTTACAATACTCTGTCCTCCTTATGTAGTATCATATAGTGACTGTGAACACAGGGAACTGTTAGGTCAGTGATAATCGATAACTTTTGATGTTTTCCTCTGCAGGAATCTGACAGCTCTGCTCATCTATCAGACCCAAGCTTCAGCACCTACCAGGGACACAACGCCTTCAGAGAGAAATACTTCAGTGGACTGAATAAGAGATGTGTCAAGGACGACACAAAATACTTCCATGAAAATTAGTGACTTTAAGCATTTTTGTTGCATTATTATAATTATTATTTTTAATGTACTAGATAGAACATTTTTTACTGTTTTTATTATTTTTAATTCTCAATAAATAAGCAGATAAAACACAAGTTGTCAAGTGTGTGATGAAGTGTTTTGGTTTGATATAATATTAATGACTGGTCAGTGAGTACATGTTGTTGGTAGTATTTGATGTGTTCAATATTAAATCAGTTTAGGACACTACAGTAGGTTTGAATGCAAAAAAAAAATCATAGTGGGATAAAAAAACTACTCTTATACAAATGTAAACTTTATTCCTATTTCTAAGTTTTAAAATTGAAATTGATATGTGTGAACATGTTACAGCCTACAAACTTCTTCCTTCTAGGGTATCCACTTTTTACCAAAAAACAATGAGAGCAAAATATGTATTTATGGCTGTTTCAGACAGAGGTAGATTGCTGCCTCTGATTTTGTACATAGATATATATGTTTAAGATAGGACAATTTGAGATTTTTTGTCTTATGCATCTTCCTTTGATGATCAACCAGCAAACACTAGTCACAAAGTGGCGTAAAGTTTTCCAAAATCAAGGAGACTGAGGCAGCCTCCCTCAATCTCTGGGTACTGCGTCTGGTTATTTAATCTGGAGTTTTTCCCTCTAATTTCCAGATCCAATGACTGTTGAGGAGAAAAAAAAGCACCAACCAAATATTTGACAAATCTCCCGTCATTTGGAACTCTCTTCATAATTTTGAGTTTTTCGTTCACAGTGATGCAGGTAATCTATTACATTTGGGATGTGTGATGGATAAGGCAATACTGCCCAGTAGACACAGGATTAGTGGTTTGTCCCTAAATAACCTGAAAACTCCATATAATGCCCATCCTATGTGTTGATCTTCCCATTTAGCAGATCTCTGACAAGTCTTTAAATCTAACAAAAGTGATGTAGAATTTCCCATTTTTAGAACAATACTGCTGTTGTTTAATTTTGGCAATGTAGAGCTGTAGCTTACTCTTTTTGATACATTTTTTATGTTTAAAGAAATCATTGCTTTGCGTGTGTCATTTTGTGGAGATCTGTAGGCTAAATCTGAATGTAAATCTATGGTGATGGTCCTGCTTTACTTCAGGAGAAAGGAGTGTGTTTAGGTGAGGAGGAGCTCCTCCTTCTGGCAAGAGACCAAGCGTAGGGCCTCCTCACCTCTGCGCCACTACAGTAAGTCAGCAGCTTTAGTTGTTTTCCAACCACAGCTTACATGCAGCCGGCCTCATTATTCATCTCCAGAGAGCAGGCCTTCAGCTACATTATCCGGCTGCTCTGTTTATCACTCGAGCCTCTGTCTGTTCCCCACGCTTCCTTCTTTGAGTCCAAGGCGTCATCACATGGAACCCGGCTCACCGTCGTTTGCGGCGAGCGCTTGTATACAGTTCCCACAGAGCCCTTTTGTTGTCTGTCATAATTATGCAAAATCAAGTGGTTCCATAAGACAAACTGATGGCTGTTCTTTACTTATCTCTCCTGCCGCTTTTAGAGCCTGCTATTTTTTCTGCTCAGGAAAATGAGGCCCTGGTTTGCCACAACAGACGACCTCCGTACTGTATTTTGAAGACGGTGGCCTCAAAGCAGCAGCTTTCTGTAACGATGTTTGAGTAGAGCTTTTCCTGTGAGTGTGTGTTGCTAGTGGAGAGTGAGAAGACGTTCTCGAGAGCGCTCGGCTTCAATGATGCAGACTATAATTAGGGAGAGGGCGTGTGCACGCCTGTGTGTGTGTGGGAGGGGATATCCTCTGCAGCACGTAATACTGTCCAGACGTGGAGGAAGTTTGGTTTGTGAATGTGTTTATGCTTATACATGTTCTTGTGAGATCTGGTTTTGTTTGATTTGGGATACCAACTGCAGCACAGCCGTTTCCTGATGTCTCTCTGCAAAAATAAGGCGGTCTAAATTCAAAAATAGTCACATTATAACCATCAGCTTGCTTGATAATTACAGAGATGGGTTTATTTTATTTCTAGTTTCCTTTGGGTAATCAAGTCTGTTTTAGTTGGTTTTAAAGCAGTTTTATTACCAGCTTGTTGTATCTTGTCCACAAATTTCCAAGGTTCTCCTCTGACCAGTCCTCCTCCTCCTCACTTTTTTATTTTTAAAGCAGAACTCCCAATGAAGCCCAATGTCTTGGACCAGTGACTCCCGATTAAACTCCCTTAAACTGAAATTGAACTTCAACCTGTTGAATAAGATGATTGAGGAATTATTGGATACAACTTTATATAAGAGTCTTAGTTATAATTTCAAATTGAAATTAATTTTTATCCCTAAATTATAATATTAATAATAAAAGCCTTCTCTTAGAAATAAAGGAAAGTCTGCATGCATTCAAGACTATTGATTTTAAACAACTATTATAGATGTGACCAAAGAAAGTCATGTTTAATCACAGGAGCTGTCTCATAAAATTAGCATATAGAGAGAGAATCACACTCACTCCTATAGGAACATTTAGAGTCACCGGTCAATCTATGAAGCATGTTTTTGGAATAATCATAGGTGGATCTGTCTGAAAATAAGACTCTAGATTCGCTGATGTCAAGGCAAACAAAATAAGTAAACTAGTGAGGATAATAAAAAAAATAAAAAATAAATAAAAAACGGGCTGAGGAGCACTTGATCTGACTTGGTGTGGTGGGAATACAAAGGAATTTGTTTGTCAGAGGACTCACTGGCAGAGCTAGTTTCTGCTTTTGTCACTCCAGATCATTACTCGTTTTAGGTAGTACTATCTCCAAACCTGCTGCTGTTGATGCAAGTCTTCAGGCAGTTTGGTACTTTTTATGAAAGCAAACCAAGAGTAAGAAGATGTTTGGTAATCTATGCCAAATGCCAGTTAAGTCGATAGCATTACAGAGGTGTAAAGAACTCTCATGTTTCTCTCAGCCTGAAAGGGGAACAGAATCTCTCAAAGTAAACAAAACAAATCGTCCAATTTACACTAAGTTCAACGAGTCATGATATTTATTTATTCAACTGTTAATTGGTTCAGAAAACACATTTTTTGTTAGTAAAGGAGTAATGCTGCTGAATGGTGTTTTTTCTAATTGGTTAACAAAAAAGTATTAACTGTTTAAAAAAATCACAAAATATAATTAAATAAAACCAGTGCTCTAGTAAAAGCACATGTTACAATAAAAAAAAAAATAAAGAATACAAATTCTGGAAACACTCCTGGTTTTCAAAGTGGTCATATAAAATTAAAACACAAGAACATTATAGAAATGTAATTAATTTTGTTTTATAATTTTGTTTGTTAAGAATAATCTGACAGTTTGAGATGAACATTCTGATTTTTTTTTTTTGTTTCACTTTAACTTTTCATTTTAACTCATTTCTTTCGCTCTTTTTGATTGTCCCTAAGATCAATACGTATCGTAATCTTTGAAAACAATGAAATCTAATACCAGCTGACACATTTCACGTAGTTTGTGTTGCAACTGGTGGAGTGTAAACGTGAAAATATGTGTTGCAGTAAGATGTAAGATTTCAGTTGAACGTTGTGTGAGTTTTTCTGGAGTTGCAGGTGTGTGAGAGCACAGCTGGTAGTCATGAGTCTCCAAGCTTAGCGTGCACACACACACACACACACACCCAGGACCACATGGTACACAGGTGTTGTGCACCTGCCTGCATCTAGGGGAATTTGGACACCTGCAACCCTCTGCACCTTTTTATCTCCGCCTCCAGCGCCCTTAGGTCACATCTGTGCCCCCATTAACCTGGAGAAACCCTGCTTAGTCTCTGTGGATGATCATCAAAGTAAGTGGAGACTGCTACATCTCCCCAGCTGTGATTTCTCACACATGCAAGTGAAACTCGAACTGTCCTCTGACTACAAGAAATTGATACGCAAAGGGAGGCAGTTTCAAAGATTAACAACTGTAGTGATGCATCAAGTGGGATGACCAACATTTTCCAGCATCACCGACTTCATTGCCACTAGATGGAAGCCTTGAGCAGAGAAACCTTCCTCTAAAGTGATGGCTGAAGTTCCTGCATGTGCGCTCTGCTGTATTCCAACATGCAAACTGTTAGTCATACAATCAGGGCTGTGCAGCTTGTAAACAAACAGTTCAGTGGCTAAGCTTTTGAAGTGATATAGCTGTGGTTGAGAAAGTGCAGGGCAGCTCTGTACACACAACATCCTCTTTAAGATACTCGCCTGGAAGTGGTGAGGGTTGTTGGCCCAGGAAGTAAAGGGGGTGACTGAACGTCTTGTCACACAACTTCCTCATCCTTTAAATGACCACATTTGTCTATTTTTTAAATAATTACATAAGGCTTTGGCATAAAGGAAATCTCTTGTAAGCTGTGATTTTAATGCTTTAAACCAAACTAAAGTCTTCTTGATGGTTAAAGAGCTTGTTGTGTTCACAAACATGTGACCTTAAAGGATCACACATGCATTTTTTTTTTTTTTTTTAGGTTTTCTGTTTGTGTGAGGACTGAAGTGTGTTCATGGGGTCATCACACTTATTACGACCGGAAAGTATTTATTGCGGAGAGCGGGAGTGAGCAAAACAGCAAAAACAAACATTGAAGCATATGTGCTTGATTTTATGCTTGTACTGTCTGTGTGCACGAGTGGGTTCCTGCGGTCGTCAGTGCTGCTCTTCATTAATGTTGGAAAACCGCTCGATGGCTTCCTGACGCCTTTTGTTAATGCCTCCGAACTGCCAAAGAGGCACAAACACATAAACACACTGCCAAGATGGCAAACATGGTGGCTCTGACACATTTCCCCTTCCACTCTTTCTTGGCCCATAAAGCTCTAATGTCTCTAAGTGACCCTAATATATAACACCAGTGAATATGTATTATGAGAGTGTTTTTAATCCAGTTATACATTTTCCATGAATTCCAAGGGATATCAGGAGCCAGTCCCAGCATGCACCGGGCTAAAAGTGTGGAAACGACCTGGACAGGAAACAAGCCTACCATAGAACCATCACAGAGCCACTCACTCACACTGACACTAATGAGCCACTTTGCAAAGTGAGAGGAAAGCAAAGCTGCCAATGGAAATCTCTGAGAATACGGAAAGAAAACCACAAAGAAGAAATATTAATTTTGTCTGCTTTTCCAGATATTTATACACAAATGCATCTTTAGATGTGTTTTTTTACTCCTGGCTGCTCCCACACTGTTATTAGTTGCAGACTTTTATGCTAAAAAATGAATTATCTATTCCTTTAGAGTTTAAAAACAGCTGTACATGTTTAGTCCTCCTTGTCATTTTCCAAAAAACCTATCTTTTTTTTTTTATCTTCTTAACCCTCAGCCTACTTTGCACAGTTTTTGCAACCCACAGATCAACTCTCAAACTGAGAATTTACATCTTTCAGGATGAGCTGCTCTTCTCCTGAGCAGTGGAGAACAGTCGAAGTCGGGGTCAAATTTCAGCGATGCACCTCGGTGCCTCCTGGGAGGGCCCGGCTGAGGTGCTGGGGATATTGCATCTGCGCTTGTTTGTGTGAAACAGACAGTTGTGTGTCTGTGAGGATTCCTTGCTGTGCAGACACTGTGCTGATCACCCCCACAGCTCTCATGGCAGTTTAGCTGAGCGGAATGTGAATCCATGGGGGTGTGCGTTAGTCAGGGCCAGGGAACACGCACAGCTCTTTAATGCTTTCCTCTCTGGGACCTGCGGATACTATCGCACCCCTATCAGTAATGGGGCAATGGTCTCCTGGCTGCACTTGCACACCTGTCCTTTATGCCCAGGTGAGGATATTTAGGACTGATTGAGTTAAAACACATCCATTATCTAGTAGTTTTTTAGTCAAGGTGTTTGCAACTTGTATCATTTCATTTGAACTTAAATTACTTTTAATGAATCTAATTTTAGCACTGGCAGTCTAGGATTGCACACAAATACACGTTTGAATGAAACCTTGTTAAAATGGAACCCAAATGCAGAAGGGAGTTTGGACGGGATAGCTTAATGTCAACACTCTGGTTGTTTCGAAATAGAGATAAAAAGGGGATAAATAGTTTATAGTTGTGAAACCTATAAGTAAGAGGGTGATAGGGGAAGGTGGGCTGAGCATACAGCAGCTCTGAAAAACAAAAAGACAAGAATGTTACCAAGATGACAGACTGGCTGGTTCAGTGAAGAGCAATAATGGAGTTAGAATTCAAGGTGGAGATATTTATTCAACAAAACCATCACTTCACATTAATATACATTTTGTTGAACTTTTTTTTTTTAGATTTTAACAGATTTGCAACTTTTTACTGTCTTTTTTATGTAAAAAATGTTACTAAAAATGCACTCCAATCAATGTTTTTGTTGTATTTAGCATGTTTTTGTAGCATTTTTCTCATGATGGAGGACATTTTTAAAGAAAATAATACGAATAGTGCATTTTTATGTTTTTTTGTTTTTTTTTTATTGAAATAGTTGTGAATCACAAGCAGATGAATCAATACTGCTTAAAAAAACACTTGTAGTTCTGTACAAACTACAATCAGCAGGTCACAAGTTCCCTGCTTCACTGCATTCTGATGCATCCACTCACAAACAAACGGATCCATGTACGTCTTTGTTTTGCTCATCTGAGCTGGCACTTGGATTAGATAGCTCCAATATTGATTTTTGTTGGACTGCTAATTTTAGTTTGGGGTTGTGAGGGGCTGCAAGCTAGCAGAAGAGAGTGTAAAACAAAGGGATGATGGGAAATGAGCACAGGATTACTTCCCAATAGCAGCCCGCCCACAACTCAGAGGCAAATTTCCGATGAACTACTGCCACTCTACAGAAACTAAGTCCTTGAAAATGACAGGTTAACAACATAATCATAGATGAAAGACCCTGGAAATACTTTTACAAGAAGATCAATAGGAAACATTTCTAGTGGGTTCTAAAAAACTTAGATACGTTTGGTGGACTCACCACTTTATCCACCGCCTCTATGACATTAATAAAATGCTTTGTATGAAACTAAATTGCATTTTTTTTAGAAAACTGTTTAGTTTTGCAGTTTGTAAATGCAGCAAGTCCACTACTTTGACTCGTCTTCACTGAGATTTAACATTGCAGTCATGAGTTAGAACGTAGGGAGAGAATGAGATCTGTATGCTTTCACAGACCCAGCTGATAATGTGCACCATTGCTCAAAATATAGCTAAATGTGTCAGTTCTTAAATCATATCTTAAACTTCACCATATCTGGCAACCGTTACTAGAAAAGCAAATACCTGGAAAAAAAAAGGCAGAACAGTTCCAAAATGTACTTTCTTAAATCAAAACCGGCCAAAACCAGATCTCTACGAGGGTTGCACATCAGAAAGTTTGCAGTAATTATTGCTAAATGTTGTGGTGAATGTATGAGCTGACTTTTATGGATTAATTGTTGGTTAAATATGTTGATTTAAATATGACAGGATTGAGACAAAAGCATTTTTTTTTCCTAAATTCCCTTTTTTTTATACTGAATTAAAATGTTTGATATTAAGACTTTACTGGTGCTCTCCAGATTTAAAAACTAAACTACTGACATGTATTAAAACCGGACGACATTCATGACACAGACCCATAGGTGTACTGAGAAAAACTAAGACATTAGGCATACGGGAACTTTAATGACATTTTTTTCCATTGAGCTACCCTGCAGACAAATAAGAGGCTGACAAATAAACCAATGTGAATGAAGCAGTTCTTCATTTCATGTTCTTCTCTCCTGCGCTGTGTGGCCACATCCTCTCTGCCAGAATCTGACAGTGAGGAAGTCAAACCAAATAAACCCTGTAGATTTGAGTTATTGCTTGTTCTTGTTGTTACAGCTTGGAGCTGGCTAGGACCAACCCCAACTCTCATCCATGGAGCATTCAGAACCTCCCAGAGCAGTAACAACTCTGTTTTATGTTGCGGTGTAATAAAAAAAAAAAAGAAAAAAGTGAAATCTTTAGGGCACGCGTCTGCAGAACAGGTGTGTTAAACAGCAATATTACATTTAGTGTTTAATGCAGAAACCAGTAATGCACAAATAGAACTGAAATAAAGATGTTTCTCATTTTTACTTTTGATGTTTTTGTTTGTAGTGTAGCATATTATTGTTGTTTAGACACAATAATGCTTTGCTGGTGGCTCTGCTTGTGGAAATTATTTGTTAGGGGGAAAAAACAAACACACAAAAAACATTTTATGTAAATGCAGCTTGTAAATAATGATTTATGGTGTGTGCTGAAAGTTGATTTTATTTGTTTACCCAGTTTTGGATATTTCAGAATAGAAAGCATGTTTTTTTTGCATTTCATCCATGCACGACTTTTGTTAAACATTTTGTGGTCCTATGAATCCAAATAAATAAAAATGTGTTTGTGTAACTTTGAGTGTGTGCATGCAGGAACATGTTGGTGTGTGTAAATGTCAGCAAAGCAGAATCAGAGTTTGGGGCTCTGTGAGTGTGAGCGTGTACATGTGCCAGCAGTTTGTATAATGGGGGATTTCCGGAAAAATAAAAAAAACCTTCGTATTTAAGCAACAGATTGCTACTAAAACGCATCCTCTGGACTGTAATACTTTCGACTTAGCACCTGTCAGAATCACAGAGTGATTTACTATATGTGATAAGTACAAACCAACATCAGACTTACACTGTCACGT
>NC_050527.1:12261246-12271906 GCF_002922805.2 Oryzias melastigma
TTACTGTAAGTGACAGCAATAAAAAAAAAAAATCAAAGTAGTCAAGCTATTGGAGCTTTTGTTCAGAAGTTATTTAATTATAAATAACTTAAAACGTAAAATATGGATAAATTAAAATAATTTTTTTTTTGCTTTTTCTTTCCATCAACTTTGTGAAATTATGTTCACAAATGTACTTTCAAACACATTCAAATAGTTTGAATTAATACATCTTAGCTGCACAAACACAATGTGGCGTCCCACAATGAAATTGCATGCAAGTTGTTTTTGAGTCAAGTTGAATCTTTTGCTCAGAGCTGAGACTGAACTCTGAATGATTAATTCTCCATACGAACAGAGACATTTATTTTTCACATCCATTTTAAGCATTATTTATAGCTCTTTGTAATCTTTGCATCACTTTTCAGATGCTATTGATGGCAACTTTCCATTGAGTCCAAATAAACATTTGGGAATGTGCTAAATACATTATTATTCCAATTAATGATATTTCAACACCACACTAATAGTTATGAAACAATGTTTCCACAAAGTTCCACTCCGATCATATTTTCAGCTGTACAGTTCTGAGCCAGATATCACACAATGAAAACTGACGTACATGGATCCAGTTGTCTACAAGCAGATACATTTGAATAGAGCGGAGCAGGGAGCTTATTCCAAAAACATTTTTGCATCAACTCCTGACTCAAAACGCTACTAAAACATTTGGTAACGCTTTATATTAAGGTGTGCTTGTTAAGTATTAATAAGATATTAATAAGCATTAGTAAGATGCTTATAATTTGCTNNNAGCAAATTATAAGCATCTTACTAATGCTTATTAATATCTTATTAATACTTAACAAGCACACCTTAATATAAAGCGTTACCAAACATTTTGACCTTAATTGTCTTCATACTAGCTCTCCATCATTACAAAAATGCCACATTAACAAGTTAAAAACATCAAAAACTCAATTTTCATCATCATGTGTCTTAAAGTGTTATTCTTCTTCCTTTTTTAACCAAACAATTGCCAATATTCAACAAACATGTGAACATTTAATAACAAACAATGACTCCTTGCTCCGGTCTTGTAAGTTTTTGTAGCAGTCCAAATGGTGAAACGTTAAAAAAGTCGCTAACTCCTCATCAAGTTAAGACAGCATTGCTCTTAAACCGTCTGTTTTGTTGGTAGCCCATGCCATTTTCCTGTCACTGGACTACATCAACATCACTTTTCCACGATGGCTGTATTTTGGCACACCTCAAACCCCAAATGAGCCACTGGCTTACTTTTGGTAAATGGATGCTAACTTTTAGTGTTGTATGAGGGAGTTCAGAGAATGAAAAGCCTAACAAAGTAACAATAAAGTCATGAATGATAGCTCTGCTTTCCTGTACTTCAGGAACATTTGGATTCCTGAAGCTAAATAGCTTCCTTTGGTTGTTTAAACCATGCTGGCAGGTACCACAGTTCAGACAGAATCCAATGTGAGTTTATTGGTTTTCCCAAATTCTAATTTGGTAAATTACTTGGCAAATCATGAAGAGATCATTTCAAGTGTTTGGAGGAGAATCCTGTTCTGACTTAAGAAGTTTTATGCCACCTTTTATTACACACTTAACACTTCATCAAAACTTTCCAGATAGGGTTGCTGGAAAAAAGGATGCTGGAAGCTTTCCATCTTTCAGCTTTGGTGAACATGACTCACAGGTGTTGAAGGGCAGTTCAAATGCTGGCAATTACCAGTCAAGTTTAAAACCACATTAGGAGCAGACAGCACCTGCAGAGCAGCCATTATGCTTTGAACTTGGAACACTCTGAGTCTTTGAAAAGCATTTATATTTGGATTAATTAATTTGTAATTTGAAATATAATTATGAACCACCACATTTCATGATTTATTAGTTGTACTACAGTTGTGCTTGATAATTGTTCTTAGTATATAGTAGAGTTACACTGCATTACTATTCATTAATTATCCTTTACAGGTAATGGATTTTCAGTGACATCTCATGTGTAACCTATAGGTTATACTATGACATTGGCACACCTTTTACAGCTATAAGAGCTCCATCGACTGAGAAGGTTTTCCACATGAGTGTTTATTTATACCATTTGTCCAGAAGTACATATGTGATAAGACACTGTTGTTGAGCAAGAGGACCTGGTCTTTTCTCTTGTCTAATTAATCCCAAAGGTGTTCTGGTAGGCTGAGGTCAGGACTCTGTGCAGGTTAGTCAAGTTCTTCCACACCAAACATCCATGTCTGCATGGACTTTAGTTTGGGAATGGGAGTGCTGATATGTTTGAACAGGAAGAGTCCTACCCAAACTGTTCCCACAAAGTCTTTGGTTGTGTCCGAATTCCTTCAATACTCACTACTTATGCCAAATTCGAACACTCCTCTACTTCTACAGCTTCTCCCTACCCCTACATTTAGCCCTCCAAGAGGAGAGTTATGGAACATTAGTGTCCTCAGATGTCACGGAAATACATAACAGAATTGGTTTATAACTTTAAAAAAGTGATGAGGGCTCTGCTTCCCTCCTCCACGAGGGTTAGCCCTTAAAGAAACCATTTTGGACACCCCTGCCCCTTCAGAACTCCCTACAATTGGAAGGGTAGGGAGAAGCCATAGGGGTAGGGGAAGAATTCAAAATTGGCCTTTGAGCACTGAGTAGTGCATTTGCCCTTTTTTAGAGCTGTCCAAATCTACATTTCCAAAATCCAGTGCCCTACAAAGTTTTCAGAAGTCTCTATAAAAACCAGTGTCCATCGATGCTCACTAAATTGGCAAATACAGATCCCAATGTATTTGAAAAAAGTATTTTAATTTATGTTTTTATAAGCCATCAATGCTTTCATAAGCAGAATACAGTAGATTAATAAGCTATTTAGTAGTTCTTGTAGTTTTTATTCATTTTCTATGTAAAATGACCAAGAAACTGTGATTTTCTTCAAGGGTATGTGTAAACTGAGCAAACTGTAGGCCCTACAGCTTGCTCATAAGTTTTCCCAAATACCCTCCCTACAGTGTAGTAGGGAGTACGGAGGGAATTAGGACATAGTCTGGAACATGGAATTTTCCAAAATCTCTTGACTTGCTGAGTCTTCCAGAGTTCCTTTCACTAGAACTGAGTGTCCAAGCCCAGCTCCTGAAAACAACTCCCAAGTATAACCCCCTCTAAGACTGATCGTTTGTCTCCACCATTCTAGAGTCTTATGATAGTGTGCTTTACCCCTCTATACCTGACACTTTGCACTGCACTTGGTGATACATGACATGAAAGGAGCCCCTCAGACATAAAAACACAGTCCATGAAGACCTCTGTGCTATTGAAAGCCTGAAAGAAAGATTAAAGAGTTTGAATCTGAAAAGTTGGTGACTAGGTGCAGCATGCATTGTCCCTGCTTTGCGAGATTACATGGCTTATCAATTCTTAGCTAAGTTGCTGTCATTGCCAGTCGCTTCCACTTTGCATTAGTAACCATTGACTGTGGAGGATCTAGCGATGTAAAACATATACTTGGCAAAACTTCTTGCAGAGGTGGCATTCTGCATTTATTCACGCTAGAATTCTCTGAGCTCCTGGGAGTGGCCCATTCTTTCACAAATGTTTGTAAAAGCAGTCTGCAAGTCTAGGTGCATAATTTTTTACAGCTGTGGTCATGGAAGTGACTGCAACACCTGAATTTAATTATTTGGATGGGTGAGTGAACAGTTTTGATGATATAGCACACATATAAATTATTTGTGTAAGAAATTCTTTGAAAAACATAAAATATACTGTCTTGAAAATAAAAGAAAAGATCTTATTTGCTGCCAGCACCCAAAGATTTGAGACAAGAGGTTGAGGGAAATTGTATTATTACATAATGAAGCTGAAGGCCCCTACAAATAAAGCTTCACCTCTCACTTCATGAGCTGAGACACATTTTTTCCAGAATCAAGTTGCCACCAAAGAAATGCTGAGAACATATGCAGCAGAAAGGAGGAACTCTAGGAAAAATGTGGATTAAGGTCATCAGGGAGAAACAGTGAACATATATCTATACTGGCGCGATATGTTGTTAATTTGCAACAGGACTCAACAAAATTTAGCACCACCTTGAACAGAAAAGACACTAAGGGATTATTTTATTTTTTTTAATATATATAATTAAAGAAATAATTCAGGCATGAAGGGAAGGATAAAGTGCTGGTAGAGCATTTCTATAACTTGGGGTTCAGTGTCTTGCCCAAGGACACTTTGACACACGGAAGGGCAGGGTGGGAATCGAACCTTCAATTTTCCGATAAGAGGTCAACCTCTGCTCCACAGCCGCCCACACAATAGAAATAAAAATAAAAGGTTTGCCAAATTATTTTACTTTGAAAAACAAAACAAAAAAAGGCTGGATGCACAAATGGAGAATGTAATCTATTTTTGTAATCTACTTTTACCGTATCAGTCCAAACACTTTTGTGGAGCTTGACTCAGAGCTTTAAGATAGTTCAGATAATCCTGAACAAATGAATTGCTGATTTTTGTTCAAGTGTAGCAAAGTTTAAGCAGCAAACAAAATGAACCTCAGTTGTGTGAAAACAGGGATCTTCGTGACATGTATACAAAAAGGTGGACTATGGGAAATGAGTTGGGCACAGCATACCTGTATAAAGCCTCCCATCATAGCTGCACATGCATACTGCCATAATTTTCTAGTGTGGAGAAGAGGCTTCTCCCAGCTCTCCAGCTGCTTCACATTTATACTGTTCTTCTAAACGCTGACTGCCGATGGGATACAGCAGCCAGACTACACCAGGTGCTCCGCCTTAAACAGTCAAAGACCTGGAATAAACTGCAGACATCAATTAAGAAGAAAAAAACCTCCAAAGGTGTTGGCATGTAACACCCCCACCCTTTTCAATTCAAACACATATTTGGAAAGCTGCATGCTTCTCAGCAAGAGTCCAGGACAAAACCAGAAAATTATTAGAAGCATTTACTGATATATATCATTGAGATAAAAACAAGAGGACCATCATCTGTGAATATTGTATTTATACTTGAATTAAGATAGATCTTAAGGTGTTGGGCAGCCTTCAAATATATACGGATACGGGCTCTCTGGAGGTGAAAAAGGGCAAATCTGGTACACAGGTGGTTATTTTTAAATAATAGACAAATCAGTTTCCTGTAAGGCAAATGTATTCATGCACATTTTTTTCATGGGCATGCTGCGGGTGTCAGGTTTTGGTGAACACATAATCAACATGTAACAGGAAGTAAGAATGAAATAGGCGAGATGAAGGCACATCGCGCACCATTTTGATTTTTGAACCACCTGAACCCTGCACATGGCACATGGAGCCTGTTAGTGCTGTTCAAGTGATAAGTTGGCGCTCGTCGTGTGGCACTTTGTAAGAAATTAGATAATCATAGCATAGTCTGTGTGCGTGCAGCATTTGCACGCTGTCAGTAGGGAAATACCTTACTAACGTCTGGAGTTTTGCGTAAAGGCTCCAAACGAAAGCGTTCCCGTATATCATACTTACATGGAGCTTACATTAGCATTACTAATATTTCATGGCATACTTACCACACCCTCATTAATTTTGCCATTTTCATGACAGCCCTTAAGGTAGCTACACATGCATCAAGGGAACTTCAATGCCTCTTTTCCACTGAGTGATCCAGACCGGACTGGTACAGTATTATGAGCGTTTCCATTATAAAATGGACCCATTAAACCAGACAATTTTTGGTCCCCCGTTGATTGTGGTTCCATAGAAAAATGAAACGGATCATTTAGGGCGGAGCTACTGTCATCCCACAATGAAATCCATTGATTGGCAGAAAGGTGTTATAAGAGCAAGCATCCGACTAGCTCTTTTATCAAGATCCAAGACGAAAGTTTTGTCCTTTTTTCAGGTGTATTCTTCTTTGCCTGCAAAGAATATTCAATTATTTGATTACAGTACCACCCCCCACCCCCCACAGTCAAAGAATGTCTGTCACCAGCCCATACTCATGAAAATACTTCTGATCATGCTTTGTAAAAAATGTATTGAAAAGGGTCATTAATTGGGGGAACACTGTATACAAAATACCAAAACCCAAATATAAAAAAAATAAAAAAAAATTACCATCCCTTTTGCTACAGTCGCACCTAACGCACAGCACATTGGTCTACATCCTACACGTGCCTTGATAGTCCAACATTTAATGGAAACACTCACTTGAATTGCCCGTACAATTCTAAACTGGCCAGGAGCGGACCGGTCCAGTCTGGATCGCTTAGTGGAAAGGAGACACAAGATACACCTGCACTCCCCTTAAGAAGCAGTTCCTTTTCTCTACAACCCTCTACAGTCCCTGATAACCCCAAAACACACATCACTTGTATGGGTCAACCCCTGTACATGTGCATGTGACTAAAGCATAACTCACATCATGTCCTGCACAGTCTCCTTCAAATGACTTGCTATCATCCATATCAAGCTTAAAAGGTACTGTTCTAAGTTATATGCAAAAATAAAACTGGTTTAAAATACTTGATTAAAATTCTCTAAATCTTGGCACTTGTAGGACCAAACAAGAGGCACAGATGAACTAGTCAGCACAGTCAAAGGAGCAACAATTGAAGAAAAGTCCTGCTGAGCCAAATTGTTCAGTAAGTGTAGTCTATGAAGGGATGACATTAAATAAAGTGTTGTTCACTTTCAACACCACAACTGGTTGACTCGCTTTGATTGATGCTTCCAAAAATTAAGCCTTTCACTAGAATACTTAAAAAAAGAAAATATGACCATTAAATCCCACATTTGGACTAAAGGACACTTGGGTTATAAAACATGACAGTAAACAGAAACCCTCCAGCAATACACCACTGGAAAAAAGAGGTTTAAGCGACTTTATTACTTCAACTTAAATCTGATTCACATACTGTGGCATGACCTCCAGTGTTGCTGAGCTAAACAATTTCTTCAAAAAAAGTAATAAAAATTATCTAAAGCCACGTGAAAGACTCTTCCTTTGCTTACACTTTATTATGCCTTATCTGGCAGTTCAATCTTAAGCTGAAAAGGAAAGGATCCACATGCTTCAGTGGGCCAGTCAACTCCAGACACAAGCCTGATTGAAATGTTATGGTAGTTTTTATAATGACAGCTGGGCATAATCAAATCCCTGCAAATCTCAGTAATACAAAGCTTTGAAGAGAAAATGCCACCAGTGCCTATCATTCATGTTGTAGACTTAAGACAAAATAAAGAACAAGTTTACCGAGTTACTGCTTTGAAAAGAGTCCATAACCCCAGAAATATGCTTTTCATATGTATGTTGGCATGATGCCCTTAAAATTACTGTGTGAATGTCTCGTTCACTTGTGGTTTTGTTTTTTCTTCTTTGACAGGAAAACTTTATTTTATTTAAAATTTTTTGTTTTGTACTTTTTAATAAAGATGCTTTAAAAAAATAGAACTGTCATTTTGAGTTACACTTGTTTATTAGTATTTATTGTACCTGTAGGATTGACATATGAGGATTAATGTAAAAGCCTATAAAGTTTCACAAACATCCTAATCACCAAAACATTGTTGATGAAATGCACAGCTGGATGGTCGATGCCAGATGTAAGAAAAGGAAATAAATCTCTCGTGCAGTCAGACATTTAGGACTCTATTTCACTCAACAAGGACGCTATTTAATAATAAACGGTTGATTTCTACAATTTAATTTAACATTTTTTTGGAACAGAATCGAATCCATATTTGGATACCGTTCATGTGATTTCTAATGCATATTTTAGGGCTGACTGTGTTATTGATTTAGACTAAAAAACCATAGCAGACGTTGGATGGAATGAGGATCTGGCTCCAAAAGTCATCTAACTCGCCAAAATCCTTCATGAAAAACTCTGCTCTCTGACCAAGTGGAAAACATTACTTCACTTACTGTAAGTTTTACAGCATGACAAGCATAGATATTTTCTTTTTTTACCCCTCACTCTCTAAAAGATGAACCTCAAGAGCACACAGAGAACCTGCTCCACTGCGGAACAATGAGAATCGGCGAGGAATCATGTTGTCAGACTGTTGTGTGCATGCATGTCTGTGCCATCACATAGTAGCCCATCAGTAGTACTTAAGTGAGGATTAGCTAAAGCTTTACCTGACTTTGATGCATCAATAGATCTATAAAGATCTGGATAGTTAGATATGTAATCATGTGCATGCATAAAATGTGAAATGTGCCTGTGTTCCCTTTTTGCTGTAATGCTACAAATATGTGAGGTTCATTTTTTGAGAATCTCCGCTAATCTCAGCTCTCAACTATTTTGGCCGGATATATTCTTCTGTTTTTAAACAACTGTTGACACTCTTTCTTTTTTCTTTATTTCTTTGTGTTTCCACTGAATTATCATACAAATAAACAAAGAAGTACATTTTAAACTTAAGACACCAATAATGAAGATAATTACATGTTTTTTCTTGACTTATTTCATTCAAACAGGAGCGAAAAACATGCGAAATGTCTTTAATTAAAAAATAAGATAAATACAATTTTGGGTTATATAAGCAGCATCAATAAAAACAAAGAAGTCAGAAAATTCAAACTTTATTCAACCCACTACATCACTCAGCCAGGATCCTGACTACAGTACCCATAATGCTTTAACAATCCATCATATGGTGTGGCTTCATAGTTTACACAGTTTGCCACAGAAAATAAATGTAACGTCAGTTAGCAGAATTCATGCATAAGGTGCACAGGATTATATATTATTAAACAGAATTCAAGGATTCTAAATGCTTCATGATGTTGGGTTCACACTACCTACTACTGCATTAAGATGTTCCTATGAGGTACAGGATGTGTTTTATTTTGAAAGAAAGTCATATAATTAAAAAAAAAATGTTCTTATAATGTTAATTAACTGTCATTTTTTTATGTGTGCCCCCCAAAATGTATTTATTTATTTTTGTAAAGGCTAAAGTGAGACGTCGTGGCTCCTATTGGATAGCACTAAGTCATAAATTGACCCAAATGGCTCTTTGGGTGTTGAAGGTCACAGACCCCTGACCTATACAGATGTAGAACAAATAGACTCAAGATGATTGACTATTATTTTGAGATAAAGCTAAACAATATAAACTACTCCTGCAAATGGTTCATTTTGTTTTTCTTACTTACTATTTTATCCAGTAAGCTATAGTGACACAAATCTTAGTGTTAGCTCATTTTTATACAAAGTTTCGTGACACACCAGTCCAATTTTCACCAAAGCATCTGGAACAGGGTGTCTTGAATCTGTTTGGAGAACTTTAAGATTATCAAGGCATTCTGCAGAGAAATGTGCTGTCTAGTGTTTCAGTCGCAGATCATGGGTTTTCCAACATGATAATGATCTAAAACACATTGTTAAAAACACCCAAAAATGGTAAAAATAAATAAATAAATAAAATACTACAAAACACTGGACCATCCTTAAGTAGCCTTTCCAAGAGCTCTGGTCTAAATCGTGTTGACCACCTGGAGCAGGAGCTGAATCCTGTTGTCTGAAGAACAACTCAAAGGGGTACTTGATCAAAGCAGATAAATCGTTTTCCTGTTTCATTATATTGATTTTTAATATATTTCAGATGATCAATAATTTAAAATTATTGTATTTTTATTTCTTGATTTTCAGTTAATTTAAAGTTATTTTTGTAAGTTTCAAGATATTTCAGTGACCATTGTGTGTCTCTATTAATGATTTTGTCCAACTATGTGTGTTTTGGGTGACTACATTTATGCTTGTTTGTGTTTACAAATACACTCACTTTATTAGGTACTTCTGTGAATGATGTAAAGCCAATGCAAATATAAATTAAAAAAACATCACAGACTTTTTGACTTTATTATTTTGTGTGGTTTTATTGTTAACCAAACACAAAATTGTTAAGGGATAAATAGATGGTGTGATGTATAATTTATGCTTGTGGGATACAAAGACGCTTAAATGGGCACATCGTTCTTCTGTCTGTCACCATATTTGTGGTCATACAGTATCTGCTTGAATTTTTAATGCTTTGGTTTGTGTGTGAGCTTCAGGAAGCCCTCTTTGATGTGTCTGCCCTGATCTGAAAGGGTAACAGGAGACCTCCGAACCCACACTGCTGCTCTCACCTGTGTCCTTTGATGATATGACTGAGGCTAAGTAGACCAAACTATGGATGTCTCTGTCACAAAATACTCACACATTCAAGCACACATGAGGAGATGTTCTTCTTGACCTTTTATTGTGGTGAGTGCTTGACTAAAACCAGTCCAGCTGCCTTTGTTGGCCTAAGCTCTGATGCTCTCTTGTTACAAAGGTGGATGGATGGCTGTCGTGCAAGAGGAAAGGTAGTGGTCTCATCTCGCCATCACTCACCTCTCTGGTTGACGCCTTTGCCTCTAGACGACTAACAAGTTTCTAAGTACATTTACCTTTATTTATGAACTTATTAAGTTAATAAGTTATTGCATTTTTAATTGGCAGATGAAAAGTCTGGAGAATTCAAAGGAATGTCCATATAGTTTGTTCTAGTTTCCTTTTTCAGTTTTGTCTCCATCCATTTTTATTTTTTTTTTTGTGAACACAAACTGTCTCACGGTTGTTACGTACAGGCTTTAACAATACTTTATTGTGCGGTCAGCTGCCACA
>NC_050527.1:12271921-12282231 GCF_002922805.2 Oryzias melastigma
TAAGTACATTTACCTTTATTTATGAACTTATTAAGTTAATAAGTTATTGCATTTTGAATTAGCAGATGAAAATTCTGCAGAATTCATAGGAATGTCCATATAGTTTTTTCTAGTTTCCTTTTTCAGATTTGTCTCCATCCATTTTTTTTTGTGAACACAAACTGTCTCACGGTTGTTACGTACAGGCTTTAACAATACTTTATTGTGCGGTCAGCTGCCACAGGGGTATCACAGTTGGACAGGGAGTGATGAGTAGACAGCAGGGTGAGGAGATCCCCTGTGGACAGGTGAGGGAGATAACGGCTCGGGTCAGTACAAGGTCACATGAGACAGCTGAAGGATGGTGTGGGTAGATGTATGCGCTTGTGTGCGTGCATGTGTGCGTGGGATGGACAGTACTTCCATTAGGTAACAACTCTTCCTCTCTTTGTTCTTTTCATCTTCCCTCTTTCATATGCTCCCCTTCCATTTCAGACACAAACCCACCGTTCAGTGAAGCAGAAACAGCTCATTGTCGAACCAAACGGGCTCTGAAGGGTCCTGTCCTCTACTCCCTTTATCCCTCCCATCATCCCTCCATTCTTTAGAGGGGGTGACAATGACCTCTGTTTGAAACAGAATAGGTGCTGCACCTGTGGGTAATGAAGGTCTTTTATGATTGACTCTCCATTCTTTTGCCATTATAATTCAGCTCAAGTGTAAATATAAAAAGGGGTTATTCAGAATTACCATTATTTGTTTTGAAATAAGAAGTCATTATTTTATGAAGCTGATGTGTTTATAGTATGAAGAGGTTTTCATTACAAGTAGTTTTGGAAGTACGTCAGTATGAAATGACCAAATAGCTAGCAATTTTTATTTTAAGATATTTGTCTATGTGTTGTCTATATTTATTAGAGTATACATATCTCTGTAAAAAATACCAGATTACCTCTATTCTGGTATATTATGTGTTTTGTTGCTTATATACAAGCGCAAATTGATTTTAATGTGATCGTTCTAAGCAAATATCAGCTGTTACTGTGACCAGAAGGATTAAGGTGCAGAATTTACAGGAGAAGTTCCAGCAAGACAGAATGGACGATAAATTATGGACAAGAAAACTGTCGTTTTTATTCTACAAGTATGTTTCCACGCTGTTCTTTACTGTAAGGAAAGAGGGATTTTATTTTATTATTATTATTAATATTATATTTTTTTCAGGAGCCAGTTTGAGTGTTTTTTTATTAATTTATCTTTTAAAAAGTTGTTCGATATCAGTCATATTAGTAGCTTATTTCTTTTTATTACAAATATATTTTTGATTATGTTATGCAGTAATTCCACCATGAACCTGAAACTGTCCAAAAAAGTTGATGTAAAGTGGTGATTTTTAAACTCCTAAAATCACAAAAGTTGAAATCAAACCATTTTCAAAACATCAAACAAGATCAAAAGAGTGTCAAAATTGACCAAAAACACAGTCGAAGCTCAACTCAGAGTTCCAAGGGTTTATTCTAAGAGGTATCACTATTGCGTGACACAACTCTCTTTTTTTTTTTAAACCGAATATTTCAAAGGTAAAAACTTTTTGAAACTTTCACATTAAATTTTGAATTAAAACTACACTATTATAGGGGGCTGGTTACATTCTCACCGTCGTTGTAAACAGCCGATGTGGTTGGCACACTCACTCCTGAGTTCATAGACCACTGAGGGTTATTGTCATGACAACTCCAAACAGAACAATGTGTTCTATAAAAAAAAAGACAAGGAAATGACACATTAAAGGCCAGAAGTTGTGCCATGTTCAGCTCTGAGGTAATTGATTTGTTGCAGACTGTTACAGTCACACCAGACGTGTTTAGTGTGGATCAACAAACTCATTTCAAAACAATCTTTTCATCACCACCACTATCACTAAATATCATTTTCATTTTACTGCAAGTGTTAAACTGATTGTAAAGTCTTAGTTTAGGTTTCACATGGTTTGAAACTAGAATAAATTTGAGTAAAATTTCAGTAATATGGGTGGCATGCTCAGTGGCCCTGTGGTAGAGTGTCCGCCCTGAGATTGGAAGGTCTTGGGTTCAAATCCAGGCGGAGTCATTCAAAGACTCTAAAAATGGGACCCAGTGCCTCCCTGCTTGATACTCAGCACTAAGGAGTTGGACTGGGGGGGTTAAACCACCAAATGGTTCCTGAGCACGGCTGTGTCTGCAGCTCACCACTCCCCCAGGGTTGGGTCAAATGCGGAGAGCAAATTTCACACACCCAGGTGCGTGACAAATAGTGGGACTTTAACTTTAACTTTCACTTCACAGTGAGAAAGTCCTTTCTGTGTGGAAGTTCCATCTACATGCACTACGGCTGCCTCTCACAGTCCAAAGACATGCTTCAAATGTTGATTAATTACATTTGATTGTCCTTAGGTGTGAATTGGTGTGTGACAAAGTGTCCCTGCGACAGACAGGTGACCTGTCCAGGGTGTTCCCCATCTCTGCCCAACAGCAGCCCTGTGACCCCCAAAAGGCTACAGCAGGTTAAGACAATGGATGGATGTCAGTTGGGCTAAACACACAACTTTGTAAGATGTGTGAAATAACTGCAAAAACTATCCTCTTCCATTTGTATATTAATATTGCAAACATATTTCTACTCTTCAACATCAGCTTTTTCATTTTCTCTACCAAAACATTTGCACTCTTACCCCTCTCCCTGGCCTCCTGTTCCCTTTCCCCTTTCCACGCCTCTTCATCTCTTGCTGCTACCACTCTGCCAGACCCCACTGCCTGATGTAAACCAGGCCGGACTAATAGAGCCCCGATTCCAGGATCCTTCGTCATCACTTGGTGACATAGTGGGATCAAACCTCCGCCTGTAGCTGACATTTTAGTGCTGAATCACACCAAGCAAAAGCGAAGGACTGACACACGACACAAAACATACTATTAAAAAAATACTATTTTGTATTTGGCTTGGTCCATCTGTAACAGTGCAGATGTTTAAACGAAGATTCTTTGGGGTTTTAATGTTGAGCTACACCTAACCAAGTCCAGAATAACTGACATGTATAAACACGTAATATCCAGTATTTTCATTTTCTCTGCTTAACTGTAAAGAAACAGTTAATAGTTTTTATTGGGTCCTGTCAAACGCTGTGTTGTGCTAACAGCTGCTGTTAATCAGAACGCTGTCACTGGCAACAAAGAGGGCATCGAGCAGGAAAAAACCCTGAAAAACAGAGTAGCAGTTTAACATGACAAGATAATTCAAAGCACATCTGCTTAGTCTCACTGCTTTTACTTTATTACAATCCTCAACTGTTTCAAGACGCTGACAGGCCTCAGGTCTTAACAGTTGAGCTGACGTGTTCATGAGAAGTCCCAGAATTCTTTTCAGTGCGGAAGCATTTTTTCTAGCGACTAGAGTCATTTCAATAACTTGTTTTGAGCAGTTGTGTTGTTACAAACTATCAAACTATCATTTTTAATGAATTTGAACATTCACAATATAGTGATAGGTCTGCTAATAGTGACATCTCACACCTTTTGTTGATACATTCTTAGATTTCCAGCTCAAACAATTCTGCTGCTATTACAGGGTGTTGAGCAAAAGTGTAATCTGCATTCATACTGAACCCCTCAGTCCAACGGGTTTCCTTCAGTAGCTTTGTGTCATGACAAGATAAAGCCCGGGACATCTGCTTAACGTCAGCGGTCCACACAGCCTTCTTGTGGAGGGATGAACTGCACAGAGGGAGTGTGTGGCAGTGGAGGGTGATTTAAACTCATGAGTGTATGGCTCTGCTTTTCCTCCTTTTAGGAAAGGAGGTAGTGCCTTAGAGACAGAGGATTTACATTTACTGTATTGTCCCATGTGAGAGCATGTAACTGTGTCTTCTACTGCACAGTATGATGTGATGTGATATATATATTTGACAATATTATTGTAAAAGGCCCTCATATATTAAGTATTCGCTTTAGTTGATCACATGAACTTTTGAAGGGATGTAATTTTATTGAGTTTCTTCATTATGTTTTTTTTTTCTTATGAACAAGAAGAATTCAACACTTAAAAAAAAACTTTACACCATTGACAAATGTTCTTTAAATAAACAAAAAAAGAAAAAAAACTGCCAATGGAGCAAGATAAATGGTCTTACCAAGAATTATTTTTGTAAGAAATAAACTTAGTCACTAGACATGTTTTCTCAAACTAAGATTGTTTTGCTACTGAATAACTTTCTTGATCAAATTATTTTTCTTGCAAGACAGAAAATAAGAAGTTTGTCTTAAAACAAGGGTCTTTTTACTATTTTAAGATTAGGTTAATTGCTGTAGATTCTTCAATCCCTTAAGTTGTGCAAATGAATGTTGAATTTTGGGCTACATATTAACCAGAAGAAGTCAAGGAGAGATGGCGGTTTTGATTAAGGGCTTCTCAGGTTAAAAGCACACCCTGTTATCAACAATAGCTGATCATTCACAATCTAAAAAACAGAAAAAGGGTGAAAAACATAATTTAATAGAAGAGGAACTAAGTAAAAAAAAAATAGAGGAGGAGCCTTTTGATTTTTTTCTAGAGATGAACAAGCACCAATCTCCACCTGGTGAGGTGGAGACAAGCCTCTCACAAAGATGCATTACAGCCAGGTAAATTTAAGCTAGTAAAGAGCCAAGGGCACACAGAAAGAAGAGAGTGGATTAAAATGTCAGAAGTAACAAATTACATAGAATACCAGTAAGAGTCAAAGAAAAAGAGAGACCACCTTTGTTGTGTAGAACTTATCTTCAGAAGCATTTAGACACATCTGCAGTTCAATAATGTGGCATAATTTAAGCAAAATCAACAAAAAGCCTAAAAAAAGTCAAAAAATAGAATATTTACAATTACCTTCAAGCTAAGTACAGCAAGTCTAAGCTTGCTCAAGTAACCAACTTTAATACATTTCATTAACTGAGCTAGTAACAATTATCTGCCAAAGTTTAACTTCTCATTGACAAAGGGCTAATATTCCAATACCTCGAGGTTTGCCAGAAAAAAAAATCTTTATCATCTATTTTTCATTTAGTTCTCCATGCCTCTGTTTGGTGCAGTGTGATTCATGTGTTGTCCCGCTCCCCCAGAAAAGAGTGGGAAAGATTTCAGATGGCTCGTCTGTGCTCCTGTTCTTGGCAGTGGACCTCGCCTCTGGCTCGACTCGCATCTCAGATGTATTGTAAACATTTTAAGACAAACAAAGCAAGTTTTCTGTCATTCATTATGGACATTCTGTGATTGTATACCTCCTGATGCACACAGACTATCCAGGCCCGTTTTTGCCATGTCCAGAGGTGAAGCATTTGTGTGTGCATCTAAATCGATTCTTATTCACTTCATTTTTTTTTTAAAGAAACCATTTTGTCTTGATTTGAAGTGCAAGAAGTGCTAAATAGAAGAAAGAAAAAATAAAATAAATAAAAAAATATAATAATAAAATAGAAAAAAAAATAAATAATAGATCAAAAAAATAGAATAAAATAAATAAAAAATAGTACAAATATATAAAAAATAATTAAAAAAAGCAAGAATTCAGGTTTATGTTTTTTTCTTTGCTGCAGTTTAACAGTGAACAATAAAATTACCTGAAAATATGAGTGCACTGCAAAGATAACAATAATTGACAGTTGGATGTAGTAGTCCACCTCAACAGAAATAAAGATCTTTAAAAATGCTCAAAATGCCAGATTGTTGTTTTTTGCTTTTGATCAGTCACCAGTTAAATTCTTAGCTCACTAAGTCGTCTCATATTTCTCCCGTTTTCTCCATCATTACACTTACTCCACACTACCATTTTTATTTAGGAATTTCTGAACTTGAACTTCTTTAAAATTCCTGTGACATGAGAGCACAGCATTGTTACACTGGAGTGCACTTGAAAGCTAGCATTTTAATATAATTCATTGACTACAGCCAAAATACTGTCTTTGTTGTTGCAGGCCATCCCAGCTCAGTTTGATACAAACCAAAGCAACGGCGTATTTATCTGTCAAAAGTTTACTACACTGCTGCTCTCTTGCGTCATCCAAAAAAACATGTCCACCTTCAAAACAACGTCTGTCAACACTGAATCTTTAAGCATTTTCTTTGAACGCTTTCAAATGTCTGGGATGATTGTAGTATTTTATGAGTGTCTTATTCTTTGCCTTATTAGGGATGCTGGTCTAGATGTTGCCTGACCAGAAGACACAGCCTGCGAGGACGATTGGGAGGATTTCCATGCATCCTACTGCGTTTGTTCACATCCATTTTATATATGCATGTGTTTATACCTCTGAGTGTTTGCATGTGCCTGTGACCGTGTTCATGCATGTTACCCAGGGTCATAACTTTACTTTGGACAGTTTTATAAAGTGTGGTGCAGCCGGCGAAGCAGCAGTAAATCAGTTTTATTTGCTGTGTTTTAGGGGTTAGCCATCTTGACACCCTCGGACTCGTACACTGCAGGAATGAACTGGCTGCCTTTTGCTATTGCAGCTGCGTTTGTTGCTGTATGATAGTACCTACATGAGCTGAATTTTTTTTATCTTGTAAAATTTACCTGGGAAGAAAAGCTTGTGAAACTGCTTTTCTCTAAATAGTATTTTGTAGAGTAGCTTGTTGTTTTACCAAGCAATAAACCTGTATAAAATATCTAACTAAAGGAGGTTTACACCCAGTCTTTACAAAGTGTAATCAGGAAAAGAAAACAGCTAACAGAAATAAGACTAATAATATCTTATTTATTATTATATTTCTAGCTATTAAAAGAAAATCACTTATGTTTTTGTTTTCAAATAAATGCTAAGTTAAGGTAAATGTGGAGCCAACATGGCTTTATGCCTATTTGGATCAATAAAGTGTTTTACAGAGCATTCTGGAGAAAATTTTCAACTGTTCAATCCAGAACTACTATTCATTTTGAGTCAGAAAAGGTTGATCCATAAAACAAACAAACAAAAAAAGAAACATTCGCTACAACAAAGTGGCTGGATGGCTCAGTTGGCTGCATGCTGGACTGGTACATAACAAACCAGGGTTCACTTCTCAGGGGGCGCAATGAGCTGAATCCAGTGAGGTCTCCTTAGGCAAGACCCCTCGCGCTGCAAGGGGGCCGAAGGTTTGGGTCTTCCTGTGCCAAGTCTGGATAAAATACACGGTTATGTCATGAAGGGCATCTGGTGTAAAACTCTGCCAAACCAAATGTGCAAATCAGTGGAAGCTGGAGAACAAACTATATTTGTAAAAAAGATTAACTAAAAAAACATGGTTTTTGCTTTGTCTTATTTTAAGAAGTAATTTCATCTGCACATTTTTTGAACACCCATAATCTTTCAAGCATTGCTAGAGCACCAATTAGTTTTTTTATATTTTTTTTATTTTACCACCTTGTGTATCAAAATCATTGACATGAGTAGAGATGAACAAAACAAGTCTGTTAGATATCACTTGATTTCACCATTTTGGGGCCAAATAGCGAGTAGTGATTGGCCGGAGAATCTGTCAATAAAACACTTTGAACGTTTGAGGTGGAGCCAGCGGACACTACATGCTCTTTTTGAGGCATCTGATTGGCCAGTTTATAACTTAAATAACTTGAGATAAAAAAAAATATCAGGAACAAAAAATAATTAGGCTAAACAAGAACGTGTTAAAGAGACACCAGAACAAGAATGGTTATTTTGGCAAACAGAGTGACTGAGTAATAGCTGTTTATTTTTCAAAAGAAGTCCACGGGATTTTGTCTTTCTGGGACCAACGGGTTCCGTTTTTTGGAACCTGTCACTTTTAGAAAGGTATTTTTTGAAGAATTTACTTTTCCCCATATCTACCACTTTTAAATGTAATTTCAATTCTAAATTTCAGGTTCAACAAAAAATAAAAATAAAATAGATGTTTTTTTTACAAGGCTCACTTGTTCAAACTTCCTTTAATAAAATGAATCATGAACATTAAGGAAAACCGAACTCTAACCAGTAGCAGTTTATTTCTATACTTACTTTTTAAAAATATAGCGAGATGGAACCAGTCAGAACAGCTCATCATTAGTGAAAGTTAGCTTTCAGGATCGCTGTCTTCATCTCTTGGAGGTCCCCAATAACATCAGAAGTGTTACACATTTAAGCAATTACCTTTGACACTTTTTGGAAAGAAAAAATATATATTGTGTGTGAACGTCCGTATGTTCTCCCAAGTTGCCTTAACTTGGATGAAAACAACATCTAAAGGCAATCAATCAGTCCTCTTGTGGAGAGCTGGAAACCATTTTAATCCAATGCAGCCAAAGTCCGACGGTTGAGGTTTTTAATGCCATAAGTCTAAGACAACTAGAGAGATATAAAAGAAACAGTGTGCATCGAAACACCAAAAAAGTTAAATTAATGTCACTTGATGATTAAAAGCAGGCTTCCTGTCGGAACTTGTAGCTTTGTATGACTAGTTTTTTGTGTTTATTGTTACTACTGTGTTTTATTTTATGGCTATTTGCCATCTGTTTATACAGCTGCTACCACTCATGCATACTCACAGGAGTTCCAGTTGCCGACACGCCATTGCGTTTGTGTGTTACTTACTGTGTACTATAAACAACGTATTAAAAGTTTATTTAAGGCTTTCAAACTTCATACAGTTTTTTTCTCCAGTATAGTAAAGCTCTGCTAACGTCTGTTGTGCAAAATTGACATAATGGGCAAAAGATTTAAAAAAAAAAAGGATGCCTGAATTTTTCAGAACTTTTCAACTTTTTTAAGTAATGTAACATTTCCTCAAAAAATGTCTTTAACTTGTGTCACATCTTATTTATCTGCGAGTAGCAATTGAGAAGCTCATTTTTAGCTTTTAATCCAGCTAAATGTTTTTTAGGCTCAGAACACAATCGCCAATGTGAAATGTTCATGTCAGAAATAAAACATGTTATAAGGTGTTTTACAGATCAACATCTATAATCCTGTTTCTTGAAATTGTACCTATCGCGGGTTACTTTTGGAATGTATTCCCCGTGATAAATGAGGGAACACCATTAATAAATGGTACCATGCAGTCCTTTAAAATTCAGAAGGTACTAGTTTTGTTTTGATTAACTAAGATGCTATAGTTACTCCGAAGAGATAAAGGAAGATCCACCAATTACACCATCTATTGACACAAGCCCACACCAGCATTATTCCACCTCACTTTTCACTGACCAGCTTTGATAGTCAAAATATTTCCTAACTCAACTTGTGAATGTGTCAGTTTCCTACAGATACAGACATGTTACCATAATACTTTGTGTACTCTAAACTTGTAAAATAAATCACTTGTGAAGACAGACAAATCTTTTTGACTTCTAGTTTGCAAGGGAAATAACCACTTTTATTCCAATATCCTCTAAAATTACAATTGAACTAACAAGTAATAATTCAGATTGAATTTTAAATTGTATTGATGTGCAAGCTAAAAAATAAACTATACTACCACTAAAAGTTGCTTACTGCAAACTTGTATATGTCAAAATAATAATATTTCAGGAAAATGTCTTCATATTTTGTGGTGTTTGAGCAACTTTTTTAAAGCAGGACATATATCCAACTCGGGTCAACCTCTGGGTCACAGCACATAATGCTTGTAGAGATTAGCAACAAGAGCTACGATTTGTCCAATTTCAAACAAAGAAAAAGAAAAAAAAAATTCATTAGTCTGTGAAATGACCACAGTCATTCCAATTAAAGCTTTGTGTCAAAATAAAGTTTTTGTTCAGTGAATTAAACTGAACAAATATGGCAAATACAGCATATAAGGGGCAAAGTGTTACCCAGTTTTAAATTTTCCATATTCAGTAAAAGTTAGTCAAATTTAAACACAGTTCATTAGTAGAGAGCAGGTAAATATGTAAATGTTTTTGACATTATGTGGCAGAAAAACTTAAATTATTGGGGCAAAAAAAATGTCTACATTACCAAAAAAAGAAGAAGAAGATTCTATACATGTGTAATGTATTTATAAATATAAACCATTCAAACAATAATTATTTATTTATTTGAGGTAATCAAAATATTAGCTATAGCAACTCTGAAGACAAAATGCGAGTCAGAACTCAAAGAAGCTATTCTGGGTGAGAAGAAAATCCAGGAGAATTTAAGAAGGGTGTCAAAACTGGCAACAGCTTGTTGTTATTGCAGCACTTCCTGGTTAATGGTGTATGAAAAGCCTTTGATCCCGTTTCAGAGCTCCAAGCCACCATCAGTGCGAAGCAGGAAATAGAAAATATGTTGCGGCCAGCAAATGACTTGCTAATCATCAAAAAAAAAAAAAAAAAAAACTTTTTTTTT
>NC_050527.1:12282332-12297129 GCF_002922805.2 Oryzias melastigma
TTTCTTAGCATCAGATCTGGCTGGTGAAACCTTCATTTGTAGTACTGATTAAACACAAACAGCAGCTGCTACCACGCTGCTCTATTTTTCAGCCAAAGCGAAAAACTATTGTAGACCATTTCAGCTATTTGGCAGGAACACTAGATGCAATCGTGGGTGTAATAAAGCTCATAAAGAGCAGGTTAATGCTTGAAAAAAATCAGAAAAATGTTAACTTCAAAAAGGCAACAGATTTTGTTTCAATCGGTTCTTTGAGTATCAGATTTATTTTAAGGATGTTTTTAAGTAATCACATTCAATTTGAAGTGGAGTCATCTAAACAAGTGTTGCAAACTGAGTTTTTATGCACGAATCCTTTTCCGTTAATTGTTTTAATCACGCTTTTTATCTTCCACTGCGTGCATGTGGAGCTGGAACTTCACCTCTTGCCAGGCACGGACACATTTGCACTTCAAGCTCCGGATTTTAGTCCGGAAATTGTGAGGTTGATAATAAATAGCGCTTTGAACACAGATTTATTTTTTTCCTTTCAGTAAATATGATGGCGTTAGTCCAGGTTGTAGTCTCTTTCATTTTGGGCTTGTTGCTAAACGCCAAAGCCCATTTTAAATTTATACAAACCATTAAGCCATGTGCCATTAAATTAGACTTAACATCCTGGCCGAGCGCCTGTCATCCATAAATACTTAATAATTTATTTTTAATTCTGCGAATGCTTTCCAGATGTTTTACATACCTCGCAATTTAAAATGCAATGTAAAAATAGAGAAGTGGCACCAAACACCCCAACTCACTGAAAAAGGAGCAATAGTGGGGTGGCCTGTTTCAGTTTATTTTCAGGTGCATGTCTATCTGAAACTCCTGGAACATCTGTGGCTGTGTGACTTTTTGTCAACCATGAATCAATCTGGTTTTTCTTTCTCTCTCTGATTCTTTGTATTTTGGAGGAGGAAAATAGTGTGACCACTAAAGAGTGCCAACTTGCATTCAGATCAAAGTACTTTCAACTTCTGGGAAAAGTGCTGCAAAAAGCTAAAAAAAAAAATAAGTCAGTATTTGATTCAAAAAAGAAGGATCAACATCAATAAGAAAAAGCTACCTGACCTCTGAAGACATTAATCTGCCTCTTTGCCTCTCTTCAAACAACCAAAAAACAGTCAAGTTATACTGCCTGAACAAACTAAAAGAGCCCTCTAGAGAAGACTAAAAAAAGGCTAGCTTTGACCGTGTTCTTACTGTACAACCACAACAGTCCAAACCACAAGTGTTTATAGAGACCTTACAGTTTTCCTTCGCTCTAAAGCAGAAGACCCACTTCTTTAACTGACACTGTTTGAAGTCTTTAATTAGTTTTTAACAGTTTAGAGGGAGTAGGGCTCTGAGAACTACATGTGGTTTTTATGGATATTTGCCACTACGGTGGTTAGTGTGCTATATTAAGACCTGCCAGATGCATTTAATGCATTTATTCTTTTGTAGACTGCCGGCCAGAGTTTGTAGTAAACAGGTGTTTTGTGTGAAATACTCCCTTAAAAAAAAAAAAAAAGAAAAGAAAACAGGGCTTATTTCCCCATGCAGATCTAGTGTAATCTGGTCTGAGGAGGACTGAGCCCGGGATCCATGAGGGTGGCCTTTAGTGAGGTCTGTGAGTGGTTTGCGGATGTTTTTTGGGGGCCTCGTGCATACAGTCTTGTATGACGGGAGCAGTAAATATGACTCAAATTCTGAAATCTATCATGCTTATTTATTATGTGGTAAATGTGGGTTTGGATGTGAATGTACACATAGATGCGTGTCCACTTGGCGGTAAACGTCTCTGTCTTACTGGAACGTTTCGACTTAGGTGGTTAGCGGTCACTCTTGTCATAGCAAAACAGCTGTGAACGGAGAGGCTTGTTTGAAATGGGGGTCACAGTATCGCAAAACAATATGTCTGCAGGCACGCTTGAAGCTTTGTGAAGTCATGTTTACTGTAAGTGCTGCACAATGCAGCAAAGAAGCAAATATTTTCATGACCTCGTTACTGACAGTAGTGACATTTTAGATGAGCTAAAATATTTACAACGCTCCGTTGTATGAAACACGTCAGCAAAGCACCAACGTCAATACAAAGACAGTAATAATAATACCCAGGCCCTTTTTTCTGCAGAAAACACAACTTTCACTAAACTTTCTCGAACAAATAGATACAGAGCTACTAGAAAAGATTTTACAAGCTTTAAACTAGCAATGTTAGAGGTTAAAAAAAAATAGACCCTATCTGCAAGGTGCAAACAATCCAACATTCATTGGCTGTGTGCTAAGTGCTGTCAAATGGCTCTCATTTGTTTAATGAGACTTTTTGTTGAGCGCTTTCTTATGAGTCCTGCTGCTGAGGCCTATCCTGTGTTTATGTGTTCTTGGCTTTCAAGGGTGTTTGCAGCTACTTTGGCCTGAGAGATCAACTCTGAGACTGCTGTTTTCCTTGAGTGCTGGCATGGTCTTAGCAATGTTTGATGGTTGATTGAACTTGAAAACACTTGGCTGAATTCTGCGAGGAAGTTGTGAAACTGTCAGCCCGCCTTCCACGCTGCAATTTTCGAGACTGAGTCAACGTTGACACCGGTGGACAGACGAATGATCTTCGAAACCTCAACACTCTAAACTTAACAATCCAATGTTGACAACCAGTAGGGAACTGTTGAGTAGCAAATGGACGATTTTCTTGAAATGGGTCTTTGTACTTCTCAAGGTTTCTCAAACTCAGTAAGGTCACATTCGGGTTACTGGTTAATTCTCATGAGCTCTCTCAGCATTGTGTATTTTGGCAGTTCTACGCATTCAAACAATGTGCTTTAATTATTATGAATGCTAAAACTTTTTGTCAAAGTTTTCTCAAAAACTCGCTGTTGAGGCAATAGAGTCTTTTCATCTTGTCATCTGGGCGAAAGACACCTTGAACACGCTGCAGTCCATCTCAGGGCCACACAAAGACAAATAAACCAAGACACTCCCTCCTCCTGGGCTATTTAGGACCACTAATTAACTATACATGCATGTTTGTACATTGTGGCAGGAAGTATTCAGAGAAAACCCACATATGAACAGGAAAAACATGAAACCTCCATGCAGAGAGAGATTTAAACCAGGACCCCCTTGCAGTTAGACAAGAAAACCACTCACCTCATTACTATGAATACACAATGACAGCATGAACCAACAGAATAAAGACATTGATCAAATATTTTAAACCTATGTTAATCTTCTCAGCTATGTAAATAGAAATTGTTTGAGTAGAATAAAACTTTTTAGGTTCCACATAGGAGAAATTGTCTTGCTACCATAGCTCTAAAAAGATAATAAAAAACTACTAAAAAATACACGTTATAAATTAATATCAACCAGTGTCTATGAGGCGTTATAGAGTCGAAAAGCTGACAGGAACAAAGATCTGCGAAAGCACTCCTTCTAGCAGTAAAGTGTCAAAGTCTAAAGAAGTATTTTAGTGCACCACAGTCTCAGAGGATGATTATGACGAGGCTTGTCCATCTATGATGGATTCCATTTTCCATGACATCCTCCTCTCATCCACCACAGTCACCGACTCTAAAGGATATCCCAGAAAGGAGGCGGGTCTCTGCACCAGCTTGCCGATCCTGTTAATGTTAGTGTATCCGCCCACCCAGCAGCTCACTTTGTAGTAGAGAGCAGAAGCAACAACACATATCATCAATCATAAAAAAAACTCTGCAAACTCTGAAGGACCCCAGTCTCCTCAACCTTTTCTTATGATCTCTGGTCACTTCTCCAGTGGGACTTTGTTGTTGCTAGTTGGTGGTGTAAACGATGCACCCGCAGACCGCTTCAGACCCAGCAGTGGTGGAAAATAGTCTAAAAAGGAGCAGCAGGGATGCCAATGTATTTATTCCATGTAAAAAACAAAAAAGTCTGGGTCTGTCAAAAACAGGCCAACGGCAAGAAAATAACAAAACAAATAAAAAAACGACTAAACCTACACAGGGCTCTGGTAACTGGCAGCCTACCAGAGGAAAAAAGTTTACATTCAGCATGATTCTTTTTAAAAAGTTAATACAGTATTGCAATTTGCTTTTTTGTATTATTACTAGGGCTGTCAGATTTATCGCGTTAAAATCGCGTTAACCTGACACGTGCTTGACGCCGACAATTTTTTTGACGCATTAATCGCAGATTTTCCATAGACTGTATATAATGGGGGGACCTCATAGTTCGATAAGTCCATTATTTTTACAGTCAATGGAATTTTCTCATACGTGCCTTTTCATACCGCGCGCGGGCGTCCCGCCCTCTAATCACCGGCTGCTCTCACTAGATCACGGGCGGGTCTCCAACCACCAAGCTGCTAGCTAGAACCTGCCCGGCGCTAAGACCTGGAGAGCTCCTGCACTCTAACCCGGCTCCGGTTCGCGTCCAGTACCACGTCTGGTGGTACCAACTCGTGTCCGGCGCCGCGTCCCGAGAGCTGCGGACCCCGGACGTTCCGAACAGCAAGCGCACCGAGGGACGTTTTAAATGTTCTGGAGGTTTAAGCGTGATCCAGCCCCAGCATAGCAGTCTGTCTGCCGGCATATTCATGGCGTGAGCTCTGCTGGACATGTTGATGCAATCGAGCTGCAGCCAGAGAACGCGGCAGCAGTAACAGACTGTCAAACTATCCACAGAGTATCCCGCTTTTCTCAGTCTTTAATGTTTTAAAAAAAACAAAAGTTATTGGAAATGATAAATCTCTATTTCATTTATTACTGTAGTTCAGCAGAGGAGGAAAAGATTTGGTCCTGAAAAAAAATGGAAATTTTATTTTTGATGTTTTTTTATTTTATTTTACTGAACGTTGATTAAAGTTTAAAATTTAAAATGCCCTTCACTTGCACTTGGGCTTTTGTTAGGCATTTTATGTTACAGCCTTTTATTGTTTAGAAAGCTTATCTCAATACAATGTTACAAAATAAAGTATTTCTGATGAAAGCTATTAATTTTGCCATTCCTGTTTTTATAATTAATTTAAAACTGCTAAATTTTACGAAGCACACATTTTTTTCCTAAAAAAAAGGCCACATATTAATATGCGATTAATCGCGAGTTAACTCGGGAAATGCGATTAATCGCGATTAAAAAATTTAATCGCCTGACAGCTCTAATTATTACCAAAACAAATTTTGTCTTTGAGTGGGTTATTTGGTCTTTAAAATAACAAATATTGGGAATTTTTCAGCAATATTACTAAACAGACTTTGTAAATGCTTTTTGAGACAGTTCAGAAATATTCTGGATATTTGGAAAAATAACTAAAGTAGAATGTTTTCGTTTTACACTCTTAAATCGTATTTATTCATTTATTCTACTACTTCAACCTGTCCAGAATCAAAATAAGGCCTTTTGCAAGGAATGGAATTCACTCTCGACAGGTCTGCAGATCATAATGAGCCCAAAGAAAGTCTCTAAAGAGAGAAAAAGGGGTTGTGTGTGCGTGTGTGTGTCTCGTATTTATGTACTTACAAGGACCAACCTCTGACGTGTGACTAACAGTGCGAGGACACTTGAGGAGCAGAGTAGATTCATATTCAGCATTTGCAATCCTCTGGACAAAATGTTTCTTGGTGTCAGGTTGAAAAGGTTCTTTTTAATGCTGTGGTTTCTACTTTCTATTTTTAGTCTTTTTTTCTATTCAAACTTTCTTATTTGTACTATTCTGGGTAAAGCATGTCCTGTTTTTGTTAATTACAGACAGCTGGTTTTCGTTATTCTCCACATGTGGAGTGTATTGTATTTTCTCCATTGATACACCGGACAGGAAAGCTCATGTCTCTCATAGAATGCTGAATGCCAGACATGAAGGCTGAATTCGAACGGGCATATTGAGCCATGTTTGGACTGAACAATTGAAGAGACCATTTGTCCACCCACCTGCCAATCAAATAAACAATTCTCTTGTAATTCACACATTTTAATAATAACTTTAACAAGAGATTAAAAAAAGTATCCAACAAAGTTAAGAAACAAACACCCAAGAAAGAAATCTACACCTGTTTATTTTTTATCTTAATGTGGATGATTTATATATGGAAATCGATAGATAATCTGCTCCCTTTTAGCACAAGACTTTAGTGGTTATTTGAGGAACAGCAACATGTTCTGTTCAAAACTTTCAGGAGGAAGAAGGGCTTTAGTTTCCCTCTCTGTGTATTTGACATCACAGTTTCAGTCCCACACTCAGAAGAAACCAACAGAGAAAAGAGTGACAATTGCAGTTCCCTCAGCATTCCTCTTGACTTTGGTAACTTTGGTTCAAACTATGAGGAAGGGAACTTTCAGGGCTGAGGTCTAGAAACACGACAGAAGAACAGGTGTTTGAGAAGTCTATCAAAGACCAAATGTCTTAGGCCTTTGATAGACCGAAGAAGATCTTCAACACACATGATAATCCCATTGAGTTTTCAAGGAAAGGCACCGAACAAGCTTCATAAACTTCTACCCATTCCTTTTTTATTAGTTGTTTGTTTTATATTGTATATTGTGTTAACTTTACAAATGGCAAACTAAACCAATAAACGTGAACAATAAACAATAATAAACAAGAAGCCATCTATTTGTAGATCAAGAAAGTTTGGAGTCAGGGATGGATTTCTGAGATATTTTCTCTTTCCCATGTATGCTCTTTGCCCTGTAGATAGGGCTCCATTCACACCCAGCACACATTAGTAACATACCAACACCTCTGATCTACACCTAGACTCCAATCATGTAGTAGGACATTTGCCAACCATTATGGTCAGCACTGTCTGGATGGATGACATTTCTTCTGCAAACACGACATCTAGTTTCATTGAACTTTCCTTACCTCTGTAGTAGCTATAACATTAATTACCCAAATTTCCGTCAACTGTTAGAAATGAAGAAGTTACTCAGAAGAGAAGGAAAACATCTTATAGATTAGAGACTCAATCCAATGAAAATTGTGTTTTCATCACATTCTTGTGGTATTTTTTTCATGATGGAGAACATGCATAAAGAAAATTAAGCTTAAAATTGAATTTCGGGGACTTTCTTTTTTCAAATTGTTATAAATCAGGAGAAAGCAGAAAAAATCTGTTTGAAAAAGCTTGTAGCTCTGATGCAGAAGCTACAATTGGTAGACTGCAAGCTCTCTTCTTCTGATACAATTCCTGTCTAGATGAGTAGATCCATGTATGTCTTCGTTTTCTTGACCATTTTTGTTTGACTAGTAATGTTATGTTGGGGGTGTGAGGGCTGTTAGATAGCAGGAGAGTGTGTTATCAGAACAATGTCGGGAAGCAGGGGCGGGCTTGGTTCCTGCCAACAGTCCCACCCACAACTCAGAGACAAATTTCTAACATTCCCGAAATTGTGCCCCAAAAAATTACAGTTCTTTTTTGGGGGGTTAAAATCTGAATAATCATAAATAAAAGACCAATGGAAACAATTTCACAATAGATTAAAGGAGTGGGACTTTAAAGGGCAACTTACACTAAACCAGGGGTCGGCAACCTTTAACAATAAAAGAGCCATTTGGGCTCGTTTTCACCTTTTACCTTTAGTAGAGGCCAAATTAGCGAAAAATCTTCCTTGTTACTTAATTACTAGCTGAATTCCAAATTAGCATAAAATTCCTTAGTATATTAAATCAGCCAAAAAATGTTAGCATGTTGCTAAAAGAAAAGCTAATCTCTAAATTAGCCTAAAAACTCAAGTAGAAAACAAATTTGCCAAAATGTTAGCATATATTGCTAAAATATTAGCTAAACTCCAAATTAGCATAAAAAATAATTAGAGGCCAAATTAGCCTTTAAAAAGCTAGCTTATTACTAGTTGAACTCCAAAATCGCCTAAAATTCCTCAGTAAACTAAATTAGTCAAAAATGTTACCATGTTGCTAAAATAGAAGCTAAACTCTAAATTATCCCAAAAAACTTCAGTAGATGACAAATTAGCTTAAAACATCATTTTTTTGCTAAAATATTAGCTAAACTCCAAATTAGCATTAAAGCCCATTAGACAAAAAACTAGCAAAAAACGTTGGCCTGTTGCTAAAATAGAAGCTAAACTCTAAATTAGCCTAAAACCCCAGTAGACAACACACTAGCAAAAAAAAAAAAAAAAACGTTAGTATGTTGCAAAAATAGAACTCTAATTTTTTTTTAAACTTGCTGTTTTATTTTTCTTCATCCAGAGAGGCACCATGGAGAGATAAAAGAGCCACATGAGGCACAGGTTGCAGACCGCTGCACTAAACAAACAGATTGTTATAGATTTTGTATTTTTCCATTTTTTATTTATTCATTCATCTTTTTCAATTGTCCCTTTTATACTATGTCAGTTTTTAAAATTTGTCTTTATATTTAAATGTTATATCAAATCAAATGCTAAAAGAGTCAAAAACAATTCTAGCTGGAACATGCTATGACCGTTCTGGCCTCATGTTCTGTTTCTCCTGCTTCCACTGCAGGTCAGACAGATGTGCTGCTTCTTTGTAGAGTAAGGTTGCATTTTTTTCCTCTCAGAGGGAGCTACCTTCAGTTTAAGTGGCCGGGGAGCAGCTGAGTTTCCAAGTCCTGTATTTACATAATCAGGCAGCATTGTTAACAGATGTCAGTAATCGGGGATGGACCGATTGATCCTTCCTTAGCACGCGTTACTACAATGAATTTTCTCATTAGCAAACCCAAAAAAAGCGCTTTAAGAGAGAAGCTCTTTTCGTGTTTGATTATTCTGTTGTCGCTGAGTAGCTGTCTATCATTGGTGTTCTGTGTGTTTGTTAGCTCTGTATGGCAGATGAGACATCTAACAGCAAAAAGAAGAAACCTTACATTACATTTACAACCACCGTGATGGATTGTTATAAAGCCTTCTGCGCTTTTATTTTTTTTATTTTGGTCAGAACTGCAGAATTTGCTGCTAAAATCCTGATTTGTGTTGCATCATATTTTTAAACCCAAAAAAAGTACACTGGCTGTGCTCCTTTGTGTTTTACAACATAAAAAATACTTATTCAACTTCAAAAGGTAACACATTCCTTATTTAAATATTTTCAAGAAATCCTTTTACCTTCATACCACAGAGTTTACCTCATGGTATCTAATAAACAATTTACGCCACTTGCTTGGCATAATTCATTTCACCCTGACACATGGTTCATTAACCACCTTGACTTTTTCTCCCTCTTCTCCTTCAGTTGTGGAAAATGAAATACTTGGCTTCCATCCACATAAAACAGTGAGGGCTATTATCTGCTGCGAAGCGTCATCGAAACAGAGAACGTTCAGGGAGCCTTTTTTTTTCTGACCAGGTATTTGGTATTGAATAACTTACCAGAAAAGTAATGAAATATGACAAGTGTATAGTACTAATATGACTTTGATACTTGGGGTTAGGTGAGGTTGCTGTCATAATCACCACCATATTTAAAAAATATATTTTAAACTGATCTTAAACTTTTTAAATTGAGAATTGTTCTCAAAATGACAGCATGAATTATGCTGACATGGCTCCATTGCTACATGGTTATCTGTTGTTCCTAGAGAGGTCCGAGGAGTGAGAAGAAACCTTTTGCATCGTTTCTGCTTGCATTTACACACTTTCATCCTGGTTCAAACAAATGTCTTTCCCCCACACTCCCTTCCTTCACACACACACATATGCATAAACACACACACATACCCCCTCTGGGTGCTATCAGTGTTGTGTTCCTCCAGAGAAAACTGTATCAGACAACAGAAGTCATGTGAGTCGGGGAGTCAGCCTTTCTCGATCCTACTGTCAGTCTTAATTGAGCAGCTGGGGATTGGTCTAGCTTCCCTTTTGAGTGTGTGTGCGATTGTGTGTTTGGATTTGGATCTGTGCTGATATACAAAATAGAGTTTTATCAGAAGTTTAAACTCTCAATTTAACTGTTGTGTTAAGTGCATACAAAAGAAAATAATTTTGAAATAGTTGAAAAATAACCAAATAGAATTACTGGAAACACTACAAATATTTTATTTTGGTTATATGTTGCTATTTAAAAGGAAATTTGAATGAATCAAATGGCAAAGATTTCAATTCAGGCCTCATTGGCCTCATTTTCTCCTTTTTTTTCCCCCAGAAATCCTTAAAAATACCTGCTGCTGGTCACCTAAAAAGGTGTGCTGCCCCTCATTAAAAATGTCAGTAAGGTGAAGTAGATACTTGATAAGAGGAAGAAGAGCAACATTCTCAGACTCTTGATCTACATTTCAGACAACACACTGAAGCCCCTTTATCACCCTTCACCAGAAGAGGGCAATAATGCTAAAAGCACATTAACCAATTGCAAGACACAAATAATACGGATTACCAAGAAGTTTCAAAAACAAAGACTACCTACAAGAAATGAAAAATGAAAACAAATGAGGAGACTGGAGACTGAGATGGGAAAAAAACTGTCTATATATATATTTACATTTTAACAAGATTTTAAAAAAAAATGATAATAAAACTGCCCTTTTACACATTTTATCTTTATATTTATGTTAAATCTGAAGAAAATATTTGTTTTCATGGAAATTGAATAACTTTTAAATGAGTTAACGTTACATTTGTGTGACACTGCTCATTCTTATGATGCCCATGTTAACATTATAGCTAGCTATAGGACTGAAAGTTACCCTGAACAATAATGTAAACCTGTATTCAAACAGCTGGATGTACAGAGATAGGGAGATGCTATGCTATCATGTGATATAAAATAAAATGTTTTTTATGTCAAAGTTTGGTTCGTTAAAAGATTCCATGACCTCCCTGTGGCTTCTTTTGCTTTTCTTTTTTTTCTTTTTATTAACACCATATATCTTCACCAAAATCTCTCCTGTTTTGCACTTTTCTTGCTTTTATATCCCATTTCCCTTCCTGACCCTCATGTTTTCACCCTCCCTCACAGTTTTTGCTTCAGAAGCCACATGGAGGCTCTGCTTCTAATCTCCACATGCTGGTTTCTCCATTTGTTTTGCTTGTCTAGGGACCCCACAATGTTGTTTCCAGTGCCCAGGACCCACAGAGAGCAGATTTAATTAGATAAAGGGAGTGGTGGACGAGGCTGGAGAATTGAAATTGCCATGGGGGTTTTACAAGGAGGACTGGCAGGTCTTTGGCGCTGCATGAGGTCAGCCCAACAAAGCACATCACACTGAGAGGGCCAATGAGAAAGTGGAGAAGCAGGGGGATGAGATTAAAGACTACAGATGACATACTTAACTTGGGTATGACTTTTACGCTGTGACTACCAACTAACTTTTATTTACTGAGCCTAATCAATTCAGGAGCAGGATGTATAAACTAAAAATTAATACTAAAAACATCAAAGTATGCTTTCCAGTATTGGCACATTTCAAATTTCCTTTTGCATATAAAAATCTAATTTAAAACCATGTCTTTCCAATTGTTTAAATAATATAAATGAAGGGAAGGATAGACAACATTTCAAAAATATGTATAACTTAATCTTTCTTTGTTAAGCAAACACAGAAATACAGGAGTAGAACAAAACTGAAGGACAGACTAAATTTAAAAACCTTAATAAGAAATATTGTATGCTTGAAATCATGAAATAATTTAATTAATTTAGTTATAGTATAATTAGGCCAAATATATATATATAATATATTCACTATGTACGGTTTTGTTCCAGATGTCAGCTCTATTTGTCTACAAGTAAATTCATCAGAATGGAGAAAGGATCACGGAAGAAGTAATAAGAAATGCAGTTTTAGGCTTTTTTTTGTAATATGTCTTCCATCATAACAAAATGCCATAACAACATGTTAAAACGACCAAAAAACAACTTTTCATTAAAGTGTGTATTTAACTTTTTCAGTTTTGTAGTAAAAGGTGGGGCCCCACCTCTCATTTCCAGATCCCAAAGATTCTAGATGTTGCTGTTCCTCAAATGACTGCATGGCGTCGGGTTTAAAATTTCTATCAAATTTAATGGTAAAAAGCCACAGTTTACACCAAATCTAAATGCATATATAGTCAGGTTACAAATCTGTTTTTTTTTCTTTTTTCAGAGTTCATTGACCAACTTCTCATTCATGAATGTTGTGTTGTGTCAGAATGCCTAATTTAACATTTTTATTTCAGTAGAACTCAAAGTTCTTCCCTATTTGGCTCATCTTTTTTTTGATTAGCAGGTGTTGGGGACCAATGGGTAGAGTAAAAAAACTCTTTTTAATTGAGTCCCGCTCATTTGTTCATTCTCAGAATGTTGTTGAGTTAGAAGAAGTAAACCCCAGTTGATTCTTCCACCCCACTTTGTTCCCAAATCATATGGACAACATTATAGATTATTGGTCCAGCGAACCAATGTGTATAGAGGACAAATTGTTTGTACTCAACATTTAATATCTTATTAAACAGTAAATTAAATACATGTTAAGTCCATGTGTCAAGTAAAAACCTTTTACAGTGGCTTTTAACATTCAGTAGTTGGAGGCATTTTATTTTCTTACACTCATTTTATTGCATTCTTATCTGTCTTTTGTGTATTTTATTGTTTTTTCATATGCTTTTTTAATGTTTGCTCTTAATATGCCTAATTTTAAACTTTTTTTGTCTTTCTTTTATTGTGAAGAACATTGGTACCCTGAGTTGTAGAGTGCGATAGGATTGGAGCTTCATTTGTTCATTCATTGACATGATCTAACTTGTAATGTTTTACATGTTTGAAATAAATCAAATATCTGTTGTAAAAGTGCTGCAAAGATCTCTATAGGATGCTGTTCAGTGTTCATACCCGTGAGCATGCATACAGTAAGCTGTCTTTGTTTTTTTCACAGCACGTTGACTTAAAAATTCCACCTGTATGTATTTGTGTATTATACATGTTTTATTTGTGTTTACAGTGGGTCATACAAGGTTATGTTCTCTTTGAGACCTTTTGCCTTTTTTTCTAAAGAAGAACTCAGACACCCCAAAATAACGTCATTATCATAACATTGTTATGCCGATATCTTTTAAAAAGCAAAACTCAAAATGAAAGTCTCCGACTGCGGTTGGAAACCAGCATCTGCACAAAATTGAGCACATCAAGTGATTGTGGCTGTTGTGACTCTGGGCAGGGATCCCTGTCATTGTGCAGCTGCAACATGCAGCCATTAGCAGGATGAATCAGCCAGCTTTGATTATGGAGCACAGGCTGTCCCAGGCAGCCATTAAGGTTGTGGGCTTTCCAAATAGCAGGTGGTGAACGTTTTGATCTTTTTGGTTGGAATCCTGGATAAACAAAAAGGTTCATATTTCTTTAATATTGAGCATCTTCTTGCTCTTGCGCTGTTACAGAATTGAGATGTGGTCACATAGCTGCTTGATCAATGCCTTTGATTGCACAAAAATAATTTCTTTTCAGTCAGTTTGTGCATGCAGTTTAAAAAAATTGGGTTTGTGACTGCACAAAGTTCATGTACACATGGAAACATTTTTTAGTTTGGCTTCAATTCTTCAAATAGAATGAAAAACAAAATTTAAAAAAAAATTGAGAACCATGGAAAACCCAGTCACAGAATACATTTACTTTTCTTCATCCTCTATTACATTACAAAATCAGGCCCCCAAGAAATAAGTCAAAGTACTTAAAATTTAGTAAAATATCTTTATATAAGCAAAAAAAAAAAAAAAAAAAAAAAAACAATTCTGCCAATGAGGCAAGAAATTATGCTACGGTCACAAATACAACTGCCGCTGCCGCCTGATTTTTTTTAAATCGTGGTCGTGGTCATGAATGTAGACGGCGTCGGTTAGGCAGGGATGATGCCATTACGAAACGACAGCTTGTTGGTCACAGGGACGTAGCAGCTGGATTGCCGGCTAACAGCAGCTCTGACTGGACGATGTGTAAATGTCTCCGGACAGCGGCCGTCCAATAGCCCAGGGGTTTATAGACACTGAGCCACTGTACCACTGGTCATTTACAACTCAGATTTTGAGCGCACATTATTATCTTGTCAATTTAAACATTTTTAGACAAAACACCTCCCAAGAAACCCAGCAGACCCCGAGAAAATGAAGCGGTCCAACCACAGCAGGAGTCTTCATTGGATGAAGAGTCTGAGTTTTGTGTAACGTTAATGCCATCTCTCATTTAAATGCAGGACAGATTGACGTCTTGTCATTGCTGGGCCCCCGGCCCGTGTCTATAGCCCTCGTCGATTGCCAGTGGTGTTACCATATGATATTTAACAATCGTCCGATAACAGTGGGATGGCAGCAGCGGGGCGCCAGAAGGTGGGAGTCTGAAATTGGCCGATTATCAGAACATTTTGGGGACCTTGGAGACCCTCCTATCAGTCAATTGTTGCTCTGCTGTCCTCCTCCCTCAGCGCAACCTTGAAATGTGCCCTGGCGGCTACTGACCGATGTCAAAAAATCATTTAGTCTCTGTAAAATCGTAACTTTCTTAAAACCTTCACGTTGGCTGCGACTGCCCCCCTCCGATTACATATGTAGCTGCGCCGCCACCTGCCAAATTTACTGAAAAACTTGCATTTAGCTCACCATACTGTGGTATTACCAATAATTCTTATTTTAAGAAAGATATTCTAGTCATGAAGACATATTTTCTTAAACTAAGATTATTTTAATACTGAAAATCTTTTCTATTGAAAATTTTTTTTCAAGACAGAAAATGAGAATTTTTTTCATGAAAAAAACCCAGTCTTTTTTACTTTCTGAGGACTCTGCTTTTACCATCTAATATAATAAGAATAATTTAAAATTTGATTCTGGGATTCTGTAATAACTGGGTCAATGGTTT
>NC_050527.1:12297858-12302259 GCF_002922805.2 Oryzias melastigma
GCTGCGCCGCCACCTGCCAAATTTACTGAAAAACTTGCATTTAGCTCACCATACTGTGGGATTTTGGGATTTGAGACTGTAGTCTTACCAAGAATTCTTATTTTAAGAAAGATATTCTATTCATGGAGACATATTTTCTTAAACTAAGATTATTTTCCCATTGAAAATCTTTTCTAATTAAACTGTTTTTTCAAGAAACGGTCTTTTTTACTTTCTGAGGACTCCGCTTTTACTGTCTATTAGAATAAGAATAATTTAAAATTAGATTCTGGGATTCTGTAATAACTGGGTCGATGGTTTTAAGCAAAATTTAAGCATATAACTTTTTTTCCTGTTGGTGAGCACTTCACCGTTCCAAAGACTGGAGGCACGTTGTTCAGTCCAATCAGAAGGTCTTTCTGGTTAGGTCATGCTTGTAGAACTCCTAAGAAGTCCCCTGGGGGTGAAGATTTGTCCCTGAACCCATCCTTTAGACTGAGCATGCACTTCCACGCAGTATCTAATTTTCTTTATTACCTTTGACACATTTTTTTACCAGTCACACAACATTTCATGCAGGACAGCTTTGATTCCAATGATACAACAATAGAATGTAAGAATGTTTTCAAGTAATTTGTGTTTTTCCTTTTACTCCACCTGTCCTGCATCCAAGAACACATGTCCAAATGTAACTTTACACGTTCTCTAATCCCAACAGGAAATGTTCGCTTTTAATCATTTTAAAAACTCATTAGTTTTAGTTCTTTGCCATCAGACTACACAGACTCACTGGTCTGGATGAACGGTCCTCTTTGTTTCTGTCCACGGGTTCCTGATGAAATCCTGCTGAAAAGGCAGTGGCCAAACATCTGTGTGCTGGCACTGAGCAGTGACAAGTCTGCTGCACACGGGCTATGTGCATGGAAAACATGAAGGCACACTCACACAGGCAAAACAGATGCTGGAGAGCCTGGACTCTTCTGTGGTGCACAGATCTACACTAACGCTAAAAATACATGCAAGTTAGTTCAAAACCAATTGGTATCTGTGTTTCATATGATCAATAAGTCCATATGTCAGATGGGAATTAATGCATAAACAATATACATGGGCTCACCTTGAAAGGTGGAGAGAGCAATCCTTACACTTTGTGACAAAACTTCAGTGTCCCTAAAAGCAGAACTTCAAACGTTTAAAGCAAAACCCAGTTAGGAAGACCTCAAAAGCAAGAAAAGACTTCATCACCAAACTCCCAGGACACAGATGGAATTGTTTAAGTTGTGATGTTGTTCCATTTGGCACAAGTCCCCTCGACTAAAAATGATATTAAGCATCTCCTCCTCATATTTGCCTTTTAAACCACACTTTTCTTTTATGATCGTTGTATATCTCTGACTAAAGCCGTTTTCTGTCGAGGATGACAGGGAACACCTGCTCTTCATGCACTGTGCTGAACCCCATTCCAACATGAAGACTTGTCTTTCAGAGTCAAGGACACACAAAACTATCTTTGGGTAGTTGTGATGTGCTCCCAAACCTAAGTCATTACTGTTTATCTGAAACATATGTGCCTTCCCTGTCCTGTCTATAAGTTGTTGTGTGATTTTTATTTATTCTGGCTAAAGTCAAACACATCTTAATGTAAAAAAATAGGCATGATGACGTTTAGGGATATGATGAAAAGACTAAGGATAAGCCGTGGTGGTTTTTGTTAACCTAATTTCTTTAAGTTAGATTTTTTTTAAAGAGCACAAGAACTCTTGATGTGACCACATTGTGTTGGTATTCTCCTGCGTTCCCTGCAGCAGGTTTGTGTTTGGGCAGATGGACAGGAGTTGGCTAATGCTCTCTGGGGATGAAATCCACTCTGCCACAGACCAAGCTCCATGTTTGTCTTTGGGCTTTATTAGCTGTTGATGTTGGCTGCGTGAAAGAACCACTTGTTTAAAAAATAAATTTTTAAGGGACAATGAAATGAGAGATAAAGAAAGCAGCAAGCTGCCAAGAGTGAGGGAAAGCTCAAGTTGGTTGTAGATATAAACAACTTTTCATGTGAAGCACAGATGAACATCAGAATATTCTAGTTGCTATATTTATTCTATCATAATAAAATAAACAGCTAATATTTTCATTTAAGTAGACAGGAAGTTTCATAGATTTTGTTTCATGTATGAGCTAACTTAAAGTGGTCAGAATTAGAATTGATTACATGAATAAATGCTCACAAGAGCTTGGTTTGAGATCTATATATTTTTGCTATATTTTCTGGCCTCTTTCTCCCCCTCTGGTCACCAGCGGGAGCCATCTCCAGAGTAATTACCACACTACATTTCCCAGAAACTTCAGTGCACAGTTCCCGGATGCTGTTCAGCTTTCTCTCATTTGCCAATCACCCGCACAACACTTAAGCACTTCTCAGTGCGAAGTATTGTTTGTGCCACCTTGCCTGCATTACCGAGTGTTTCTATGTGGACCTGATCTTCGGTGTACCTGACCCTGCTTTATCTGTGATTGCCTGCAGCCTGCCCTGACCCTCGCCTGGAGTCTGACAACTCTAGTCTCTTCTTGGATGATCTCATGTTCGTGATTGACCTCTGCCTGTCTGACTCTGATTTAGTTTTGTGGACTTTTAGCTGTGCTAAACTAATAAACCTGCTGCATGTGAAACCAGCTGTCTGCCCGTTTGTGACACAGTGGACAGTCTGTCCACGGCCCATGAACCAGCATAGTGAGCAATCGTGGCTCCTAGGAGGTAAGATGGCAGTCAGACAGAGAGCCGTTGTGGCCTTTGGGACACAGTCTGTTCTGGCCTCTTGAACTTTTTCATATTTTTCTTATTTTCATCGAGGCAATAATAATAAAAGGCCTCTTAATTGTATTCTTGTTTTTATTTTTACCCTCTCGAGTAATTTAGTCAGAGAGAGATGAAAACATAGACGAAGCAACTGCCATTCAGACACAGGTCTTGTGCTGGGAGTGAAGCTCACTGTACTGGGAGAGTCTCTGAATGATCTCATAAACCCAAACATGAAGACATGATTACCAATAATTTGCAGAACTCTTCAAAAATTAATATATCAGATTTCTCAACAACCTCCGTGTCTTCCATGCATTGCAAATGACATATATATGAAATGTTACAAAGCCACATATCACATGCACGAGAATTGTGCAATTCTCAAAGTAAGACCCACCTGTGCCCCCTTTAAGACGTGTCTACGACCCTAAATGATTCCAGACAATTCAAAATATACACCACCCATACAGGTCAACCCCCGTACAGGTGTATTTGACTAAGGCATAAGCAGTCATTGGTCCTAGTCACTCTGAGTCAACATTTCTATGATCATTACTCCCCCCATTCATTAGTGCGCTTGTTGGCCGTCTATGAATAAGAAAGCTGTAAAATAAGAAGTGAAGCTGCTTAACCCCTGTGCTATCCTAGGTGTGGCTTTGGGAGTGGGCTCATCTGAACCCCACAAGACAGTTCGCTGAACTTTTTTTTTCAATGGTTTTTGATTTTCACTGGTGTCTGTGGCAAACATGAAATCCTGTTCACCGTCATCCACATTTGTCATGGCAGAGATAACACATCAATGTAAGGCTTGGGTCATCTGGACCCCATAAGATAGCTCAAGGGTTAAAAACCCCTCATACTATCCTGAAAGATAGTTGGTTGTAGCAGGCAGTGGTACGCTGGAGAAAATGACACCTGCTTTGCATCTGGTATGAATGTACAAAGTGCTAAAGTGTGGAAGCAGAAAACGTTTACACTGCAATAACTCCTGCTGCTTTCTGTATATACAACATGTAAAATACATCATCATAAGTTCAAGCAAGTCACCATGCAAGCTCAGTCCAGGACATGTTAGGCTGGGATAAGTGGTCAAGTCTGGAACCAAAATAAACAGAAAATACATAGATATCTAATAATAAGAAACCCCATTTCTCTGTGTTTAGAACATACTTTTTTGTTAAATCTAAATCTATTTTTATCTATTCTGACTGCAAAACTTTAAGACAAAGCAGCAACATAACATGCTACCCTTTACCTGCTCCACCATGCTGTTAACAAAAATATATTTTTAAGACACAAAAGACACATTCATGCACACATTTTCAAACAACACCCTATGTAACACACAATCACACACCCACTCAAGTGCATTACTCCACCACCCCCTATCTTTGGCCCATAAAATCAAGGTGGTGATGAGCAGGTGTTATCAGCAGATGCCATCTTGGCCTTGTCATCAGAGGCTTGAATGGTCGCAGAGAAAGGGGCTCGTGGCTTCAACTTTCAAAGAGATTTGGCAACAAGCTGTCTCCCCTCAAATTCCAATGCTCTCAATGTCTTTATGCTACATTTAATACCTGCACTAATATGATCCTGTCTGATCGTCTCTGCTGCATTTTTTTTTT
>NC_050527.1:12302275-12320585 GCF_002922805.2 Oryzias melastigma
GTTGCACTCTGGTAAAGTTGACTCCAAAACCATAAAGAGAAAAGTTACTGAAAAGTTATTATTGTCATAGTGATTGCTATCTTTTCTTATTTTACATAATTTCACTAAGTATGAAGTAAATCTGCAATATTATTTCAGTGGGCATACACTGCAGTTAAGAAATTCTTGAAGCCTTTTTGGTTTAAGAGTCGAACTAAGTGTTAACAGATCAAAAACTTGATCGTGCAAAAAAATGTAGAGTATAACAGATTTTATCTTGCACTTGTGTGCATAATCCGCACACATGATGACTATTTTAGCTAGCCAAAACATTTGTTAGTTTGCACACGCTCTTTTATCTGGACCATTCGAGAGTGCTCCAATTAAAGTAAAAATGTCTGTGTCGGGACCAAGGGAAGGACAAGTTGGACCGTAATGTGTGTGTCAGAACTCAAGAGTGTGTTTTTCATGTGACACCTGGTACCTGTTTGCTCCTCCAGCTTTTGAAGAGAAAACAAAGCCTGAGCAGGAAGGCAGGGGATTTCTCTCTGCTGGCCTACATGATTTCCAACAGGGGCTCTGTTCCCCATCACTCTGCAGATCTGACACTTCGAGGGGGAAAGGAATACAACCCAAAAAGATCAGTTTTGCCAAGGGACAACATAGTGAAAAAATAGCAAGACTTCTTTTTTCATCTTATGTAAGAAGAACTCTTTAAAGACTCGCTCCCATAAAAATTGTGCTTTTAGTGTTTTGAACTCATAATGGAGGACATAAATAAAAAAAAAATAAACTTAAAATTGCATTTCTGAGTATTTCTTTATTCAAATAATTTTGAATTAAGAGAAGACAAAAATGCAGTTGGAAAAAGCTTGTAGTCGTGACATAGCGATGCTCTAATCTGCAGGTCAGAAGCTCCTTTATGGGCTTCATGCTGATGCATCCACCTGTAGACAAATGGATTCATGTATTTCTTTGTTTTCCCCGTCTGAGCTGGAATCTGGCTCAAAACTGTGTGGCTGGATAGCTCCAATGTTGCTCACCATTATTGTCACATTATTAATGTTAGGTTGCGGTTGAGAAGCGCTGTAAACCAACAGGAGAGCATGTAAATAAATGGAGGACGGGGAGTGCTTACTCTGCACCAACTGTCCTGCTAATGCTAATGCTAATGGACTATTGCCACTCTGCAGAAATTAAGTCCTGAAAAAATGTCAATTTTTATTATTATTATTATGTCTAAAAATAAATTCATGATTAAAAGACCACTGGGAATGCTTTTCATGATGGATTGGAGTGGGACTTTAAATTAAGCTTTCAAAACTAATGCTACAATTTTACCCATTTCTGTCCAATGCAACTCAATCTCAGCCTTTAACTTGAGTCTGTCTTCACTGTTAAACTGAATGCTTACTCCAACTCTTCGGTGAGCTGCATAGACCCCCAGATTTAATCTTGATGTTCTGATTGGATTACCATCAAACTTCGACTTTTATCACCAAAATCAGAGCGCCACAAAAGAGGCGGTCACCTCACTTTGTGTGTACAGTAGATTGATGCAACTGTTTTGGCCCAGAGCTCTGTCTAATCTGGAATTGGTTTTCTCATTTCCGACAGACGAGGAACCAACTCTCAGTTAGAAACACTCGTTTCTAGCAATCAGAATTGTCATTTCAAGAAAAAAATATATAAACACTTGAAATACCCACTTATAAGTTGTTTTTACAAAAACTCTTAGCATTTTTTAAATAGTATATGCATTTATTTTTAGTTAAACATTTACTGGTCAATTGTAGTAGTTTCTAGCATGTTTTTAAGGGGTTCCTCCTTTTAGATTTAAGACAGAAATGAAAAAATGACTAAGCAGAGTTTGGAATAAACAAAAAAATGGCATATAAATGGTATATGGCAAAAATAAAACACCAAAATATGGAGAATCTGTTGTGTGAGGAGGAGAAAAGTTAAAATTTTCCTCTGTAATTTAGCAGAGATGCTCCCACTTCCCTTTGTCCAAGTCAAGTCTCCATTCTTGATTCACAGATCAAACTTTAGTCTCTTAAGTTATGCCACAAATGGCCATATATATATATATATATATAAATGCAATAAAAGCTGGTGTGTCTGTTTTTTTTTTTTACAGTCCCTGAAATTACATTTTTATTACTTTGATATCTACCTTCCTTAACAACTAGCAACATTTGCTTTTCGTTAATTTTTTTCCATTCATTTGAACCAAACATTTTTTTTACCTGTCCATCACAACTTGGATCTTCTCCTCTAAAGCTATGAAATGTAACCCTTTTTAAAACTTTCCCTGTTAGTTTTTGACACATTTTGGTTTTTGTCTGGAACTCATAGTTATTCAGGTGACGCTGTCTTGAAGCCGAGTCATGACATCTGGGCTTAAGACCTTGAAGAAAGAAGATTTGAGGTCCAGATGCGATTAATCAACTTCAGGACTTTAAAAGACAGTAAATTTAACATGATGACAAACTAATTAAGCAAGATTTGTAAATAAAAAAAAAGGAATTGTTCAATTTCTTGGCTTTAGAAAGAAGGAAAAGGCTCCAAGCTGTGAAGAACAGCCGAGTTAACATGGTGGTAACAGCCACAAATCTGCTGCTTCCTCTTATTAACCCACCTTCATCCTGTTCACTTGGGGGAGCCTTACCTCCCAGAGGGATGACTACCTGCAATCTACTGACTTTACAACGGTATGATGATAACGACTAGCCGTTTCTAAGAAAAAAAAGAGAGAATTTCAAAACATGTACTCAGTCATCTCACGGTCCAAACCCTCCCTCTCAGTGAGGAACTCCATGAAACACTTTTCCTGACGTACTGAATTAGAATTCAGCCAAAATGTTAGCTGGAAAAGTTTAATAGTTTTGCCACACAAACAGTTATTTATAATGTGTTTGCTTGTTTGTTGATTAGGGCTTTTGAACGTAGGTGGTTCTTTATCCAGACTTTATGAAAAATAATGAATTAGAAGACAGTAAACGTTGTTCATATAGGCTTGAAAATTGTTTTTGACAACTATTTTTACATTTGATTATTCAAACTAATATTTGGAGCTAAGGATTAATTGAGGTACTAGAGAAATAGAAGTGTAATGACGTGGTAGCTCTACATATTTTCTGCATGTTCCCAGAGCTTTAAAACCCCCAAGCACAAATGAGATAGGTGTAAAAGATATCTAATTATGCTTCATGCTGTTTTGCTGCTTTACCGCGCAAATGTGGGGGGTTTACAGAGAGGAGAAGCATGTTGAGGGCTTGTGTGCATCTTTGATTAGAACTTGTGAGTTTGCATTCATGCAAGGTGTAGTGTGAGTGTCTGCATGTGTTGGTGATCTGAACGAGAGTGGTAATTATAAGCTGTAAAAACTGCAGGTACTACCCTGAAAATGCATTGGCCACCCCTGAGACAAATGTTTTGGCACAATATTACAGTTAATTTACTTTTCTGGAGACGAAAAGAGTGGTGTGTGTCTGTCATGGCATGTGTGTGTTCTGAGGGATATTTTACTACCTTAACATTTTGTTTGTTGAGAACTTTAAATAAAATGTCAGTGAATTATGCTATATATAGTTTTACTGCAATAAGACATATTATTTTCAAGCTAACATAATAAAAACACTATTTGAAAAGGATATATAGAAGGCCAAAAGTTCCACTCTAATCATATTTTTTTTCTTTTTTACATAGTTCCAGTAATATTTTAATCATCATTGTGCAGTTTTTAGCAAAATAAAAAGCCTTTGTCGTTTTTTAAGATATATTTCATGCCCAATAGGTCATTCGAAATACAGTTCAGGGTTGTGAGTGAAACTTTTGGCCAGTGGCAAACCCCCCCCACCCCCCCCCCCACCGACTTCTGTTTGTAGCTATAACATCAAGTTAGCATTAGCGGTGCAAAAATAACAACGAGCAATATTAGATCAATGAATCCAGCCGTACAGTTTTGAGCCAGAGTCCAGCTCTGACGAGCACTGGAAGTTCATCATTTCTCAAACACGTTGGTATGCCAATTTCAGTAAGTGGGTTTTTTGTCTGAGCTTTTTCTAGCATCCGGTTTTCTGATCCCACACGATTTCAATTAAGAAATACTCAGAATCGCATTTTTAATCCTAAATTATTTTGCGTAGGTCCTCAGTTATGAGAAAAATGCTACAAGAACATGTTGAAAACACAAGACGATTTTCATTGGAGTGGGTCTTTAAGTATCTTAAAAAAATATTTTTTTAACAAGTGAGAGAAGTATAAGTCACACCAGAGTATAAGTTGCACTTATGGGGCGAAAGTGGAACGGTTCTGAACAAATCTGCCAAGCGCAGCCTAACCCTGTTTACACGGTGCGCAATACACGCATCAAAATTGTGTCCGCTGCATTCTTTAATGCACATTAAACTCAATCCTCAATGAATGCCTAAAAATATGTTCATAAACTTGATGCTCTAGTCATGTATGGGAGTACTGTCAAGTTGTTGGCCTCATCGCCACATGAAAACATTGACCTTACATCTCATTTACAATGGATGGAAGACACAGATGGCATTAAGAAATCCAGTTTATTTATTTTGAAAAGCTCTACAAAAGCATGGATGAGCATGTTTTCATGTCTGGGTTTATGAGTCTTTTTTTGGGGGGGGGGGTTCTGCTAAATTTACCTTCTGCTGCAGTAGCCAGTGTCCAAATGACTGCATTTTTAACTGTACTTTGGTGTCTCTGTAGCCCAATTTGATGTCTTGATGTCCCACATTAGTCCGCGGACGGAAAAAATGAAAAGAATAGTAATGAAGTCTTGATAAAAAAAAAAAAAATATATATATATATATCATAAAGTTCAGGAGGAAAATGATCAGATTCTCCTTGTTTTGAATGCCGCTTCTTCTTCTGTGTTGCTGTTAGTAGCAAATACTCAGCTAAAGTGCCCTCTAGTGGTTGTTAGTGATAAACATCAGCTAAAGGGAACCAGTTTTTAGTGGAAAAATAATGAATATATGAGCCAGTATGTATAAGTTGAATCACTGGCCAAATTGCAAAAAAATGTGACTTATAGAACATAAAATCCGGTATATGTTCTAAGCAGACAAGATTGTCGATGGAATGTTAAAAAAATGCTTTTTTTTATTTACTGCACTTCATTTCATTGGCCAGGCAATATCAGCAATAAAAAAATGTATAATAATTCACAACATACAGTAAATGTTGAAATATTTCCACAAAGGTCATGAAGAGGCATGACAGATACTAGAAAAATCTGGGGAACACCAACGTCATAGATTATGAATTTCTGTGCAAAAATGCAGCCCATCTGATAATGCTGAAATATTACACTCAAAGTCATAAACATGCTGACTGGATGATCAGCACTTTCATCTGTAAAACTATTTAACCACCTTTAAAAAGAGGGTTGAAGTGTGTGTGTCGCCAAACGAGTGTGTGGAAGAAACCTGCTGTGTAATTAGACGTCGGTCACTAGAGGTGACGAGGAGAGCAGGCCCTGGAATGCCCTCTGCCATGTCTGTGGAGAAATCCCCCAAAGACGCACACAAACGCGTACGCACACACACCTTCACAGCCATGGTCTTAGCAAGCCCCCGCTGCTCAGAGTTCATTACCTCCAAGCCCTTTTTCATGGTTGTAAGGAGGGTGTAGAGAAGGTTTCTTTCCGGAGCCCTGGGGCTTCACTTGAATTTACACCCCTGACCATGAGAACAGACAGGACCCACACTCCTCCACTCCCCAGTTGTTGAGGATAAGGAGAACTGGCTCTACTCTGGAGGAGGAGGAGGGGAATGGGAACACACAGAGAGACAAAATGAAACTGATTTCCTCCTGTCTTTAGAGAGGGCTTTAGTGCTCATGTCTCTCTGGATGCTGGAGACACGGAGATCAACTGGAAGAAAATCCACCCAGTCTGTCTGTGCTCCGTTTCCTACACTTTAAATCTATTGTTTTGCTTCTTTTATTTACGTGATTGAAACATGTGATTGTAATGATACTTTTTATTAATCTAACAAGTGAAATAATAGATGTAATTTAGTTTTACTACTAGCTTGCTATCGCCTCACAATCAAAGGGTTTGTTGCAAATTTTCTTCAAAATAAATATTACTGGATTCATTAGTTAACACTCACATTGTTTGTGTGCAGAGCCAGAGAAGCCCATAAAAAAGCACTTCCCCTGTAACTGGGGTCAGTATCACTCAGACAAAGTGAGGGAAAGTAGACAGTTGGAGGGAGTGATATCCTACCACCTGAGGTCTGTCTGTGCGTGCTGGCCTGCTAACCATGAGTAAACACAGTAAATGGTTTTTGACTGTAAAAGCTTAAGTTCAGCTGTGCTTTCTCACGAGGAGGGAGGAACACAGCCCCATGCTTTGGACCAAGCAACCAAAACAGAGCTAAAGAAATTGTATGATTTCAGCTTGAGTAAAGGGAAGAATCCACATTATTGCTCATGCACTGATCTTACCTGGTGGCAACACATTTCACCCTTTTGTCTCATCATCGACCTATACTCAAACAAAAATACAGTAGGTTCATCTTTCTAATCCATTTACAGAAAGCTATTGACAGCTGTATTTGATTCTGTTTACGTGAGAGTCATCCATTCAAGTCTATTTAATGCTTTGTGAACTCGACTCATTGTGCAATGTTTACATCAACACAGTGGAACACGGGGCCCCATTGTGCCTGGTCCCAGTCTTAGAGCTTGTGAGCTGAGTTATACCACCGGCTGGGCCAGAGTGCCCCATTAGCTTAATGGCCGTCTAGGATTTCACAGGGGATGCATTGCTGTTATGGCTGAAAGCCTTGCATTTCCCTTTTTAAGGCTCCTTCAGATTCACAACACCCAGAAACGGGGTTCAGATGGGAGAAGAACAGGAAAAGGAGAAGGGAGAAAAATGTCAAAAAATGAAGAAAAACAAAAGAATTTGCAGAACGACTTTATTCCATCTGAGGTAGGGCTCATTGAAATAATAGATAACAAGAAGGAAACATGTTGCAAACAAATCAGGGGATTTATTACAGAGACAAAATAATCCTAATGAAATTAAAGGTATTTAAGGGCCCATTCACTCTGTCAAGTTTTATTGGCACTAAAGTTTGTTTCAATGGATGGATGGATGGATGGATGGATGCATGGATGGATGGATGGATGGATAGATGGATGGATGGATGAGCTTTATTCAGGATTCGTAGTCCAATCAGTGAACAGGATCACAATCAATAAGTGGTACACATACAGTGCCAAGACTACACACAAAGTATAAGAAAAAAATACAATAGTAAAAATCTCCAGAGAATATTAAAAATAGTTAAAAACACATTTCTTAAAAGCACAATAGTTAAAAGGCCAATATAAATTAATTAAAACGGGACAGTAAAATTGGCAAGCAAAAGCTCACCAATACCAGTGTGAAACTCTGGACGGCTCAAAGAAGGTCTTGTTCACTTCCACAAGGACTCTAGTACTCTTTACTTGAGTGACAATGTCGGAGTTTTCGTTGACTAACAGTAGAGAGGTCAACTAAAGCAGTGGTTCCCAAACACCGGGCCGTGGACCGGTACGGTCCATGGACCCCTTGCCACCGGGCCGCGGAAGAACTAATTAATTATAAATCACAAAAAGGTTGGGGACCCCTGAACTAAATGGAGGAATTGACTGCAGTGCTGTTCATTTGTAGAACCAGCAAATTACGGCCCACAGCAAATTTAATCAAACACATTTGAAAATGATGGTCACGGGGCTGGCAGAACCAACCAGTTCTCTTCTTTTGTTCCTCTTTTTTTCTGATTAGATCTTGTTTACCATGCACTCCAAAGTGAGCAGTCCTTGGAATTTCTAATTGGTTCATTTCATTCTTGGTTTGGCTCTTGAGAAGGAAAGCAAACTGTAAAGATTTATTTTCATGATTTCATTCCTTCAAAAGGATTCAAGACGGCATCACGCAGAAAGTGATTCACGCAGCAGCTGTGGCTGATTTAAATGGTACAAAATTAACAGTGAACAGTAGGTGGCACAGCGGTGTGGTGTGACAAATATCATGCCACGTGGTAAGAATTTTCAGCGTCATGTCCACCAATCAAGAACTCACCCTTGGTAGTGACATTTTGATTGTGAAAACGTGTAGAATTGAGTAAAAGCTCATCATTGCCATTTCTACTCATTCCATGTGGTGTTTGTCTATTTTTTTATATAGACAAAAAATGAAAGGGATCTTTCTTGCAAAAAGATTAAAGACAGTCTGAATAGCTATGTAAACCCATGTGATTTCTGGAACTTTTGTAGAACTCTCCTAAACAAATTAAGTCAAACCAACCTCTCAACATCATCCATGTCTACTATAATGTGACAATGAGACCATTAAAGTTTAGCAGTACCTCCTCTCAATTAGTATAGTTTATGAATCTATCTTTGAACACATGAAGAGGACTAAACTGGCAAACAAAGGGGGGTAGATTCACTGTGTGAATTATGTTTGTTGTGAACTTGGCATAATGCGTTCACACCGAACACAATTTGCGCATCAAAGTTTGAGTCAGCCCCCCCTCTTTTGTCGCATGGAGAATTTGCTGTTCTCCGCCTGTCCAAAAATGCGTCCCTGAGCTTGACCCAGCAGCTGGGTGTGGGAGGAGCAACCAGCTAATGTTTTTAGCCTGATCGCTACATGGAGCTGTGTTTGTGTATATCTCATTTGCAATGGAACACACAGATGATGTTGAGAGATCAGGTTTATTTATAATGACAAGTTTTACAAAAACATCGGTCACCACATCTCCATGTCTGGGTTCATGAGATCATTCAGAGAGACTCTCCCGGTGCTGGAGGTTTACTGTGAGCAGTCTGTGACAGACGCTTCTACTATGTTTCTGTCTTTGTGACCCATTTTGAAGACTTACTGCTGTGACAAATTAACCAGAGAGAGGAAGAATAAAAGCAAAAATAAAATTAGGGGACCTTTTTATCACGACGAAAATAAGAAAAAATATCACAAAGTTCAGGAGGCCCGAGCAGGCTGCCTTCCCACACTGCTGCGGCTCTCTGTCTGCCGGCGTAGTGAGCCAGCAAGCTCCGCTGGTGCCCTTGACGGCTGGCTGGTTGGCAGCCAGGGAGCCACCACAGGCACGACAGGCTGGTGCCCCGTCCAGGGTGTTACGGCTGTGGCCGTATTTGGCTTTGGTTTTGATTATGTTCTGTGTATTTTTGTTAGAGTGAGACTTCTTTGTGTTTGGTGGATATTTGTTTGTGTGTCTGTCTTTTGATTTGTTTCAGATGTAGTGCTTGAAGTGTGGCTCCCATTGGTCCAACCTGAAGGAGGTAGCCTTCAAAAGCACCATTTGGACCCCCAGCCGAGTTAATTTAGGTGAAGCTGTAGGGGGGAACTCCCATTTTCTTTAGTAAATCTGTTCTCCTGTTTATGTTAATCCAGGGAGGTTAGGGTTTGTCATTTTTTTCCCTTTGTTGCTTAGCTCCCTGAGTTGAGTTAGCTGGGGTTTTGTTTGTTATGTTGGCCTTGGTTTACCCTCAAGTCTTTTGCTTCACATTTTACTTATTGATTGTTGTTGTTTATTCTTGTAAATACATTTGTTTACCTTTTTATGGAGCCATTTTCTTTGTGTTTTTTTACACACTTTTGCTTTAGTTTATCGTTATGCTACGCCCTAGACCCCTAGACAAGATGGGGCGTGACAAGGGTGTATCCCGCCTTTGCCCAACAGTAGCCGGAACAGTCTCCCGCAAACACTGCGGCCCCAGCAGGTTAAGAAAACGGTTGAAAGTTCAGGATAAAAAAGCAGATTAGAGGACCTTTCTCAACAGTCCAAATCAAGAAAGGGACTTTAGTAAAACCAAATTAGATTAATTTAAGATAATTAGTAGCATTCCCTGCTTAGTCAAATTAAGTTTGACTGAGCTTCATTCAAGAAACATGGAAGGATAGACGAGTGGAACAAAAGTGACATTTGTAAACTTTAATTCCGCCCAAAAATATCTTTCTTTTAATTATTTTTAGAAAACTGACTAAATGAGGGTCTGCACAATTGTGTAGTGGTTAGCACTATTGGCACACAGCAAGAAGACCCTGGTTTAAAATCTGGCTGAGACTTTTCTTCGTGGAGTTTGCATGTTCTCCCGCCCCCTTTCCATACATGGGTTTTCTCTAGGTTCTCCAGCTTCCTCCCAAAGTCCAAACATAAGTCTAGCACATTAATAGGTGATTCTAAATTGTCCCTGAAGTCAAATGTGTGGTTGTCTGTCTCTGTGTACCTCTACAATGGAATGGTAAATTGTCCAAGGTGTACCCTGTTTGCACACTTTAGTAGATGGATTAGGCTCCTGTATCCCCGTGATCCTACTCAGGGGTAATCAGATATACTGTAGAAAATGAACTATGAATAATTATAATGGCTATGTTCTCTGAGGACAATAATACAACTGCTTTTAAGCCATCACTTGTAGAATTTTGCAAATCGAATGTCTTTAATTTTAAAATTAAAGACATTCAAAACATTTTGAATTGTTATCCAATGACTGTTATCTGACCTTGATACCAGAATTGTAACTCTAAGTTGACTGCTTTCTAAAGTGTGAAGTTAAAAAATAATTGTCTGTGTTAGATAAGCCAAAAATACAAAAATAAAATAAAAAAATCAAACGTCCCGCTATGTAGATAAATAAACCAACAAATATTACTTGGGTGTTTTTACATGGATTCACAGGAAAACACGGCAGTGGATCTGAAATGATTAGACAGTAGTGACTTCCTGCATGGACCTACGGGTAAGTGGACAGTTTGTAGATTAGCTACGTGCAGAGCGGCATGGAGTGAAAGATGAGATTTCTGCCAACAACTTTAATTTTTAACTGTTAGTTTTTAACAGTTAGTTTTACAACCTTCCCGCTAAAGACATCTGGGATTAATGAGCGTACTGCTGCCACAGTTTATCAGAGCTGGACATCTCTCCTCCCCTACTGTTGGCAGGAGATGCCCCTACTTTAAAAGAGTAAGTTGTGTAACTTGGCAATTTTGCTAATTTAGTTCACAGTTGGAAATTCATAATGTTTGCCAAACATTTGCTGCCATGCCTTCTATTAAGTAACAAACCACTTTTTGATTATCAAATCCAACAACATATTTTTGTATGATCCTGATATCAAAGACGATGTTTTAATTAAAGTTTATCACTTTAATGTACTTTTATCTTGTTATCATTAATAATGTTGTTGTTATTCTCATCGAAGTTTTAATAATTATTATCAGGCCACCATGTGGAAATGTCTCCAAATTTAGGCTACTGTGATGGGGGACAAGAGGATGTTGTGAGAGATGAACCCAGTTTCTCATAAAGCAGTTTATGCAAGAAGTGTCAACCAGTCAGTCAATCTCTGTCAAACCCAAACTTCAATAACACATTTTCAGCTCCTATTTTTGAGTAAACTAGTTAACTAACATAACATTTGTTTAATAAAGTGAAATTGTGATTTGAATTTACTCTTGGGAAGTGTGAATACAATTTTGTACTTGTAGAATGAGTAACAAGCATGGTTTACCTATAAAATCTCCATTCATTTTCAGAACCCGCTAAATCCCTTTTGGGGTCACAGGGCGGCCAGAGCCAACCCAGCCACTGTTGGATGAAGGCGGGTTACACTCTGAACATATCACCAGTCTGTTGCAGGGCCACACACTCACAACTAAGGGGAATTTTGGAGTCACCAGTTAAACCTTAAGCGTGTTTTTGGACTGAAGCAGGACTGCGCAGATAAAACCCACTCATGCATTAGGAGAACATGCAAACATTGAAAGGTCCCAACCGGGATTTGATCCAGAGCTTCTCACTGTGAAGCGACAGCTCTAACCATTGCGGCACTATGCAGCCCATCTCATCCGGGACCAAGTCATGGGGTCAGCAGTCTAAGTAAAGATGTCCACATTTCCCTATCCCCAGCCACTTCCTCCAGTTCCTCTGAGGAAACTTCAAAGCGTTCCTAGGCCAGCTGAGAGACATAGTCTCTTTAGCCAGACCCTGGGTCTTCCCCGGAGCCTCCGCCCAGTGGGACATGCCCGGAACACCTTCCCAGTGAGGAGGTATCCGGACCAGATGCCCAAGCTACCTCAACTGGCTCCTCTCAATATGGAGGGGAAGTGACTCTACTGCGGGTGATTGAGTGACCGGGTGACCGAGTTTCTCACCCTATCTCTAAGGGAGCGCCCAGCCACCCTCCGGATGAAGCTCATTTTGGCCAGTTGTTTTTGGGACCTAATTCTTTCTGTTATGACCCAGAGCTCATGACCATATATAGGTGAGTATTGGAATAAAGATTGACCGGTAAAATGAGAGCTTTGCTTTCTGACTCAGCTCTCTTTTCACCAAAACGAACTGGTACATCGATGGCATAACGATAAAACCCGCAATATCTCATACCCCGATCTTCCCTCACGCGTGAACAAAGCCCCAAAATACTTACCATGCAGCCCTACTCACAAAATATAAACAAAGGTAAGTAGTGTTGCTCCGTGCAAAAGTGTATTGAACAGCCTTTGTGAAGAAGGATCTGCTTAAAGTTATTGTGTTTTAAGGTCACGTTTTTTCTAACAATAAAAACAAAGAGAAAAAAAAAACAGAAAAAACATACATTTTGCTATAAAAGTGCATGGTCTACAGCTCATCATTTGAAGGTTGACCAGAAGTGCTTAAATAAAAGTTCACATGCAGGGTTTGAAAATACAGGAATGCGGGGAAAACAAAGATTTTCTTTTGCTTGTTTTTAGTTTTTATCACCAAGATTGTTTTTTGATATTAAGATTAAATGCAAGACTATTCATTAAAAATGTCAATTCAGAAGCATATTTATATGACTGTCTTATTGGAGACATGAGTCAAAGTCATACATGTAAAAGTTATCACTCCAACTTTTTTACCTAATTTTGCTTGATTTATCTTAATATTGAAGCACTGATGACAGTAAGGATCTCAATGGAAAAAAAAGTTGATGGTTTTATTCCGAGAGCTGCTGTCATTTCTGCAGTGCTGGAAAATCACTTCACAACGTGCCCCACACCATGCAATGTGCCCGTGAAGAGGTTGTGGTCATGTCACGTTTTTCTGCGCGGACAGATGCATGCGAAAACAAACAGTGAACCCATAAACACACGTTCACACACACCTCCCAATCATTACCCAGAGCCCTGTTCCCCTGTGAGCCACGGTCCTCTGACAGGCGTTAGGCCCGACTTCTCTATGACACATCCAGCAGGGTCAAAGGTCACCTCAGTTGTGTGAGGAGCATGGGGCCATGTGGTTTTGTTGAGGGCACCGGTCCAGGGAGTTGAATAATATTGCTGTTCGATCCTAGTGACGCAAAGGGCCTGGGGGACTGAAAAGGGGCACATTGTTGAAGAATCCCTGTGATAATGATGTTATTTGGGTACTTGCAAGGCCTGCTTAGCAGCTGTTGACAGTAATGATGTAGTGTGTGAGCTTGCATCTGTGCGTGTGTGTGATGGTGTTGGTGGTAGAGGGGGATTAATGATTCTCACTGCTCTCCTACATACCAGCTGCTGACTGAGACAGGAAGGAGATGATTGATGGGAATTATTGATAGCTTTCTTCCTGAAACACACACAGAAACGGCCCAGCTTCATTCAGGTTACAACTGCTGAATCCTTGATAGAGATTTTAGTTCGCTGGCTCTCCTCCATCTTATCACAAATGGAATCATCAATCATCTGTGAGGCAATGCCAATAATCCCCAATGATTTAAACCACCATATCACAGATGTTTCAATTTTTCCCTGCATCTGATGTCTGACACAGAAAAATTTTGAGTTTGATTGAAGAGAAAACCTAAAGAGATGCCAACTTTTTATTGACAAATGGAGGTTGACATGAAAGCATTTCTTTTTTTTTTTTTTTAATTAAGTCATAGCTTTAAAAATAACATTTCTTAACGGTTAATAAAAATGTAAAAATATTTTGAAGAATATGCATTTGTCATGCAAGAGAATTTTCAGCTATAAGTGAGCAATGGAAAAAAAAGAATGACATTTATTCATCATGAAAATACCCCAAATGTCATGCCTACATCTGAAAACTGTCGTTTTTCAGATGGTTGCAATAAAATGTTTAATTTGAATGGTTCCTCATGGTTTTTATAGCTACGATTTTTGTTGACATTCTTGTTTACCTATTTGTATGTAGTGCTGTAAAAGGTCAACCTTAAAGAACTTATTGCTGTAAAATAATATAACAAAAACTGTTTAACAATTCAGCAATAAAAAAAAGCTAAATACACAAAATAGATAAGCAATTAAATGGGGGGGAAAATGTTCAATTTTGTACTCGAATAGAATTGAAAAAGTGTCAACAGATGGGCTCTTATATAAGGTTTTGCATTCCAAAAATAGTTGGAATTTACCCTGAAACCGGCTGCCAATCACCTCTGACAGTAAAAATAATATTTTGTATTGAAGTAACTGATTTTTGCCAAAAGTTGGCAGCATATGCTCAGAGAAAGGAATATTATAGGTCTTTCAACAAACAGGAATAATACAGTACTAGTGCAAACAAAGCGTGACCAACCACATAACTTAGGGCACTGGAAAGCTGATGTGATGTTGAAATCCAAAAACGTAAAAAAATATGTTTAACTGGTCAGGGAGTTGTTTGCATCATCCATGAGGATATTAAAGTCTCCCAGGAGAGCTATGTTAGAAGAAAGTGTGGTCAGCATTGTCAAGAATGCAGTTAAGTCATCCAAATATCCCATTTTTGGGTTTGGGAGGGCGAAAAATTTAAAGCAATGAAAGTAGGAGTTGGCCCTGGTAGCTGTGAGGCCATGGATGGAAGAGATAGGAACTGGTGACAATAGAATATCCTTAGACCCTTTCTCCTTTACTCTTAATCTTTTTTTTATTGACAATGTCATGTTCTTAAAGTCACACAGGAGTTTGTGCTACAAGACACAAAGTCAATTATTTTTTCAATGGTTCGGTTCAAGAAGTATTTCAGTCTTCTTTCAAAAAATGTGGAACAGAAATTCATTGGACACTCTGTGGGAAAAATATGTATATACAAGTGTGTGTTTATGTATATATTAGGGCTGTCAGATTGGTCGCGTTAATTACGCGTTAATTTGACATGTACATGACGCCGACAATTTTTTTGACGCATTAATAGCGGATTTTCTCATACGTGCCTTTCCACACCGCGTGCAGGCGTCCCTCATCGCCCTCTAACTCACCGGCTGGCGCTCACGGGCGGGTCTCCAACCACCGAGCTGCTAGCTAGAACCGGCCCGGCGCCAGGACGCAGAGAACTCCTGCTCCCTAACCCAGCGCCGGTCCGCGTCCAGTACCACGTCTGGTGGTACTGGCTCGCGTCCGGCGCCGCATCCCGAGAGCTGCGGAACCCCGACGTTCCGAACAGCAAGCGCACCGAGGGACGTTTTTAAATACAGTTTAAACAACGCCAGTTATTTGTAGATGAAAAGATAAATCTCAGCTTTGAGTGTGTGGCCTGTCCCTCTTTCGCCATGCGAAAATATGCAAAATATCCCAAAGTTCTGGAGGCTTAAGCGTGATCCAACCCCAGCATAGCGGTCTGTCTGCCGGCATATTCATGGCGTGAGCTCCGCTGGACACGTCGGTGCATCGAGCTGCAGCCAGAGAACGCGGCGGCAGTAACAGACTGTCAAACTATCCACAGAGTATCCCGCTTTTCTCAGTCTTTAATGTTTTTAAAAAAAACAAAAGTTATTTATTACTGCAATTCAGCAGAGGAGGAAAAGATTTGGTCCTGACAAAAAATGAACATGAAAGTGTTATGGAAATTTCATTTTTGATGTTTTTAATTTTATTTTACTGAACGTTGATTGAAGTTTTGAATTTAAAATGCCCTTCACTTGCACTTGGGCTTTTGTTAGGCATTTTATGTTACAGTCTTTTATTGTTAAGAAAGTTTATCTCAATACAATGTTAAAAAAGAAAGTATTTCTGATGAAAACTATTAATTTTGTCATTCTTGTTTTCATAATCAATCTAGAACTGCTAAATTCCACGAAGCACACATTTATTTTCCAAAAAAAAAAAGGCCACATATTAATTTGCGAATAATCGTGAGTTAACTATGGACAATGTGATTAACCGCGATTAAAAAATGTAATCGCCTGACAGCTCTAATTTATATAAAACTCAAGTCTTTAAACTGCTGTACCTTCCCTTTAATGTTCCAAACATATCAAAAATAATACATTTTATAGCTTAACTCTTGTAACCCAAGAAGCTGGACTCATGAAAAGCCTCAGTCCAAACTGCGCATACAGGTGGATCAGGGCTGTCTGTGTGGGAAAAATAGACAAACGTAGGTCATGTAGGTGTCCCACACAAAATGTCAAAGTTATAGATGAATCCATTGAATGAACATGTTTATGTGCATTTTTTTTCTGTGGGCATACTGCAGGAGACAGGTCTTAGCAAACATTTGTTCAACATGCAAGAGTACTGTAAGAATAAAGTAGATGAGACACAGGTGTATCATGCAGAATTTTTATTTTTCAACGTCTCCAACTCGTGCACTCTTCGCAAAGGTGACAGTTAGTGCTGTTCACTTGATAAAGGCGTGCTTCTTGTGCACTCTTTCTGGGCTCCTTGCGTGCAGCCTAACTTTTAAAAGTTAAGAATTTTGACAATCAAAGCATAGTTTGTGTGGGTGCCCTACAGTGACTTACTTATCATATATACGCCATATCCATGAAGCATTCACTAGTGGTCAGTAAGTCTTCAGTACTCGGACATTACAATTGCATAAACCGTACATTATAGGTACGTGTAGCTTTCAATGGCCTTATCGATACTTCACGGTACATTTACCAGAAACACGGCAATCATATGTTTAGTTTTTATGATGTCCCTTAAGGTGGCCTCACCAACCTCAAGACATACTTGCTCTCCCATTAAAATGCAGTCGCTCCTCTCTGCGACCCTTTACGGGCCCGGACAACCCAAAACCCACAGCGCCCACGTGAGTCAACCTTTGTAGCAAGTGACCAAGGTTAAATCACCATCCTAAATATTGTTTTCTTCTCCATTTCTTTACAAATCACTGCTGTCCTTCAGGAATCATCACAATATTTTCTTGTTTACTGGAGGCGGGACTAAGTGGCAAATTTAGAAAGAAAAAAAAAAAGGTTGAACACTTTGGGATCCAATGGAGAGGAATTGCTTGAAGGAAAACAGTTGGGGGAATCCCGCACATGGCTTCACAACTGATTTCCTACTGCACTTTCCTACTACACTTCAACCCATTAGTGTGTGTGTGGGGGGGTGTGTGTGTGTGTGTGCTTCAGTTCAAGAGGTCTTGAAACATATGGCTGCTATTACCGCCACAAACTGTGGTTAGTGCAGAGAAGCCTCCATCTTCTTTGTGTGTTTTTATGTCGAGCTCATCTGCGATGGGGAAGCATGTTTGGATCATGTGCTAATCATCAGCCTGCAAGAAGCTGTGAATGGGCTTTTTATAGCACGGATGTTGTCTAGATGGCGGGGGGATTTCACTCATTTATGGACCTGCTTCTTCCCAACTGTCTCAAGTGTTTCAAAGCCAAATATTTGAAAACAAATGTAGATGATTAAATGAAAAAGTGAAGGAATTTAACTTAAGGAAAAAGATTAGTTAACATGATCATATTTGAAAGCCTTTTTTAAATCATAATAATAAAAAAAAAATAATAAAAAACAACAGATAAAGAATGACTTGAAAAGCAAATTTTGGATTAAAAATTGAACTCATTTTTGGTATGCAACTCAAAGTATGTGCAAACATAACAATTTTCACTCGAAAGAAATTCTCTCTCTTCTGCGCTTAAAGAAGAGCAGAGCACCAAGTCACAAATGTACCACAAGTAGGGTTGGGCACCATTTGGGTTTAATCAGTTCTGGTGCCTAAGCGGTTCTTTGATTTTGGTTCCTAATCGGTGCCAATTTCTGTAATTCAGTACTAAAAAATAATACCTACATCTTTCCAAATCCACACATTCTCATTCCCAAGTCATCACATATCGATGCACGGTTAAGACCTCCGCATCAAAGATTGACATTTTGTGTGTCGTGGTTTTTTTCACGTGCTGGCTGTTTCCTTTAAATCAGAGCTCCCATCTGAACTGCAAACCAGTGGCCCGCCATTCTTTCACCACGAGACTAATTCACTGCTCTCCGCCTGTCAAACATCTGATCCTGAGCTGGATGCCATGTCTGAGGGGGCCGCAGTGTCTTAGGGGTTACAGCAGCTTCTATCTCACTTCGGACTTCGGGGGGGGG
>NC_050527.1:12320597-12323896 GCF_002922805.2 Oryzias melastigma
AGCTGCTGCCCGGTGTTTCTGTGTCTCTGTGACTGTGTTTGAAGACTGTTCCACATTAACCCAAGAGGGGGGGACAAATAGAGGATTTTTTTTATTATTGTCTTTACGAATACAAGTAAAACATTACAGTTCAGGAGACCCGAGCAGGCTGCCCCCGCTCCCCGCAGCGGCTCCCTGAGGCAAGCGTATTGAGCGAGCAAGCTCTACTGAAGTACTGGAGGCTGGCTGCAGCTAGAGAACCGCCACGGTGCAACAGGACAAAAATGCTCTTTTTGTATTTACCCACTGATCGAGTCACTGAAAATGTCACATGCCCAAATCCTGTCAAACTTCTGTGGCCAACTGTGAAATGCAGCCAGACATTCAAGCGCTGTGCGTTCCAATATGAGCCCGCCATCTTCTGCAGGAAAGGCAGAAGGATTGGCTAGAACTTCAAAGTACTGAACAGAGAAGAAGTGATTGACATGTCAAAAGACAAATAAAACTTCAATGAAACTAAGCACCGAAATGAGGAACCGATTGCAGTAGTTTCTTTCGGTTTCGGTAGAACCGCGTAAATCAAAACGGTACTTGGAACCAAATTTTGGTGCCCAACCCTAGCCACAAGTCAGACATTCACAGACATGAGCTTTAAGGTTGATCTTTTGATTGCACATATTTTTAAGCTTCATGCAAACCATAGTAAAAATTGTTTTGTTTGCATGTTATATTGAGATGTAAAGGCGCATTTCCCTGTTTACAGTGCAAAATAATTTTTTTAGCACAATTTTTTTTAAAGTTTTACACTAAAAACAGTAAGTGCATGGAATAATGGAACATAAATCACTCCATAGTAATTCCTTCATCTAATAGACAGTGAAAGGAAAAGTGTCTGTAAATGTTTTTATTTTCAATTTCTAAAGTGGGATTACTGATACTTGTTTTAAAAAGCATAATCTTAAAATGTTCTAATGTTAAAATAATTGTATATGAGTTATGTAGTAACAATAGACTAGAGTTTGGCAATTACTATTATAAAAACTGCATTGACAATAAGGGACATTTTTTAACTTTAAGCTAAATTCAGCATTGTAATTTATTTAGCCACTTAAATGCTTACAGTAGAATTCTGCTCTGTGTGCATACATACTAGTTGGTTAAATACATACATAAATATGCATATAAATAGTTTTTAATGTAAACTGAAGCAGGGTTTCAGGTCATTGCTTAATAAATAAATCCTTGTCTTTGTTACTGAAACTGAATTTGGGAGATTTATGTCAACAATCTAAGTTTTTTTAAATTGATAAATGTGTCCCCTGGAAAAAAAAATATTTTTCAAATAAAACAAATTCCAGTGAGTCTTTTAGCTCTTTTTCTTGTCAAACGTATATGAAAATACACGGCATGCAATTCACACATAGCTTTTCTTTACTACTTTTTTTCTCTTTTGTATAATTTATAATCAGATGATAAAAATGTTTCTTCTTTTTGGTTAGATTATCTTCTAAAATTTCAGGTTCGACTAACTCTCATCCGATCTGCAAGGTTGAAGACTCAATGTGAAAAAAGTTGGGATGGAACACCAAGAGCTGCAGTAGCTGCAGTCCGTCTACAGCTTGTATTCAGCACACTGTCTCTGTCTTTTGTAGACCGTTGACAGCCGGTTGGTGAAATCAAACATCAAACAGCAAAGTCTGATGTCCGTCTGCAACATCTGTCTCAGTGCTGCTCACTGTTTATTGTTTCATCTCCACTTTATTTACTGTTGGCTTAATTATTTCCATGTTTGATCTTTTTGAGGGATGTTGGGGGAAGCCGACGAATTTCCCTGATGTACTCCTGCAGTCACGCCAAGCTTCAAGCGTGTGCGTTCACCCGCCGTGCTCAGCCAGCTCCTCCCCACACACACACACACAGCCCCCATGTTCACTTGCAGAGCAGGTGACACAGGCTTCATCCCCAAGATGGATGACTGTCTGAGTGCAACATCTTAACCTGTTACCCCTGAGTGGGGTGTTTATTTGAATTCTCCTCCCTGCTGTGTGGCGTAAAGGAGGAGAATTCTCTTGAACTGCGCCAACAGGAGTGTAAATATTATGGGGAAAGCCACCGAGACATGAAATGTAGCTTTAATTACAACATTGATATATCAAGGTCAGTCCCTCTGCGCATGTGGATGGAACTTGACCGTTCCTTTTTCCACCCATGATTTCTTGTTTGATTTGGGGTACACAGTCATTAAACAAATGTATATACTGCGTTATATATTGCACGATCTGTTTGCATAAGAGTAAGATGTATGGTGAAGGCTTAATGAAGTGCTGGTGGCCAAATTTAAGGCAGCTAAACAAGGGGACAAGTGATTTGTTATTAATGCTCAAGCTGCTGGTTTTGTGTTATAAAGGTGGTGTATGAGTTAGGGTTTAAAAAAATGAAATATGTTGGAAAAACAAACAAAAAAAGGGTAAAAAGTTAATCATGCTGCCATAATTTCTGTATCGGTTTACAAGTTTGATGACATCTCCCAATGGCCTGCAGTGTATTGCCATTAACTTTTTTATGGTTTTTCATTATATGAAAGTTTTCAAAGGTGTTAATTTAACCTTAAAGTGAGTTCAAATTTGTCTTTGTCCTTAAGGTTTCAATAGGTAGCCGTTAACATGCCCTGCCTTAGATCTCTCCGTTAAGTTTTGGAGATTATTTTTATGAGATTCTAATATGAAACTGCTTAATCAAAAGTTTGTTATTTTTTATTTTTAATCTGCTTAATTTCACATTTTCTTTTTATTTCTTTTTTAAATGATAAAGTATGTTGGTATCCTAAATGTGTTGTACAGTTCTGATTTTTTTTTAATTCATTCATTGAGATTCATTGATTTATTAAACCAATATTCAATCACTGAAGATTGTTTTTGAAGGTTGTTTAACAGTCAGTAGCTCATATTGTCAATTTTTCATTTTCCATTACTTTAAAGAACCAATAAAAACCTTCACAACAAAATTAAAATATATAATAAAAAATGCATTTTTTGTGGTATTTCTTTACCCAACCTATGTAGTTAAAACAGGATTTATTGCTTTAAAGGGCCTATATCATGCTATTCTTTAGCGTTTGAGAGTGAACTATGTCCATATATACAATAATACATTACTTTTGGTACAAAATAATAAATAATGAACTTTTTTAATGAAATATTAGCTTTTTGGGGGAGTTCAGTGAATGAGCTTGTTTTTGTGAAGAGTTAACATCTTAGTACTTGTTAAAGCTTAAAAACGCAAATTTTGCTTGTTATGCACCTTATGAAACATATAAACAT
>NC_050527.1:12324045-12328011 GCF_002922805.2 Oryzias melastigma
GCTTAAAAACTCAAATTTTGCTTGTTATGCACCTTATAAAACATATAAACATATTTTATTTCCTCCATTTTACTTCCATTAAGTTAAAAACACAACTGAATAATCAAGGTAAAATTACACAATATTCTTCATTTCATTCAAATAAAAAAAAAATGCTAACTATTCTGTGTTCAGTTGTGCTGAACTGAAGGCATCAACACAAGTATTTTTACTTGTGTCCTTCGTCTAGTTATGGTATGATAGATTCAACTACTTCACTACTGAGTGCTGAGTTATGCAGGTCTCTGGGGGCTAAACACCCCCACCCCACCCCATGCCCCCTGAAGAAAATGGTATAAACATATAGGAGTTGAAATTATGACAGACACAACTAAGTGATATTAATCAAACAGACTTACTGCAGTAAGATTATGTATTTTAATGTTGGTGATGTTTCTTCAGTTTTGGTGATATTTTGTTTTTCTTGTCAGTCTGACCAGGTTCAGGTCGATCATCCACAGCTGTCTTCATTTAGCTCATTACTCTTTAATGTAAAGCACTTTGAATTGTCTCTGTACATGAAATGTGCTATACAAATAAACTTGCCTTGCCTTGCCTACTCTTGGTGTATTAGAGAATCTGGTTTTGGGTTCTTCATTTTCAGGTCTTCTGTTTGCCACCTTTTTGTCTCTCCATGGTTGTCATGTTTGTTTACTTACTATTTAAGTTCCTGCAACCAAGCCCAGTCTCCTGCATTTTGGGTCCAACACCACCAGTTCCTGATACCTGCCTGTAACTCTCTTCTTGCTGCTCTTTTTGTGGATTTTAAGTTCTGTTGTACACTAATGGTGCATACACACCGGAAGCGATTTGCATGACAAATTTGCGTACCACGCCCCTTTATCACCGTGCAGTGAATTTGTTGCTTGTCGCTTGTCAAAAAATGTGATCCTGATGCTGTGGCCGCATGTGGGAGGAGCTACCAGCTCTGTCTGTGGATTAGGGCTGCCACAAACGATTATTTCAATAGTCGACTAATCTCCGATTATTTTTTTCGATTAGTCGACTAATCGGTTCGTGCGGCCACTGGATGTAAAACACTCATCTTAACCATAATTATCTTTAAACTTGAGGTCTTTAAGCTATATTCTAACTAAAATAAAGACAATAGTTTATTAATCTTTTAATGAATCTGCAGCTTTTCTCCTTCATTTGTTTCTGGCATTGAAACGAGACTTAAATCAAATGAGGTAATCTGAATCAACAACAGAGAACTCTTTAAAACCCTGCAATTCTTTTTTAAAGCATATATTTAATAAAACATGTATAAAGTATTTCAAAAGCTATTTGCAGACATAAACACACTCAAAATATTTGCGGCCCAATATTGAAGTCCATTTATTAAAGCAAAACACTAATAACATTTTGAACTGAAGATATTCCTATATAAAACCTGAGGATGCCCATAGAAACAAAGAAAATAAATAAAAAGGGGGAAAATTATATTTTAAAAAGGGAGAAAAGCAGGAGATGTTAGAATGTACAACAGTACTTTCATTCTTTCACTACCTACATCCACTGCACATGCGCAGACCGATACTTCATATTGTTCAGTTTGGGGAGAACCCATAAATCTGTGTTACTTCTTTGATGTTGTGGTTGTTTTGCTGTTTGTTGTCGTTTTTGTGACTTTAAGTTACATTTACTTGTAGCTTAATGCAGATAATGTAATGCTACATTTGTAAACTTAGCTCTGGACTTTTAGGTGAGTTCCTTCACTTCTGGGACTCGTAGTTTTAAATCGTTCCATAACTGCTGCAGATCCGTACCGACACACAGTCTCTCTGTCTGCGCGGTGAACGTTTCATAATCCGCTCTTCAAACCGAATGACATGATCGCGGCGCAGAATATGAATGAAGCCTTGGACGAGCGGTTCATTTCCAGTGTAAACTCGTTATCCGCGCCGTCTTCGCGGCGTTTGGTTAGAAGAGCGCAGATTATGAAACGTTCACTATGCAGACAGAAGCGCCGTAGACACGGATCTCCTGCAGATCTTCTGGTTCATCTCCAAACAGCGCAGTAATGACAGCCGCGGCAGAGCTAGCTGTGTTACAGTTGGCGCCGATGTAAGCTTAGCTATACGAAGCTCTCTGTTCAGCGTGATCAAACTCCGTCTCAACATGCTTCATCTTCAGGTGATCATTTATCGCCATCATGCTCTCATGGAACACAATTTCTGTCTAGCAGAAATTACATTTGACACTTTTTCCTCTTTTATATTCCTTATGTTTTCCTCATTTTCGAGCTAGCTTGTTGTTATGAGCCTACCGAGAACTTCCTGTTACGTCACTGCTGACCGGATTAGCACCACTGCGCATGTGTGACAAAGAGAATGGCAGACCCGACATTAGAAAGCGCGAACCGTAGTTTTAAGATCAAAACAAGGAAAAAAACAAACAAAAAAACGACGCTTCGACGACCAAATTATTCGTCGACTATTTTAATAGTCGAATAGTCGTCGATTAGTCGAATAATCGTGGCAGCCCTACTGTGGATATCTCAATGAGAATAAATGGAAGACACATACGATGTTAAAGAACAAAGGTTTATTTATTGTGGAGAGTTCTAGAAGAACATCAGTAATCATGTCTACATGTTTGGACTATGATTATTATTAAAAAGTTTTTAGCGGTACAGGGGGCTGTATCCGTATGACGGCTGCTTCTGCACCGTTTGTGTGTCTCTGTGTTTGAGTTTGAAGACTCTCTGTTTCATATTAATCCGAGGGGGGAAATAAAATTAGGAGACCTTTTTCTTTTTTTTTTAATGTGCCGATAAAACCAGAGCTCCCTGATTCCCGCATGCGGTCCCCGATCCACGGTTTACTTCCCACGGAGCCCCTTGCTCCACAGTCAGCGCTCCCGCAGTGGCTCTTTCTCCCTGTGTGTGGAGCAGGTGAGGCCGTTAGCCCGCGAGGTTGTCCGGCTGCAACCAGAGATCCCCCGCGCTGCAACAGGACATAAACGCTTGTAATGGATAGCATTCTACCCGTTGATCAGGTCACTGAAAACGTCCCGTGCCCAAAGTTGAGTTCCTGATTGGCTGATGCGACACGGCAACCTGTCAAACTTCAGGTATTTACATTTTGGCTGTGCCACCGGATTCGCGCCTCGCCGCTCAAATGGAGCTGCTGGCAGACCTTCGGGCTTCGCCCGTAGCTCACATCACGCCGCGGGGCTTAAATTCGCCTCAGAGCGTGTCTGGACCATTGAATAACATTGGAGATGGCCGCTTCTGCCGCCAGAGTCGCATTCGGTGTGAATGCCCCTTAAAAGGGACAGGCTTTCAGAAACATAGTATAGTATAGCATAGTATAGTAGAGTATAGTATAGCGTTGTATATATACTTTTTTATCTATTAGAAAGAAATTATACACAATAATTGATAACTAAACATAATTTATGGAAACACAAGCATAGGGTGTGGTTCTTCTGACTTGTGTGCGCTGTACTGAGATTTTCATGAAACAATTGTATATTATAGTATATTATATATATCTATTGGCCTTATTTTGAGGGATTTAGTCTTCATAATGTCATGTTGCAAGAGAAGACTTTTACTTCACACATAACAGCTTTTTTCTTTATTTATTTAGGATGTTTCGACAAACTTGTTTCAAATTTGCATGGAAATGCTAACAAATTATGTATTTTAGATTACACAGAGGCAACAGAAGTGAACCAGAAATCCTGATAATGGAGGACATAAAAACAGTGTTTATTTGGGGGTGGTCCTTCCAAAAGCAAGCTCTGATCAGGCGGGAAAAATTAGAGATAAAATTCCTGCCACTTCTGACAGTCTTATAGCTATTTTGACAAGAAGCAAAATCTTCATGACACAACATTCACCAACAAGATATTTTTACAACTTTTTCATAGTTGGTCCTTAAATGGATTTATGGTTTTTTTTTTTTTTTTTTTTTTTTT
>NC_050527.1:12328170-12332198 GCF_002922805.2 Oryzias melastigma
AGCAAACCATTCAAGAGAATGAAGTCACTGCAAAATTATTTTCAAAGCAAATTGTATTCGTGTTCCTATCTTATAATGTTTATTTCACTCTTTTGAATTTAGAATGTGCACATATGTTTTTATTTTATAAGGGTTATGGTCAAGCACTTCAGTTTGCAACATTTTGTATGAACACTGTCATATATTTAAGGGAGTATTTGTCAATCTGACATGAACCCCTTTGCATTGTGTATAGAACTAAAGCTGAAAAAAAAAACATCAAGACAGAAGAAGTTCCTAAATTCAGACCATGTGATGCATCAGAACCAAATACCACAAAAAAGGCCATCCTTGTTTAAATGACGGTTTTCAGTTTAACATACAGAAAAAGTCATCAGGGAAAAGAAATGCTCTTCTATTGTCAACAATAATATACAAGAGTAAGACGCACAAAAAACAGCACATTGTGCATCTGCTGTTTACATAGTCCTGCATTAATCATGTGATGGATTGGTTCAGAAATGATCATGTCATATCTAATCTGAGACATGATTTAACATATATATTGTAATATCATATGTTGTTGTATTGTTGTGTATGCAGAGCCTCCACACTCTGCACTGTGGGATCGTCAGATCTGGGCTTCCACACGATTCTAGGGTTTCCTCAGAGTAATGGAATATTCAAACTAAACATTTCCTACTAAAATGTTTGAATTTGGAAAGATTTTTGGCCCGTGCACTGTTATGTTTTTCATGTGGGCCTCGATTCCAAATGAATGAATGAATGATTTGTATGGACAACCGCTTGAACCCCATCAGTCCAACTGTTTATGTTTAATCATTTGGAACTTTAGAGTAATGAAATATTTAATTATTTTAATTTTTTTTTGCAAACAAAAGACAAATGTTTAATCAATTTAGTGTTTTATGAGTAGTTTTTACACTTCAGCCTTAAAGGTGTCAACGATGTGAGCTCACTTCTGCAAAATTCAGTGTAAAAACATTCATACAAACGTCTACAAAACATAGTTTTACTTCCAGGCATTTTGGAAGGATCTTAGCATCATTTCATGCAAAGTGGAAAGAATAAATAAGGACAGCATCCACTGTTGTCTTTGCTGGGTCCATAGTATGTTCTTCTCTTTAAAAGCATAAACACATGTATACGATACAGAAGTCCACACCAGAAACAAAAGACTTTCTCCTGTTTGGTATTACTGAAGTTTCTGGTTGAATTAAGTAGGCCAACAAATATGCCTAATTAGTGAGTGTATGTGCACATGCTCACAAAACAAAGAAATTAACCAGTTAAGACAAACCTGCTTCTGTTTTATACAGGATGGAGCTAAACCCTTGGCTATGGGAGACTAACTTGTATGGGTATTTGAGGTATCTGGGCCCATAGCGAGTTGCACAGAGGAGTATCCATGCTGCCACCTTAAGAGGCATCATGGAAATGGAACGTACCAATATGGTACAAGTCTTGGTAAGTGTACCGTATTTGTTTGGTGAGTATTTGCAAGAATATTGGAGGTTATCTATGGTTGATGCTGGTATGCCCCTGCAAGCACAGACCGCCAAGGAGCATACCAGGACATATCACTGAACAGCACTAACAAGCTCCTTGCTCAGTCCGCAGGGTTTGAATAAAGGAAAAACCTGTATAACATGCCTGTGTGTCGCCCTCACTTACCCTAACGTGTTGCTCAAGTGTTATTTACAACTTGTCACTTGCACCATGACAGTAGGAAAAGCTGTGCATGACAGTTTTCTCTCTATGGGCTCACTGAGTGGTCTATGATTTTAACATTTTGTACAGGTTTGCCCATTTTTCTCCCATAGCTGGTATTCACACATAAGGATTTTGGTTTTGGCTTTTGGTTGCATTTCTAGGTCTCCTCACAACTAGCAACATTACCATTACCAGAAAACATGAAAATCAGCATAATTATTTATTAGAAAGTGCACTGAATTGATGATCCCTAATCATCCATTCAACCTAATGACCTCATGCTGTGTCAATATGAATTACCTCTAGAAGTGTATCATAGAAACATTGTTCAACAGCTGATGGCAAATTGCAAATCTGGGAGTTTTTAACTTCTGTTTGTGACTTTTCTGCCTTTCTGTTTCTGGGAACATGTTTAAAGAATTTACTAAATAGATCTTCTATTAAAGTAACCATGAAGCTGTTTTAAACTTACCTTGTGCTGTTCTTAAAAGAGAACATGCAAAAAATATTGAATAAAAGTTGTGAAAAAGTGTATTCTAAATCAACAGAAAGTCTCTGCAACAGTTTAAAATATGTTTGATTAAACTTTAAAAGAAAGTTATACCACAAATTACTTTAAAAAATTATTTTTAACTCGTGTTATCATGAATACAATGTAAATGTTAGAGATAAATTTCCGTTTTACTGAAAAATATAGCTGTTCATCAGGGTCTTCAAAGTCAAAAATTTGAAGAAGGTTAGCTACAAAATAATTCATTCATTATGAACATCAATATTAACTTTAATCACTTAAATATTTATAATTGGATTTAAATTATTATTCCTATTGAGGTATTGGAATGTGCTGTTCTTTGTAAAGTTTATTTGAGTAAACCAGACCTGCTTGTTTGTGGATTTGACTCTGGGCATCTGTGAAAGTGCAGCCAAGTCCGTTGTCCCTGATGGTCTTTCATCCCAATTACATGGTCCCGTTGTGGTGAACAGAGAGGATAAACAGTTGCATAGCTGGAAAGGCAGCACAACAGTTTTCTATAACTCATGCAGATGCGGAGATCCCATTACAAAACAGAGGAACAGGGAAAAGGAGAATGAAAGGAACACAAAAAAGGATAACCATGAAAAGGACCTTTAGACAAAGATTTTGAAATAACATCTGAGCATTTAGAACATTGTTTTGATTAGGACATGTCTAAATAATTTATAATACCTGCTGACTTTTGCAGAGAAGAGTGTGTATTATGCAACTCCATAGCCGTATCCCAACCTGGCCCCGGGATAACAACTCGTGAATAAATCTGCCCTTTGAGATTCAACGTTTTTTTTAAGTTATTCATTAAAATTAGATGGCAGAACATTGCATACTATTTCAAAATCATGTCCTAAAATCATGTCCTTATGACCCACAATTGGCAGGAGTATTATTATGAAACAAAAACTCTTTGCAGTACTCTGTACAGCTCAGTTAAACCAAATTAAAAGAAAGAATATATAATTCAGGGACGCAACAATTCCCTTTCTCCATGATTTGGCCCAAAGTTGGATTTTTGACACATGTTTTTTATTTATTTTATGGTTCACTATACAGTATGACTTGAGTATCACAAAACAACAACAATATGCTTGCAATTCAGATAAAATACTTTTATTGATTTACTAATATGCAAATAACTGAAGAAAAAACCCCAGTTGGCTAATTCTAAGCCCTTTTTAAAACTCGTGTTGGTCAGTTTTAACGTAAATATACTGGTATGCAGTAGAGATGCAACAATAGACTCTTTTCACGTGACGTCAGACATAATGGCAGCATCCCCACTACAGTGTAAAATGACTTTACTGGTTTAGATCATCAAAGCTGACAGCTGAACAATGTTTAACCCAATTTTACGTCAATAATAGAGGGTAACCTTACACATTTTAACAAGAATTTGTACAATATTTATTTAATAAATGTCCTACCTACCGGTAACTGAATTTTTATTTCCTCTTTTAGATCATTCACAAATCAAAATATAAATGTAAGTCGTCCTGTCTGCAGAATACTGAACAGCTGCTTCCCCAAATTTCTACGAATGATATTAAACGAGACATTAATCATCCCTGAAAATACTTTATAGTAAACATAAACCAGAATCCCAATTTCGAACTGACATGACAAGAAAACAAGCACAAACTGATCTGATTACAAGACACATCACTTAAAACAGTTGAAATCTATGGAATAACAACATAAGTTTACATAACTGTTTGAGAAACATTAAATTTATCTTGAGGTACTAACTAAACTAAACCAAACTGTGTCTATCTGTTGGTATTTT
>NC_050527.1:12332264-12352335 GCF_002922805.2 Oryzias melastigma
ACAAATCAAAATATAAATGTAAGTCGTCCTGTCTGCAGAATACTGAACAGCTGCTCCCCCAAATTTCTACGAATGATATTAAACGAGTCATGGATTATTTTTCTCTGACAACCCAGTCAAAGTTACACAAAAGTTACAAGTACTTCATTGAATGCTGCTTGTTTGATTATGAACGTAATTAAGATTTTATTCTATGAACTAATGATTATTAGTTATGACAAATAGTTGTCACAATAAAATAAATATCCTTTTTTTTCCATGGATAAACCTTCCAAACAAGTCAAAGGTCGAGATGTGCTCAAGTTCCTGATCTTTTTCTTTTCAACTTGTTATTTTTTGTGTTATTATAATCATTCTGTGATGAACAGAATCTGCACAAATTGTATATATTGTTTTAATTAAATTATTTTGTGTTTTTTTTTCTCCATTAACTAATGGGGATGATTTTTACTTATTATTTTTTCTATTTTTATAATTATTCTTTGACTAATACAATCTGCTCTAATTGTCTTTTTTTAATGAGAGTATTTTTCTGCATTAGCAAATAAAGATGATTTACTTATTACTTTTTGTATTACCATAATTCTTTGAATACAGTCTGCACAAACTGTCTTTTTTTCAATGAGAATATTAGATTGTTGTTACAGATTAATTTAAATGATTTGTCGTGGATGCTTTGAAGTTTGATTACAACAATGATATTAATGATCCTTAATAGCCTGAATCTATTAATATTTGATATTAAGTCCTGAACCGGATATTGATAATTCATGTAGGGAAAATGGTATGGTCGAGTCGGGGTGGGATTATATAAATTTGCTTCCTTCCACTCCCTTTCAAGCGATCTACTTGTGATTCATTAAGTGATATGTTATGTATTATGACCTGATTGCTTGAAATAAACCATTTCATTCATTCATCCATTCATGTGCACTGAGTGGAGAGATTTCGTCTTGGTCCGGCATGAAGAAAGTCTATTTTTGAATAAATGGATGATTTTTTTTAATGTACAGACTCATATTTCTACACCTTATGAATCTAGCAAGAGTTTAAAAACCCATGAGGAATGGATTTCTATAAGCATTATGGAGGTGGAGACATGAGGAAGAAACACACCACTGAACTTCCAATCTGACAGAAAAACGAAAAATCTTTTACCTTTGGTATCATCAGAGCTTAAATGAGAGTGCTGAGCTGTGGTCTCGAAACAGATACTGGAAGGAACTTGAAACACACGCTTTCATCTTTACTTTCAACCTCACTTTGCCAGTCCGTGTCCCCCACCCATGTCACTGACCTCCCATATCCACGGTGGATGCACAGCTAAAGAGCCGGGGTCACTGCTCCTGACAAGAGACCTTCATTGATCTGTCTGTTGGCTAGACACATTGACAGGGATTTGGTTACTGTCAGCACGGTACTTCAGAGGACAATCCAGCACACACACATGCACGAACACACAGCAGAATGTGGAAATGGATGGAGGCACACACTCACTCACTCTATACCTCATCTTTTCTTCAATTCAGACATGAAACCCCACATAGAGAATGAAGGTTGATTAATTTTACCATTTGAATGGCCTAATTTTTTAGTAGGACTAAAATTACAAAAATAATAGTAGAGCTTCTTGACTTGTTAATATACTGAAGTGGCAGCAGATTTGAAAGCGTCTTTTAGCCCTGAGTATGTTTTTGTGCCTGGACACAGCAGAGATGTGAAACATAATCTTAAGTATAAGCAAATAATAAACACAAATAGCCATAAATAGGATCCAGCTGGCAGTGGTTATTCCAGGAGAACCAAGAGGGAATTTGGTTGACCTATTCAAGAAAACACTGTAGTTATACTCTACAGGTTTCCTGCTGGTAATCCACTGACCTCAAGAGTATTTCTACATGGATGCTGTTTGGACATGCATTACTTCTCAGGCATTGAACTTGTAGCTGGACTGAAAATGAAGCAAAGGCACTCAAGTCGTTCTCTGTACCAACACTTAGGTTTCAGTCTCAAAGAGCAACATTTTTTGATGTTTGTTTCAAATCCACCACTGCTGACAGTATCAGTAAAAGTAATATGGCATTTATTGAAACTCAGCTGTGTCTAAAAATAATCAAACATTGCAGAAGATGTAGAAGTTTGAGCAACTCATGGAAAGAAGATGACCAAAGTTGCACCTGTTGGTGTCTTCTTGATGAATCTGTATTAATTTGGCAATATCATTAACCAATATCATTAAAGCACAAGGGTGGCTGGGATGCAAGGGTGGAGTAGTCGACCAGTGATTGGAAGATCGCAGATTTGGTTCTCCCTGCCTGCCCATGTGGCAAATTGACTTGAGCAGGATACTGAACCCTACATTAGCACCAGTGTAAAGCATTAGTGTGTGAATGTGTTCGAGCATAGGTGAATGGAACTGTGACTGCATAGCCCTTTACACCGACTAAGAAGCTAGTAAAGTACTATGTAAAGAGAGGTGTTGCATCAGGGCCTGCAAAGCCTTCAGTGAAGACCAAAAATTATCTGAAATGGTTATACACTCCTACATATGCACTGTATATAGATATATGTTTGTCCAAATTATATTTTATATCATTTTAATTCCTCTATCAGCTTCTCTCACAGCCCCAGCTGTGCTTCTGTCAGACTGTTTTTTTCCACATGAAAGTTTCTAACCAATCAGATTTTAGCCCTTACTTGTTGCTAGGTTCATGATGGTCTGCCTTTCGTTCATACAGTACAGTCAGTGCTTCCGCCTTCAACTTCCAGTTTTCCATACAGTGCTTCCGCCTTCAACTTCCAGTTTTCCATAAAAAACAAAGCTGATTAAACTATAGCCATGTATTAGATACATTGACATTAATTCAACCAATCAGAATTTGAGTTAGTGTCTTTGAAGCTTCATGAAGATGGAAGATGACATATTCGCCTCTGATTGGATGGTCAAAGCTCGGGCGACCTAAAGCTAACTTCTTCTGTACTTCAGGCTGTAGGCAGTACCTGAACTTGATTTTTGTTTGAATTATTCATTTGAATTACTGCTACTTGCAGTCAGCCATAAAAGAAGGTGGCCATTCTTAAGATGGATTTTTCCGGAAAAATTGGACATCGACAAAAAATCCAGACCAACTAGCGAGCATGATTGAGGGGAAAAAGATTTGTCCACCATTTTCAGCCTTCCACCAGTTTTATCTGGGAAGGGTAACAAAGTTTTGTGACAATAATGAGCAACAAATGGGCCAGTATGAGAATTTCTATGCCGCCACTGCTGCTCCAAACGCATTGAGTGTTACCGGCAGCTTCACAGCTGGATTTCGGACATCATTTGGTTGACAAAAACAGGTTTCAACCCCATGAAAAACTAGTGTTTATCACCCTCCTCAACCCCAGAGATTTCAGGAGCCCCAGAAAATCTTCCTCATGCATCCTTCTTCAGCTTAGCACAGAGCTATGGAGCGCTCTGATCCGTCTCGGCTAAGAACAGAGCAGACTGTTATACAACATAAAGGCTCTACGGCTAAATCTACGGCTGATCTAGCTGGACTTTGGATTGAGTTCATCTAATAAGTTGGATTTGCTGTAAATAAAAATGCTTATTTTCAAGTTTAATGTGTAGTCACTTGTGGTTTGGATGTTGATTGCAGCTGTTATTGCTGTTATATGCAAGACTTGCACGTAATATGTCCAATTGTAGTGAATTCGGTCTATTTAAATTATCCATTTGTGATGGAATTGCTCCATTAAAGAATTTTCATATATAACAGAATGGTATTAGAAAAATGAATTAGTTAATAGTAATGGGGATGGTTTTGGCGGAGTAAGACTGAAGGCTCGGCTCTGAAATGCACAGACCACCACTGTAGATGAGTGTGCTGTCCTAGGCGTGTTTACATTAAAAGTGGGGTCACCAGTAACAAGATTCACTGCACTGTTGTCATTCTCTTTCCACAGCAAAATCAAAATAATTCAAAAATTTAAAAGATGCATGCTGAAAAAGAATGGAAAACCTAAACTTTTGTCAAATAAAATGGTTAAAGAAAAATGTAGATTTAAATCCTCTGTATTGTTACACCCCATGGTGAGTGAAAGTTGTTCTCAGCATTTTAACACCCACCCCAGAATGGTGAGCTGTAGTCCAAGACATGCTTAGTAACAATTTGATGACAACCCTTGTTGCTGGGAATCAAGCAGGAATATATTGGTTCATATTTTTTAGTTTTTGGTCTAAGTGGACTGTGGATTTGAACCACTGGCCTCTGGGCAGACACTCTTCCATTCAACCACAGAAGTAATATTGGTAACATAATTCCTCACATTGCTGCAAATTCTGTAACTCCAGCCTTCCTCCTCTGCTGCAGCTCCAGAGGCCCGCAGAGAGACACAGGGTGGAAGACATGAGTAAACAGGCTGAGGTTTGATCCTAATTTTCCCAGATGTTACCTGCTTTCAATTAACAGTTCCTCTCACTGCCGCTGGAATAGATGAAACATTATTTCCATCCCGACTGAAGTAGCTGTTTTTTCAAGGGAGCTGGTTTGTTTGCCGAGCCATTCCAAACCACAACAGTGTGTTGTGGTTGTTACCTGATGCGACTTACAACATGCCCAAACGTTGACAGGTAATTCTCCAACATGCAGCGAAATACAGAAGAATTCTTGAAATATATCAGGTTCTAGGCTGATGAAGCTCAGGACTCTTTACATTTCTTTTAAACATTATGTATTTTTGACAGGAACAAAGAAACATTTGTCAATTGTGCTACTTTTTCTGGATTCACCTGTGCAAAAGTGGTAAAAGTAATAATTCCCTGTTGATTTTAAGCTGTACTGTCAGATGTTTCTTATTTAAACACCAGACTAAAGCTGCTGTTGAAAAAGAAAAAAATATATAGTTGCATTCAACATCATTTTTCATTGTTTTGGGATATTTTCTCCTCGCTTTCCCATCTATCTTCACAAACTTGTTTCTGTTTGCTTTGGTAATCTTATCCCTCTGAATCACAACGTGATAAATGGTCATTTCTTTCCAGCTCAGTATGGTTGGCTTCACTTGACCCATGCAGCTCAACCTCTCCTGCGTAAACCGACAAAGAAACGTTAAAACAACAAACTGCAACAGTCTTGAACTGGCTCTATAAACTCACGGCCTTCCTATCCCCGCCACCCAAAATAACTTTCACACAAGACACTGCGACCAAACCATGTGTGTGCAACAGGGAAGCAAAGATCAAAGTGGAAACACTTGAACTGCTTCGGCTGACAAATGATAATCACAAAAGTTCCTGTCACCTGTTTATACGAAAACCATGGGATATCAGATTCTATCATAAAACGTGAGTTTATTTTGCCATTTATTTTACAGGTTTACAAATAATTCAGTGGCGTCCGTTTTAATATTTTTCTGTCTTTACGCTATAACCTGTAAGTAATACTATATGGGATTGCACGCATCTTATTTCAAACGATGAATGCCTTCTTTCTCCTTGGGTCTGTTGTAGATTTCCAGCAGCTGGTTTTAAATATGTGTTGCTTTATTGGCACTGAATTTTCTGGTATATTTTATGCTTGTACCCTATCAGTGAGCTCGCATTCAAAGGAGTCCTTGCAAAAGGATTTCTTTTACTGAAACACATGGTTGCAATAAAAAAAAGGCAAGTCTAGTGACTTCAACATGGTATAGGTGTTTAAGACAGAAACAAGCTCTCAAACCTGCAACGTTGGTTTTGATAACACTCTTTGCATGTATCCTACTATGCCCTTTTCAGTGAAAGATTAAGCACAAAGTGATACTCTGCAAGACCGGTAACACAAGTAAGTTTTCCCCCGCATTATTTTCACTCCAAATTAACTGGAAATTGACAAAAACATAAAAAGAAAATTGCCATGAATCCACCAGTTGCCAAAGGAATCTGGATCTTCTTGAGAATGGAATAATGTTTCAAGTGCACCTGTAGGATTCCTCAATATGACGTGTGCTCCTTGCTCTGCCTGTCATGCAACACTCATGGGTGGCACGACCGTGGGAAGCAGAAGTCTCAGGTCTGACACACATTCCTATCCCAGAGTGCATAAATGAACACACATACACAGACACGCAGAAAGACATACTCCCCCAGCCCGCCCACCTGGGCTGGATGACCCTTTAAACAGCTCCAATTACCAGGCACTGACAGACAGACAGATTAGGTCTGAACAAGGGTGCTGGAGACTGCGCAGACAGATGGAAAAACTGGCAAAACCAGCGATATGGTTCCTCCAGACAGCCATGGTCAAGGATTCAGACAGGAGAGGTATTCTCGAGAGACAATAGCCATTAATTACAGCTTGTTCGAGAGAAGCCCTCATTAGATCAGACTAAGGCAAAGATTAGTTTGGCCTTTCACCACACTGTGGCAATGTGTCTTTATCTGACTTTTGAAGTCATGCACACATTCAAACATGCGTGCACGCACTCACACAGTTCACACTGTCCTGACCTATTTTTTAACCAGATTTGATGATCTTTCACTGAGAATAAGCACGAACAGGAACAGTTCCAAAGAACAGGAACGGTAATAAAATAATACCCCGGAAAATGTGTTGAAGGATTTTGCATGAATTATTAGTCAAAGAATATAAACACTTTGTGCTCTGGATTCTTTGGTCAGTAAATATACTTGTTCAGAGAAATTGCTGCCCTTGTTGGAATTTCTTTTCCAATTAAGCCAGCGCTAACACAGTAGTGGATGAGGCGATGACAGAGCACACTATGTGGGAGAAGGACCTCCTGTCTCCTAAGAATTTTGGGAAACAAGATTAAAACAGTGTGTTTATTGTTTAGGGAAGGTGATATGGCCATGATACGGATAATCCTGATTGTCTCAATCTAATCACAAACCAACAGAGATACAAAAACACTCACATTTACTCGCTGAGAGAATAAAAAAAAAAAACATCTGTATATCCTGAGATGCATATTTGCAAAAGTAATCAACTCTGGAAGTTAAAACAAGCTTTGTCTCATCATCCCCGATGAGTGGTTTTACTCATAACAGCAGCACCAAAAATGTCAGATGTTAAACTTTAGATTTGGCTTTCAGTGGATTTAGTTGCCTTCTGTGTTTTTTTTTTTTTTTTTCGTTTTCTTCTATGACAGAGAGAAAAAAAATCAACAAAAACCACACAATGACTGACAATGAAACTAAACAGTAACTCAAAAAGAAAACATGAAACCTTCAGAGTTTACATTTGTGCAATGCAGTCCAGAAATCTTCACAAATTTGCAGATGAAAATACAGCGTTTATGCATCCGACACAGCACGTTATCCAACAACCTATACTACACCAGGTAATTATTAGGCGAAACAGTGTGTGGTAACAGTTACTGTTAGTCTGAATATCTTTTTTTTCGTATTCTTTCTTTAGTTTTACTACACAAAACATTTAATAAAAAATGTTTCCCAAGGTAACATCTAGGGGTGGGCTAATAAAATCGATTAATCGATGGATTGATATAAGCTTAATAGATCAACAATTGATGCATAAAAGTAGAAATTGATCCAACGCATAATGCTAACGTCAGCTAGCTTGATGCTAACATATAATGGAATTTTCCATTGGACGGCTAATGCTAACATTCGGAAGGCCAAAACATACATTGCTGATTTAATGAACATCTTTATACAGTCACAGGCATGGATTTTCCAAACTCTTTTAACCCTTGTGCTATCTTATGGGGTCCAGATGACCCCACTTTTAATGTAAACATGCCTAGGATAGGCATGTTTACATTGCTGTCTTTTCATGGCAAATTATGAAGAGAATAAGCGAGACTCTTACAATTTGTTTATAGTTGTGCCATGTTTTTGTTTTGTACTTTTCCATTGAAAATACAAATATTTTAAAGTAACCATTTGTGGTCTAAAACATTTTTTGCTCAGACTTACTTCTTCTGGAATAAGGTGTAATGCTATAGCTTGATTGTCACCTAGTGGCCAAACTGAAACGCCCTCCAGGAGAGGTAGAATACTTGTTGGAGCTTCTCTGTTTGAGAATCCATATAACTCTGTATGATATTATCACACTGGGGGGGGGCTCCTGCGGTGACTATTTCCGCTTCTTCCTTGGCATGGGTGATGGCTGGTTTCTTTGGTAAACAAAACCGTACAATTACTTTCCTTTGTTACAAAAACAAAATAGCAGACGTTCAGAGATAACTGCAGAGTACAAGTACAAAGAGCCTCTGATATGCAAAATGTAAAATAAATCTGAAGTCTTTTCAAGGGTGTCTGGCCAAGAGAGTTTGGCTTGGCAAAGGACTCTGATTGGAACCAGATTTTCTGAGTTTAGTGCGAAACCAATTGAAGCAAGAAACAGGAGAGAATGAGAGAACACAAGAACAGCAGGCCTGAGAGGATTAAAATGTAGGAGGCAGGAGGAGGTATATGAAAGAGATTTGAGTTGGTGTAATTCTGACAGGGAGCCCCTTCAACAAGTTCAACAAGCTGGATTCTCTAAGCAGGTCATTGGATCCAGGTGACCTTACTTTGTCCAGCAGCTACTGATTAGCAGGAAGATACACATAGAAAGAGAAATGTGCTGCTTTTAAAAAATGTCTAACTAAGTCTTATAAAATGTCTAGTATTATTATACTTGTTATCAACAAAGTTAATGAGCTTTTGATATTTGGTTTGGATATCTTCACTGTTTTCTCTCTTTGACATGATGTATTTTTGGATTCTGGTAAGTGGATCTTTAAGGTATTCAATTTAGTTTTTGGTGTTTTTAACATGTTCTTGTGTTTTTTTTTTCACATGATGGACAAGTTTAAAGAAAATTTAGCCTAAAATTACATTTATGAGTATTTCTTCATTCAAATCGCTGTGAATCAGGAACAGATGTTAAAAAAATATAATTTGAAAAACGTGTAGTTAATGTGACGTGGAAGCTATAATCCGCGGACATCCAGTCTCCTGCTAGGCTCGATTCTGATGTATCAACTTGTAGACGAATAGATCCATGTACGTCTTCGTTTTCCTTGACTGAGCTGGCATCTGGCTCGAAACTGTAGATAACTTCACTATTGCTTGCGTTTGTTGTTGCACCAGTAATGCTAGCATAGTATTATTAGGGTCTGTAAGATGACAGGAGAGAATGTAAACAGATGGATGATGGGAAGTGGGGGCACGCTTACTCTCCGCCAACAGTCCCATCCACAACTTAGAAGTGAAATTCTTATTAACTCCTGCTGCTTTGCAGAAAATTACACAGGTTTTTTTTTATTTTATTTTAGCTAATAACGGCATAATCTTAATTTTAAAAAAACAAACACTGAAAATGCTTTTATAATAAATCAAAGATGATCAGAGTGAAACTTTAAAAATTAGGCTTTTGATTTCAAAATTAGACACTTGAGCAGTAAAATTGCGCTGTCAATGTAATGCTCTGCATCGAAGCTAAAGGGAGCCCTTTTACAGTAACACTTTATTGAAGAATGTATTAATTCCAATGAAATTTGAAAAACTTTGGGACACATCGTTAAGTTTCTTTTTGCTTTTTAAAAGATTTTTTATTTGTCCTGCTTGGGTTGAAAAAAAAAGCTTTTACCAATAAAAATCTTATCTAGAGATGTAGTTTGGTTGTTTAGTGACTGTTTGTTTGTGTGAGTTATACAACAGTTTTCAAAAGAATACAAATATCTGAGATGTGAAAGGAAAAGAAAACAGCAATGCGGGATATATTGTAAACCATAGAGCAAGAAGTTTCTGTTAAGGTAAGCAAAACTTGTAGAAAACTTATTTACAATGAAGAAATTCCTTTTAAAGTTTCCAAAACCCACATTTTTAACTTTTCTTAATGTCTATTCATTACTCATCGGTAATTTGGGTTCTTGGTTTTACTTTGTTGTATAAAAAATTCCAATAGATTTCCATGTGGTTTTTTTGTATTTAAACCAGAGAAGCAAATATTTTTTCCTGACATTTCAAACTCATTAGCTAAAAAAATCCATCTCTAGATTGCAGAAAGAGCTTCAGTGAATTACTATAAAACTGGTTGGTTTGACCCTTGTACTTTTGAAACATATTGCAAATATGTTGCTTTGTACGTGTATTTCTAATCTGTTCATATTTTTTTAGATCGCATGTTTGTGTGCAGCTTTTCAGAATAATTTTACAGCCCATATAGCTTAAAAAATAATTTAATCAGAAAGTAGTTGTTGCTAATTTGCATTGTGTGAAGAATGTCTGTAAATTGCTTTTTTGTGTAAACGCGACCTTTTTGCTATCACCAAACTATTCAAAACAAGGGAAAATGAAATGCCAGTTTTTTTTTTCTTTTTTTTTAGTTTAACATCTGCACTTAATGTTATGTATAAAGCATGCATGTGAAAGTATTAAGGAAGTCTGAAATAACCAGATTGGATGGTGGTGACCTCAAATAAGGAAGAGATGCTCATTAAGAATCCCACCTGCCACAAGTATTAAACTCAATGCACGGTCTGCTGCTGCAATAAGGAACATATTAAACAGCACATTTTGAATGGGCAAACTCAAAAATATTGGAAAATTAAGAAAGATAACACAGTAAACCTGTAAAATTGTGCCGTGCTTCAATGAAAATGATGTGCGATTGATTATGGTACATTAATGAAAACAGAAGCAGGATCAAGTGTCTGCTGAATAGAAAAGACAGGAAAAAATAAACTGGAATGAAAAAAAAGGACTGATAATTTCTGATAACATATGGCAGGGCACTGTATACAAAAGTAAACAATTAAACCAAATAAATGTTGAGAATGAAAAAGTCAAACAAATGAAAAAAGAGCCTCTTCCTGTCTGGTTTCCAGAATGAATCACCGCACATTCTCAGTTGTTCCTCTGAGTATTGAGTTGTCTCAGATCAAAGCTCATGCCAGCTGCTACCAATGTGTAAAAGAAAACTTCCCACTGATTCCCAAAAAACGCATCGCTCTATGCAATGAAAGGTGAAAGTTTATGTGAACTGGGGGTTCAGTCACAGCGGGGCGGCTGAAGTAACAAAAAGAAGAAATACAACTTTGTTAATACTGTTGTCAGTGGTACACCTTGAAACCAGAGGTGGGTTCTTATCGTCCCTGCAGTGCTCACATGTATCCAGATGTCAGTGACCTATTTATGTCTGACTCTCTGAAGTGAGTGTTGGAAATCAGTCAAAGGATGCAATACAACTGCCCAAACCTGCCTTTAACAATAAACCCAAACCAAATGGGATTATTTGATGTCTTTACCTAAAAGTTGTCTAAGTCAAAATTGTGTAGACATTAAAATGTATTATTGACAAATAAATTTGGCTCATTTTAAAAGATCACTATAGAAAGAATACTTTAAAGACCCACTCCCTTGAAAATCTGGGGTTTTTTTATGCATTCTTGTGGCATTTTTCTCATAATAGATGACATATATAAAGAAAATCAAATTGCATTTCTGTTTGTTTTCCTCATTTGAACTAGCATCTGCTTCAAAAGTTTACCATTTCACCATTTTTCACCATTTTCATTTTCCCGCTAATGCTAGGTTGGGGTGTGAGGGGCCGTGAGCCAATGGGAGAGAACGTAAACAAAGGGATGTTGGGGAATGAGGGTAGGCTTACTCCATGCTAATAGTCCTGCCCACAACTCTGAGGCAAATTATGATTGAACTTCTGGAGCTCTGTAAAAACTGTGTCCTAAAAAAACAACAGATTTTTTTTTTTTTTTTTTTTTTTTTTTTTTGCGTAATATCCCCACAAATAAATAAATAATAGCCAGGAATGCTGTTTGAATTGATCAAAATGATAGGAGTACAATTCACTAAATAAAACAGTGCTGTGATATGTATTTAAGTATGTTTTTTGTTGGTAAATGCATAAAGATTTAACCCTGAAAGCTCAAGTCCCCAGTGTAAGTCTCTCCTCAAGCCTCCTGACAGCAGGTCTTGACAACAAGGTCCTGCCTGTGAGTCCAGCTAATAAAGTCGTATTTAAAATGATTATTTTCACCAACTGGACCACACAATGGCCTTCTTCACGTTTATCACATAAAAAAGAGGGGAAAAAAGGAGACAATGTGTTTAAAAAGTAGGCTAAAGCAATTCAGTGAGTTTAATTGTAGAAACGTGTTAGCGCCACAGCTAAACCAAAAGAATGCCACTAAAGTATTAAGGCATGACACGCTCATTCCTTAGGCTTGGCTTAGACAAACCTCTACATCTGTTTTTGCTTCAATTTTAATTTATTGATTGAAAAACAGGAAAAAGCAAGGGTTTAAAATGATATGCACATAAGCAGACGTTTAATCAATCAAGCAGCAACAAGTTTAAGCATCACGCAAATGATGATATTTGTCTAATTTTGGCACCGCCCTGAATCAGTGATCATTTTTAACGGCAGCATATCTGTCATGGAGGTTAATTTTAACCTTTAGACCAAAAAAAAGTGAAATACACAGTGTCAGAGCTGGGAAGGCAGGCCAGTTTAGAGTTGTGTAAGATGTCCATACGTTGTGGCTAGCCCAAATCATAAAATTCCACCACCATGCTTAACAAGAGCTTTTCTTTGCTGCTTGGCATTGATCAGATAAAGACTTGTAGATTATTCTAAGACTTCACAGTCATCTATTCAAAAGTTTAAACTGAGAAAGGAAGCACCTTTTGTAGCATAATGTCTTTGCTTTTCTTTTAGCGAAAACACGGAGGTAAAAGAAATCTGGTAACGGCTCTTTGTTGCACACTTGTCTCTTGCTATGTCAGGATTATTTACATGTGAGTATTTAAAGACTGCATTATGTCCACCAAATTCCCTGGCTTTATGTGAGCCTTAAATTAAACTTAATGAAGTGAAATCTTTCAGCAACAGATGCGTGTTAGGTTTTGCGTCCCAAATGCACATGTTCCCTCTGGAACGTATAAGTGCAAACATTTAGAGTACTTCCTGCACTTCTAAACACTTGTAAAATGTTCTGGAAGTCTAACAAGCAACAAAGGGATAAAATCAATTTTCCTTATGAAATCATAACTTTATAATAACTACTAGCAGTTGCCAGAAATTTGACTTCTTTTCCCAGAGGAGCTTTCCTGGTTTTCATCTTTCGATGTCCAGGGTCTATCTACAGAGAAATCAAACTATTCTTTATTTGTTTTGGCAGTACACCTTAAAAAGAACTCTCATTGATTCAAACATGAACACACATGATATCGATGAGAGTTTTTCCACTGCTGTAAACACGGAAATGAGTCTTACTTTTAAAAAAAAACGTGAAATTGATGAGCAAATGTATATTCTTCTTTTTCATCTGTATTTGGCTAACCCTTTTAATTGAGATGATGTTGCCAGGGTCACCTAAATAACACAGGCTTTTAACTCAGTAACAGTTACAAGATCAATGTGATTCTGTCACAGAGAAATGTGGCTTTTTATAACGGCTTTGCACCAATATGCAACACATTACTAAAATAATGTTGAGGAATGCTGCTTTTCAGCAATAGAAAGAATTAAAATACATTGATTGCACATGTGTTGCATATCAATCCAAAGCTGCTTTTTTTCCACTTCAGAATCTGCTGGCATTTGATTAATTGCAGAAACAATTTAAGAGTTACAGTGCGACGTAGTAAGCTGCTTATTCTTCATTAATTTCTTCCTAAAAAAATAAAACTCATCTGTGTAAATGACCAAGATTACTAAATTATTTATTTTGTGTAATTTCTCTTTTGACTAATTGAAGAGGCCTTCCGTCTCTTAAGGAATTAAGTTCAGGTTGTAAAAGAACTGTTTAAAACTCTGTTAGAGATTATTATGTGTATTTTAGTTGTGAAAACTTTTATTTTGAAAGCGAAAACCTACTTCCTGTTTTCCGTGAAATCGTTAAAAACACGCATCAATTTAAAGGAGACTGGGAGAAGGATAATGGCTGACGCTCGTACGAAGACAGAAACGGATTGAAGATTGTTTAAAAAACATAATTTATGTTTAGCATCTAGCTGGAAGGCGAACAGGTATGATTATTGTTTGTTTGTGGTTTATATTTTGTGATTATTTTGAGTTTATGTTAAGAAGACAACTGTTTAAGGCTAGCAAGCTAATGCTGCCAGCTAATGTAAAGCATGGCTGTGAATCAAAAAGGGAAATTGTAATAAGTTTGTTTTATTTAGTTTAGATCTTACAGTGTGACTATGCCTGTGGAGTGAATAAATGGGTTGGAATAGCTCACCATAGTCCATCAGTTATCATCATCCATCGTCTGAACAAGTCCAGCTGGAATGCTACAATCCGTAGCAAAGAAAGTAGGTTTTCTAAAATGTAAAAAAGTCAAATTCCCCGCTGAGAAAAATAATAATAAAGGTACTATTTGCCGATATAGATTTGAATGTGATTATGAGTAGTAGGTGCAGATATATTTTCATAAACATAATTTTAAAAGCAAAATGTTGTCTTTTTTATTATTGAATAAAAAAATTGGAGTAAAAAAAATCTCAAAGTGATTATTGTAAACATCAGGATTTTAGTTAAATTATTTTAAAAATGTCATGGTGATTTGAAAGCTTTGTACTGTGTATGTTCTGTTGTTCAAATATACAGTAACCAGGAATTAAGATGTTTCTGCTCATAAATGAATAAGGAAAGGCAGCATTCCTAGTAACTTCCTACTAAAACACATTAAAAAGCCTGCTCAGCAGATAGTCTTAGAACAGAACAAATATCCCAACATCCTTCAGTTCTAACCACTCAATTCATTTTTCCCCTTGATAGAATTGGAGCTTTTAATGCAGACTGACAGCAACAGGTGAGACCTAACTAGATAGAAGGAATTGAAGGGCTGTTATTATTTGATCCAATATTCATTAGATTAAATTAAATGTTAAATAAAGTTGGGTTTTCCCAAAAAAAGTGCACTTCAGTAAATTGTGCACACCTTAAAATATTGCTAATAAATATAACAGAAGTTGAAGAAAACAGAGGTCAATAAGTGTTCTACAGCCGGTTGCTGCACCTTAAAATGACCATCATATAGGGTGTAATGAACATTCCTCTGAAGTAAGTAGGGGTGGAGTGGGGGGGGCATGTCTTTCCACTTCCACTTTGTAGGTATACGCACACTCGGGTACACACACAATACCAGACTGTGTATTAGGAAACCTAACATGACATGTAAGGTTTGATGAGCAAGTGTTGAAGATAAAGTCTGACATACTGTATACATTATGTTTTAGAGCTTGTAGCTGCAAGTTCATCTAAAGCATGAAACCCATATGGGAGAAAGTCATCACCTGACAAAACATTGACCTGTATCAAAATATGGTTTTCACTTGGGGTTTTTTGTTTGTTTTTTGACCTCACAGAGCTCCATTTTAAATTCTGGTCTCTCGCTGACTTTTTTTTTTTTTTTTTTCAGACACAGGTATTAATATGTGCACACACCAACTAAGGAATTTCAAGAATGCATTATTTTTTTCTCGATACAGTGTAAAACAGAAATAATGTACTCATGTTATGATAAAAACAACAAGAATTGACTATTTTTGTATCTCATAAAACCTGCCTTAATTCATACATCTTAACATTTTTTTTGCTCAGAATTATATTAAAGTTAAAAGACTCTAAAAGAATGTAATTGAGAATTCACCTCTTTACTTCAGTGAGACTGAAATATGTTTTCAGTCGTACAGTAAATTTCGGGTAGTCCCAAATCCAGACATGCCTTAGATTTTCCCCGGTATGAGGCAGAGAGGATATTTATCTGCATCCATGGATGGCTAACCTGATTGAAATGTTGATAAACCCCTTGCTCATCCTTGTTTGGCTGTGATCGCTGAAATTCTGTCCAACAGCTGCTGTAATCAAACATCTGTCAGTCAGTGTGCATTAACGTGCCACCCATCTCACTGTTTTCTGCTTCTTATTTATTTTTAAAAGCAACCTGATAACCTCAACTGCAGGCTGTAATGAGTGTAAGTTATTTAAACAAACTGACGACGTTCTCGAGTTTAAATGGTTGTCCCGTTACATTTTGGAATAAAGTAAAAGAAGTGATCATTAAATTTAGAAAATTAACTAGGTTAGAACCTTATGACACATCCCTAGAGAGCTGAATTTATGCACTTGCATCATCAGTTGCAAAACTCACCAGCTTTCTTATCAAATCAGCAGCATCCAAAAGCCCATCGTGATTTCTCTGCTCACTCAGATGGGGAGTTCATTTGTGACTGTCTGATGATGGTAAGCAAATTTACTCCCGTCTTCCTTATCAGCTGAAGGATGGACGAGTCCATCTGACTGGATTTAGGTTTGTCTCTGTGTTTATTTTCTTGCCTGATGCTGTTCATCTGTTGACCTTTGCTCTACACTCACTGCTCTGGTGTTTTACAATAAAGAAAGACGTCCCAAGTCAACAGACCAAAGTACAGAGAACGGCATCTAATTATTTGATCGGATTTAACACATTGATGGATAATTTTAAATTCTTACTTATATTCTTGAAAACGAATGTAACCTATGTAAAAAAAATATGAATAGATTATTTTGTAGAACTTCAGACTTTTGCCACTTCCATTTTAAAGATCCACTCTGATTAAAAATCACGTTTTCTGTGTTTTTGACATGTTCTTGAAGCATTTTTCTCATGATGGACACATATAAAGAAAATTGCGATTAAAAATGCATTTCTTAGTATTTATTTATCCAAATCAGTTTGAATACATTCGGTGGAGCACAAAAGCTCCCTGCTCCGCTTCATTTTGATGCATCCACTTGCAGACAAAGAGATCTATGTACATTTTTGTTTTTGTCATCTGAGCTGGAATCTGGCTCAGAACTCTAGGGCTGCATAGCTCTGATATAGTTTGCCATTTTTGTTGCACAGCTAATATCGGAGCGGGGTTGTGAGGAGTAAGCTACCATGAGAGCTTGTAAACCACATGTATCAAAGTCAAGGCCCGGGGGCCAGATCCGGCCCTCCGGGTAATTATATCCGGCCCTCCAGAAATTTTTATTTTATCGTTATTAATGGCTCGATGTTATCTTACGCTTATTTCTAACTTGTATAATTTTGACAAGATATAATTTTATGGAGAGTAAAATGTTGAAAATTATTCAAGGTTTAAGTTGATTTATTCTTGAATAATAAACCTGCCTTTTTATTATTCATAGTTATGTTAATAAGTTACATTTTCAAAGTTTTAAAAATTTAGTTTTAGTGTCTCCAATACATGTTTATCCTATTCGGCCCACAGCCTAAGGTGTTGTAGCTACGCGAGCGGTTCAGGCCCACACTAAAAAATGGGGGACTCAAACCAAGTGGAGGCGTGGTTCCACATTTTAAAAAATGATTATAAATAATTTAAAAATGTCCAATTAGTAAAAGATCCACAATAAAACCACAACGGGACTAGAGCTCACCTTCAACAGAGACCTGGTTACTCAAACAAAACAAACACACAGAAAAACCCAATCACATTCAAAAATAAAATCCAACCCAGGAGAATACAACACAAAAACACACAACCAAAACATTCACTTGAGTACCAGTCACTGTTGCAGCAGCTCTAAAATAATAAAACTAATGAAAAAAATAAATAAAACAGCAGCGGGTTCCACCTAAATGACCATTTAGGAAGAGGGAGGGAGTGATTCGCTCCATTCAAATTCACTTTTACCCAGTCGCACGCTGATCCGCGGTGCGACTAGTGATTCTGGACACCACTGCACTGGCAGTGGCACGAGAGAAAGGGAGGGAGTCTCAGCCCAGAATCAGGAAGAGCCCGCTCAGTCCCATTTTTATAGCTGGCCAGGGGCTTGTTAGCAGCACCTGAGTGGGAGTGACTACACCTATGCATCCTAATCAGTGTGTTTTGGATTGTAGCCCCCTGTACGACTGAGTTTTACCTCCCTGGTGTAAAACAAAGAATGATGAGAAATGAAGGCAAACTTACTCCATGCTAACTGTCCTGGCCACAACTTAGAGACCAACTTCTGATGATCCCCAGCCGCTCTGCAGAAACTATGTCCTAGAAAATGACACAGGTTTTTAATTTTGTCTAAAAATGCCATAATCATACTTAAAAGACCACTGGGAATGCTTTTACAAAAAGATAAAAAATGATGGGACTTCAAAGTTTGTTTGAAAAAAAACCCTGATCAGTGAGTAGAGGATGGTTGTGTAAAATAAAAACACATGGTGAAACCCTGTCATGCTGCCATGGTGATGTAACACTTGATCTACCTCACATGCTGTTTTAATGTTAAAATTAGTCCATATGTTTCTTTTGTATGACTTTCTGCAAAATGTGTCTTTTAAAGACCGGCAAGTGGTAGTTGTAGTAGATTGCTAGTAGATCCAACATGTTATGGAGAAGCATTCTCTTTCAACTAAATGAATCCACTACTTTCATTTAAACTGATTTTTCAATCGACCTCTTTTCTCTCTCTTTTTTTTTTGTTGACATCAAAACTCCAGTCCATCTGTGGTTGGCCTCCATTATTACTGTGTCAAATTGATGAAGGCATATTGGTGACAAGAAACCAAATATGATCAGATGGAGGATGGGCATGACTGTTTTAATTTACAGTTTATCTACATATCCTTTTTGATTATCCTTCATATTTAATTTTTAAAAAGTAATTGAATCAATTATTGAAAAGAGGTGCGGCTGCCTTCTGTCAACATGTGGGAAAGAAACAACAAAAGTACAATTTCAAACATGTCCTGGACTTTGTTGTGTCCAAGTTTATGTCTGGTCAAGAGCTAATAGAAATGGGCTCTTGTGGTATGTGTACACACTGCAAATAAACAGAAGAAGTGATGATTCTAAATCTTAAACTTCCGAAAAATAAAAATCTAAGTCACTGACAAAAAACATTACTTCTAAATTGGGGTAATGTTGGAAATGAGGACAAATTTCTCCGTTCAAATCAGTTTCTTTTGCTCATATGTAACAACTGAATGAAAATGTTTAAAACTCCCTTATGTGTTTTTTATTTTATTTATTTATTTTGAAGTAGGAAGCATTAATTGCAACATTCTGCAAAACAATAAAAATTAAAAAAAAACATGCATAACATTTGCAACAGAAAAGACGTTCATCAGCACCAGCATGTGTTTCTCTGGTAAGGAATTTTTTTTTTTTTTTTTTTTTTTTTACAGCCTAAATGATTCTAAAAGGAATGCAAGCGCTCGTAATTCTTCGTGCTAATTTGAAAAGAAATCACTGGCAGTACACAATATTACTGAGGCAGTCAACAAAAGTCGAACATTTTGGCTGACCTTCCAGACCAAAGAGCTGTTTATCTGAAGTGTTAGGAGACCAAACCGCTTGTTTTTCACTTGAATTATTCTTGATTGGAGCCAGATTCACCAAATTAGGTGCTAGAAAAATTCCTTGTTGAAGGTAAACATCACAAATTAAGCAGATTTGTTGTTTTCCTTGCTTGTCGATGTCAATCTTTGAGATTTTTCAGAACAAAACAACCCTTCAGGATTATTCGTAGTTCAGTATTTTATTCAGCTGTTAAATAAAAGCTGTGCATTAATTAAAAAAAAAAGTAATTTAACAAATGTGCACATTTTAGGTAGTTTAGGATGCAACTGGTGATCAACTGACTGGCTTTTCATTTCCCACATGTTTACAGATGCTGCAGTTTATTAAAGAAAAATAGCTACACACACTTCAGATGTCAAAAAAGCAAAAACAATGTCAGTAACTCCTTTTTATAACCACTGTATAGTGTGCCAAATAATGACACTGAAGGAATGACATGTCACCGTAAAGCAGCAGGGCTACAGGAACACAACACCACAGCAGACCACTCCTGCCAGACAAAACCAGAGAATAAAACATGACAATCCTAACCAAGTGCTGAGAAAAGAGACTGGAAAAATGTTGCCTGTTCTGATGAGCTATAAAAAAAAAAGTCCTCCTAGTCCTCCAGTCATCCTAATGGTCATATTGCACTTGATAGAGGTAAACCAAACCAACTGAAAAACATCATGCAGTACAACAATGTGTTTTATACCACGGTACAGGTGAGGTCGGCGCCAACTCGGTAGCTATTACCATGGCAATGTGTTATTTTTCCAGTTTCTT
>NC_050527.1:12352361-12356142 GCF_002922805.2 Oryzias melastigma
TATTGTATGCTTTTTGTTTTTTTTTTTTCTTCTTCCATCTGCTTTTTGGTTTTTAAAGTGGTCTGTCTATGTTCACACTATTACTTAAGTGCACAGCAGTTCATTTACAACTTGTGTTTCCAAGAAAACAATGGGTTTGCTTGTTTGGTCTGCATCAGTTTGAAGAACATCGGTGTGGGACACAAAATACAGAGTCCCTCTGTTATACCAATGACAGTGAGCTTTTTAATGTTGTTAATGCATTACTTTTGTCTCTTTTGTTTCATTGTGTTGTTTTTTTATGATCATCAGTGCACTTTTGTAGGACCATCCAGCATTTTGAACTGCTGACCAACTCAGAGAGAATTTAGTCTATAAAGTTGAATACAGTCCAAGTCCTGAATCTACACCTGAATCTGCCTGGAGGCCATGTGGAAACACTGTGAAACAGTCCCTAATATAAAAAGAAACCACCCACTCCATCTCTTTCACAAGTCTGTTGTATATAAATCTTTGTGATCGCTCTGTCAAACAACAGCAAACTGATAAAATATCTCAACGCAGGACTTTATCATTTAAGGAAGTGTTGCGGTCTGAAAGCAATATGCTGCTCCCCTGATCTCAATATAGCATCTCAGTGACGAGAAATCCAGAATCTCTTCAGTGTTCTGCTGCTGTTATCAGTGCGATGATGCTTCCGGGTAATAGTTCAATCTCACTGTGATTCGTGACTTATCAAACAGTAGACTCAGTTGTGGAGCGGAAAAGATGAGTAACCGGCACCATTTACTGTAAAAAATTACGGAACATCAGCGTTCCGAGACATCTGAGATATGCAATCCTCGGGGGATCTATCCTGGGTGATCACCGCTGAGGGACAACACTCCCACAGAGGAAGTGGGGTTTTTTCAGCCCACAAACTGATACTAATGCCCTCACATTTCTACATGTGTCTGTAATTGTGGTTAAAACCCGATTGGCTCAGAAAAATCAGAAATTCTTTAGCTATGGTTTCACCTCATATTTGATAGCTGACCAGACAGGAAAAAAACTTCAGAATTTGATCTTTTTCTTGCAAAACTTACACATGGTTCTATCTGAAATTATGTGTGAAATATGTTATGGCTTTTTCTCGTGAGACATTTGGAAAACCTAATGTCACTTGTATTAGATGTAAAACTTCAAAGCAGGAGTAGCAAACTATGGCCCGGGGGCTAAATGCGGCCCTAATCTGGCCCGCCAAAATTGAATTATGATGATAACCCTTATTATTCTTTTATTTTCTGGTGTCTCTTCATAAATGGTGTACTACAAGGAAGATGTGAGGAGCTTTTTTTCTTCATGTGTTTTTCAGAGATCGACACTCATTTTTCTGATCTTTTCAACACCAGTATGTAAGTAGCGTTTCTAAAATTGGTGCTTTTCCCTGACATCAACCCATTGTTGCAAATTGGCACTAAAATTAGTTTTAAAATATATAAATTGATTTTCAATGAAAATGAAAATGTGTTTTTGTCCAGATTGAATGCTTTTTCTTTCTCTTATGAGATGAATTACCAAAGCACACCAGGCATCTGCTCCTGGTCCAGTCCTTCCGTCAAATTCTAGAATTCTTTGTGGCCCCAAGAGTCAAAAAGTTTGCCCACCCCTGCTTTATAGTTTTGTCAAAAGACAAAACTTCTGAGCTTTGAACACTGATAATATTAACATTGTTGAGCAAAATATCTGCATTGTGATATAATAACGTATGGTGTAACATCTTGAAAACTTTTCTAGTTTTATTTGGGAGAAAAAGCCTTTTCTTCCATCTTAATAGTCAGAGAATAAGATTATATAATTTATAAAGTCATTTTTGGTACATGAGTCTCTTGTGGTTGAGGAATGTTACCTCAGAGGAAACAAAGACATTAAATAAAAGGGTTATACCTTATTTTTAACAACCGATAATTAAAGATCCACCCCAAAATTTTGTTTTGGGAGTTTTTTTTTTTAAATGTCTATGTGCCATTTTTCTCATGATGGAAGCCATATAAAGATAATTAAACCTAAAATTGCATTTCTGAATATATATTTATTCAGATTATTGTGAATTAGGTCTTATTTATGATGCAGAAAATACACTTGGTGGTCTACAAGCTCTCTGCTCCGCTACATTCTGATGCATTCGCTTGTAAACGACTAGATCCATGCACATCTCCTTTCCTCTTCTGAGCTGACATCTGGCTCAAAACTGTACAGCAACTACAATATTGCTCAACATTTTTGTTGAACCGGTGATGTTAAATTGGGGTTTTGAGGGGCTGTAAGCTTGTGGGAGACTGTGTAAACAGAGAGCTTTTGGTTACGAGTGATTGGAAAGGGAGCAGGGTTGCTCCACGTCAATGGTCCTGCCCACAACTTAGAGGCAAATTTCTAGTACTTCACTGCCGCTCTGCAGAAACTATGTCTAAGAACAACCGTTTGTTTTTACTTGTGGCTAAAAATTGCATAATCATAATCAAAAGACCTCTAGAAACGATTACAATGGATCAAAATGTGATCAGAGTGGGACTGGTATAACTTTCTGCTTAAATGTAAAAAGAAAAGAAAGATTTACATAATTACAAAGGAGCATGTTAGCAAAGTCATCAACTTTAACATATATCTAACAGTTACATACGCAAACATGAAATTAAGCCTGTAAAACTATGCGAACAGACACAAAACCTTGTAAAAAACAAGACCTTGAACAAACAGACATCTTTTAGAGATTCCAAAATGAGGTCATCCTTATCCCCAAACTCTAAGATATGTATGTGCATACGTCTTTGTGTGTTTTACATTTTTGGAGCAGGTGGCTAATAACCGTACATTCCTGCTGGCAGAGCTTGGAAGGAACCTGTCTCTTTGAATTTCCTGGTCAAACGCTGGAAGTTGCAGATTTGGTTACCTTGCAGAAAGCTGAGACAACCACGCTCCAATTAGACTGAGTTGGTGCTCGCCTTGATAGTTTTTCAGAGCAGATGGGACTTATAAACATGCGCACGTGTATATGCAAGCATTGATGCATTTAAGAAATCCTAGCTTAAACATTGCCACAACATTCCTGTAAATCCAAAAGAGACTATATCCAGAGATTTTCCAATGAAAACAATAAACGTCCCGGTGGAGCGCTGCAGTCCAGCAAAAGGTAGTAGGCTGCAGGAAGCAAACGAAAACCAAAAAGTGAAGGTAAATATATGTTTATACTCTTGTACGTGTATTTTCCTTTGTATAAAAGACCAGGGGAGTTTAAGTGAAAATGAAGAGTTTCTTTTTTGATTTGTACAAGCATTTGTGTGCAGAAAAATTGCTATAAAATAATATTCATTTTAACTCCACATTTGGAAAAATATGTTTTTTTTTTATATTTAAGAAGAAAGAATGGGCAACTAAAGAGTGTCAGAATGAATTAACTGATTTAAAACTTGTGTTTTCTGACGCCTTGGAATATATACAAATAAAGTTTGGCCTATCAATGGCAAATATGAGTAAGAAAAGCTATTTTAGCACTTTCAAAATTTGTTTTTATTTTCTCTATTGATTCGTATGAGACATAATTTTTTCTGAGGTAAATATTTTACTTTAAGATTGTCTGCAACTCTTCTTTCTGGCTCATGCATGAATAAAAAAACAAGTGCAAGTGTAACACTCCTTTCAGGCAAAATATTGGGTCTCAAAGGTGCAGGAGAACACTTGACCAGGATGATTTAACTTGGAGGAAATGAGCCGATCACCGCAGTACATTATTTCTCTTGAAGGCCAACCCCACTTGGTGATTTAT
>NC_050527.1:12356287-12371245 GCF_002922805.2 Oryzias melastigma
TCACCGCAGTCCATTATTTCTCTTGAAGGCCAACTCCACTTGGTGATTTATGAAGAGATTCTGCAGCTCAACGTCAGTTTTTCAACAGAGGATGACATTTGGGCTTGATGCTTTAGTCACACAAACACTCTGATGGCCACTCCTGTGAAACCTGGTATCAGTCAGAACTGCATATGAGGGAGGAGATGAGTGAAGATCCCAAACCTCTTAAATGCTATTTAATCACTCCAAGCAACAGCAGTGACCATGCAATCCAGCACTTAGACTCCCATTTGCTGCTTAAATCATCTTAATAAATGAGAATACTGTTGATGGATGTGTTTAATAGCTGGAGAGAACAAGACCACTTACACGGCCCATCAATCTCCGCCTACTAGGGTGAAAAAGAAGACTTGTATTTATCCGAGGGGTGAAAATGCACCTTTAGGAGGCCTTTTTGGTTCAAGAATTTGTTGGGAAATAAAGGATGAAGAATGGGAATGAGAAGCAAGAGAGGATGGACTTAGGAGGGATGAGAAAATGTGAAATGATAAAGGCAAAAGTTTGGAAGCAGGAAATTGTGAAGTAAATAAAAATAATAATTTATTGTTTTAAGTTATTTATTTGTTTTCAAGGAGAGAGCTCTTTTTTATTTGCTTTTGTTTGGGAACAAAAAGAAGGGCAATCAGAGCCTTTAATAGCCTTTTATGGCCTAATATTAGGTACAAAAAAGACAAAATAAAACATTAAAATAGCTTTCTTTTAACTGAGAATTATAACATTTTCTCAGTTGCTTTATTTTTATTTTCATTAATTGTTAAATAACTTACATTTAGATATTTACATTTAGAAATGAAAATTTAAATGAAAATACTTCTCACCTTTCAGAAAAGAAACTGGTTTGAAATGAAGCTCCACCAATAAATGGCTTCATTAAAATGAAACATATTTGTGCCGTCTTGCATTCAGGAAAACTGGAATCTCATTATCCCTCTTTCCCACTTCATTTTTCAAAATAAACATTTTGAAATGCTTCCCTTGCTTGCAGTATAAATGAACTGTATCCAAGTCTGGCTGACCCTCAAATTCCACTTTACTCTGCTCATAGTTCCCCTTTCTCTGTTTTGCTCAGCTTCAGAAAAAAAAAAATGTCTGAGAGAGATTTGTGAGGTCTGAGGAGAGATTGGAATCTGATTTCCTGGCTGTGCATGATCGTGTCAGCATCTTAATTGACATCTTAATGATGCTTTTGGCTTTGAGAATGTGTTAAAACTTTGAAGTGTCCGGGACATGGGGAACTTGTGCTACAGAATAACACTTGGGAGGCGGGGAGCCGGAAGGGGGAGGTTACTGCGGTGAACAGGAGGAGAGAAAAGTAAGGACGAACACCTGCTTGCAATTTTATAGAAAAAAGTTAAAAGTCTTAAATCTGGCCTGGATGGCTGACTGGCAAAAGAGCCCAGCATTATTTTTCAGATCAGTCCGATGTTAAGCCTAAATAAACGCCAACATCTCTGGAGAGCAGAGCTGAGTGTGGACATTTTTGACATGTAGCCAGTGAACCTTATGGGTATGGATCCCCTTAAGCAGAAGAATGTGAAAAAAGTATTTTCCAGCTGTTTCATTATTGTAAATTAAACTTGTGTGTTTTTACTTTAAAGGCAAAACTCGCCGTCATAAAATACCTAAAACCAGCTGCCTCTGCCACCGTTTAGTTCCTAACAAATTTAAATTTAATTTAGAAGTGTTTCTTAGTGGGTCCCCACAACAAATGAGGTTGACGATTATACCTGTTTCAAATTGAGTTTTCCTATAATCATGCCAGTTTGTTTATTTGTTCTTGTTTTTTTAAAAAGCAGCGATCAGATGTATTGATTACATATAAAGATTGTGGCTCAGAGTGTGTTTAGCCACTGAGGCCGTGATACTTCCTGACTTCTAAATACCAGCATTCCTTCTGATGCAATCTGCAAAACCACTTTTTGATTCAATAACTCATCCTGAGAGCTGAAACTATTTTTCAGCTTCTGGTGGTTGAGTTTCTGTTTGTATGTGGATACAGTGAAGTTTGTGTTCACAGGCATTTGTTTGTCCATTGCTCGGAGTATGAGCATGTATCTGTTTATTCAAACATCCAGAGCCTGCTGTATGTTTAAAAATTTGAGGAGGCAGAAACCACAGTAATGCTGACTTACAGTGTGGATCTGAACAATCTCTCTGTCAGAAGCTGGGTTGTGACCTTTAGGTCTCGTCATGAGTGGAGTGCTTGTTTTGTCTTTCAAAAATCATGTTTTTTTTTTTACTAGAATTAATCCCTAAAATTTGCAAGAACTTCATTTTTTTCTTTTAGTAAAAGGCTAAATAATCCTTAAAAGTATTACAACAAAAATGTATTATTCTCCACACAAGACATACAAGAATTCTTGATTTTTGTCCATCTTTAGACCTTGTAACATGGAGAACTTGTTTTGACAGTGCTGAGCTGAACATTTTAGTTATTATTCCCTGTAAAATTGAACCTTAAAATGTCTAAAAACACACGCTGAAGCAAAACCTGAATGACTCTCAATTTACTGACGTAAGCATGACACATTGTGATGCCCGTTTTGACGTCTTACCCCATGTTGAGTCCTCTGCTCAGCCCGTCATTTCAAAACTATTAGGCAATCGTGAATTCCCAAATGAATGCACGCACCAATAAAGGCTTTATCAGCTGCAGTGCACAAACACACTCTCACAGATCTCATCTTCACCTGGAAGCAGATCCTCCACCATCCACGTGGTAAACTGTGTACAAAGTGTTCACGGTGACTGCACTTGGTTTACATTTCTCTGGAGCTGGACCACGGTGTGCAGCAGGGCTGCTACCTGCAACAGCTAATCAGAAAAGTCCGACCTCGAGAAGATAAGACTGATCTTCCAAAACAATGCATTCAACTGTAAGGCTCTTCGACCTGCAGAGTCGTGCAGATCTCAGGCCATGAGGAACTATGAAAACATTTTAATCGCTTACACATTCTTTGTGGGGTATCTCTCGAGTACATCCTTAGGGCTGCATGAAACAATTTATACATCTGACATTTTGCATTTGCATTTGAAGAGTTGAACTAGCAGCCAGGACAATCTTTGTGATGGACATTTATAATTGGGAATGAAAAAAGAATATCTACAAAAAGTATTTTTCTATTTATACATCAGACTTGGTTGACTACTGGCCAGTCACAAGAGTCTGTTCTTTAGAGAAAATGGGGTTCAAAGGCTGATGCCGGTGTCCAAAATGTTTTCCAACCAACCTGCCATTGAAGCTTCTTATTGGCTAAACACGCCTGATCCAGTTAAACAGCAGCAGAAAAGGCAGGATTCTGGTAAACCAGCAGGAGGCCGGCCCTAAAAACGTGGAGTATGACATTCCTGATATAGATGTTGTCCAGTTAGAGCTTCTTTAAAGAACGGAATCGAATGACAACATGATCTGGATGATTGAGAATTTGCTCAGTTTGTCCATCTCTATTCATGTCAATGGTTGACGTGTCCTTGGGCACAAAACCAAGCCCCACATTGCCCCTGAGAGTTATAGGTTGGTCCCTAAACCGCTCCATTGGTAGACTACGGAAGTCTATTTTGTCTCTTTGCTATCTGACGCTGAGATTCTCTAAGTGGGGTAACTCAATTTGAATTGAATGCACTTCAGAAAAGACTAATAAAGAAACATGTTTAGCTTTTTTTTTTACCTATCAACATAATAACTTTTTCTTTGTTTTACAGCAAGGGGAAAACTGAGCTCATCAGGTTGTTGGTTCCACCATTTTAACTGGTAGTGTAGCATTTGGAGAACAGATAGGATGCAATCGGTTCTCCTGGACTGTTGCAGAGATCCATCTTCCTGAAGATTATCTTTTAACCCTCCACTAATCGCTAGCTTCCTCCCACCTCCCTATTAACAATATGATTTGTTTACCTGTTTTGTCCGGGGAGGTTCCACTACTCCCAGAAAAAAAGTTACTCCAATTTCTTCAAAATTGGTGCTAAACCCATTGATCTAAATATTACTTGTCCACAGTTTTGCTAAACAGTGAAACAATCCTCCAGTGACAGGCTTCTCTATGAATAGTAAATCTTGATTTTGTCCACTCTGAAGCATCTAAGCAAGGATTGCAATTATTATAGAAATCACCCAAAATCTTACAGCAGCAGACTCTGATCTCCTGGTTGTACTCATACTCCTTGATGTGACAGAGTTTGACATCATGACACATTCAGTTCTTTTAAATGTTCTTTTCACTGATGGCATCTCCAACAGAGTCCTCACCTGGTCTCACCAATACTTATTTAAATATATTCAATCTGTTTACTTTCTGAATTGTTTTCACTATCCTCCAGTATAAATAGTGGTGTTCCCCAGGGCTCTATCCTTGAAGCTCTAGTATTTAATTAATCTTAGTAAAGTCTTCTTAAATATAACACTCATGTCATGGTTGTATCACTGCTCCTCATCATCAGATGGTTCTGGTTGATGTAATGCTGTCATCAGACACAACTGGGAGATGCCCTTTGTGTTCAGCCTTCATTCATGCAGTCTCTGTTAGGTCGTCTCAGGAAATTTTTAGTCAAAGACAACACTGTTTCTCTCTGACCAGTTTACCTGTCTGTCTTTTGTCTGTCTATTTATGGCCTGACCATGTTTCTGCTCTCCCATTGGTTTTTGGTTTTTGGATTGAATTTTTGCCTCTTTGGACGGATGTTTGTCTAAACCACTGCTGTGCTTATTTGGATCTTGATCTGCCCTCCTGCTCTGACCTGTTCCACTTCTGCATGTCACCAGTATCATGCTTAAAAATCTACCTCATACTCCCTGGATTCTCCTCTGTTAAGGATCAGCTTACTTGACCTCTGTGTTGACAGTAAAAAAAAAAAACATAATATTTTCTTGTCAATTCCTACTGTGCTTAGACCAAAATTAACAGTGGATCATTACCCACAGATGTTATTAGTGATCTGACCCTACGGAAGTGTGTTATAAGGTTATCCTACAGTATGAACACTTTGCTTTGATTGTTAAATCGGTTATACATGCACAATGATGGCACCAATGTTTGATTTTCCGATCTTTGTGTTAGTCCTTCAGTTTTTCTTCTTGTTGCATCCAGTGTCTCATTTTAAAAATGGGTACAATCGAAATGAAGCGGTCTCCAATTTTAGTTGTTGTTAAATTAAATGTTTTTTGCAGAAGAGAATACATTCTCACACTTTAAGATTAACTGCTAATCTTTGGCTAACAACTGCATCAGGCTGTAAGTTTGCAGAATCACGGCCATGCACAATAGTATCTAAAATCTTAAGTGTGGCACTGTGTGAACCTCTTGCTACAACTGACAAGAGTTACTGCACACAAAACTCTCCACACATTGAGAAAAAAACAGATATCTCTGAAAGTCTTATCAGTCAGAACACTTTCGAAGCAGAAAATCCCCGTCATTCTTTGTAAATCTTTACAAGATTAAACACATCTAGCTTCCCTTTGTGGGACAACAGACACCAGTATATGTGCTGAGATGAAAGGAGAGTCTTTCAACACTAAACGGAAACAAACAAGCTAAAAAGCACATGCTCGCCTCTTATCTCCACCTCCTTCATCTCATCTCTTCACTTTTCCCTCTTCTCCTACGTGCTCACTCTCCATCAGTCACAGTGAAGGTTTCCAAGTCATCAGTCAAAGTTGCGCATGGATTGCAGTTGTCGCTGCAGGATTTTTTCATCTGTTTCTACCTTTGTTGTGCACTTAAAAAAACAATTTCTTAGACAAGATTTTAAGTTTCCGTTACATTATCTTAACAGCGCATGCCGTCCTAATGCAGATTTTTATATATTTGAAAAAAATGAATTTAATTTTTTTCTTTGCAAAATTCCGGGATCATTTTTGCACAACTGATCCAATGTTTCAACGGGTTAAATAGAAAAGCATTAGCGCACATTAAATTATTTCAATTTTTTTGAAGTCGTGTACTCATTTTTTTAAAGGATATTTATTCTCTAAGTTGAGCACAGACATTTTTTGCATGAAATGATTCTTGGAATTTCTTATGCATGCCTTGGTTTGGTCATTTTTATTTGCTGGAAGTTATAATGGACTTATGCGGAAATACATGAATGAAAATTAAAAAAACATGATTTTCAAAATAAAAAGTCAAAGTATTAAAATAACCAAACTTAAACTAAACTTTATCATTTTTAAAAATGTAAAAAAAAAACTATTTAAAAAGTGCAACTCTTTATATAAGTGCACACGGAACTCCAGAAATCTGATTTTTATTTAAACTACTTGAGGATAAAAAAAAGAGGGAAATAAGTAGTCCTTAAATAATGATTTTCTACCGCATTTATTTGTTTTACTTAAAGAGAATTCCTCCTTTTTCTGACATTAGCAACAGCTTTCTATGAGCTACATTCTGCACGAGCAAACAAAAAGTGTAAATTCAAATAAGCTTGATTATTGAATGCAGCGAGACATTTTCATTGCTCCAGCCTTCGTTATCAGATGTTAAAAGCCTCACTCCAACCATTGTTTGATCTATTTTTAAATAGTTTGTTATGGTCATTTAATAATGATTATGCCTTTTTTTTTAGCCACAATTAAAACACCTGTATCATATTCTAGGACAGAGGTCGGCAACCTTTAACAGTAAAGAAGGAGCCGAATAGTGTTACTTTACCATTTAGGAAATTTGGATTTGCAATCATGATCATCTTTTTTTTTTTTTGTAAATATAAATTATGTCTAATTTTTGGCATGAACAAAAGCAAAACCATAAAAAGAAGCTAGGATTTCCCAAAATGGTAATTTTGGTAAGTTTTTACCTTTTACCTTTAGTAGATGCCAAATTAGTGAAAAAAGATAGCTTGTTGCCTAATTACTAGCTGAACTCCAAATTACCATAAAATTCCTAAGTAAATTAAATCAGCCAAAAAAGTTAGCATGTTGCTAAAATATAAGCTAAGCATAAATTAGCCCAAAAATTCAAGTAGATAACAAATTAGCCAAAAATGTTAGCATATTGCTAAAATATTGGCTTAACTCCAAATTAGCATAAAAAATTTCATCAGAGGCCAAATTAGCCACAAAAAAAATAGCTAGTTCATTGCTCAATTACTAGCCAAGCTCCTAAATGGTCTAAAATTTCTCAGTAAACTAAATTACTCAAAAAAATTACTCAAAGAATTTTAAATTATCCCTCCCCCCCAAAAAAACTTCAGTAGATAACAAATTAGCTGAAAACATCTGCATGTTGCTAAATTTTCAGCAAAGCCCCAAATTAGCATGAAATTTATCAATAAATTAAATTAGTAAAAAACTTTTATCTGTTGCTAAAATAGAAGCTAAACTTTAAATTAGCCTAAACCCCCAGTATATAAAAAATTAGCCCAAAATGTTAGCATGTTGCTAAAATAATAGCTAATCTCCACATTTTTGAAAATTACTATTTTATTTTTTTTCACCCAGAGAGGTACCAAGGAGGGATAAAAAAAGCCACATGTGGCTCTTGAGCCGCAGGTTGCAGACCCCTGTTCTAGGACATAGTTTCTGCAGAGTGGCACAGTAGCATAGATGTCACTGCTACAGGCTTTTCTTCTGCTCCTGATTCATGATGTTAATAAAGAAATACTTAGAAATGCGATTTTTAGCCTAATTTTCTTTATGTCCTCCATGATGCGGACATTTCATAGAAACATGTTAAATACTCCAAAAGCACTACTTTCCTTTGAGTAGGGGGCCTTTACGTAAAAGTCCTTTGACATGTGGTATGTGTTGCAATTGTCTAAATCATTGCAAGGAGTTGTGTGTGTGCTGTTTTGCTCATTATGCCGTACATTTCCTTCAACTTTCTACTTTCCAACATCAATTCCAATAGTTCCAGACTTGATCCCAGCAGAGAATCAGCTTTCTTTATCAAATTGTCCAGTTTCTCTGAGTTTTTAGGTCTGATGCTCCTGCCCATGCCTCCACATAAACTGTAGTCTTCACCACAGTCTTGCAAAAGATCTGCAAAAGTATGCCACAAAGCTTCCCCAAGGAAACCATTTTGTTCTTTTTCTCTAAAAACCTTCTATTTTATTCCATCTAGAAAAAGGAAGCACATGAATGTTGCTTCATTCAGAGATACTTTATCTTTAGTTCATGTTCAGAATAAGTCAACTTGCTTTTCCGTTAAGTGTCAGTGCAGGTTTTTCATTTTATATAGTCTGTTGTCTCTCTGTGCCTACATACATTTTTATGCTGCACCAATATGATCAGTCTTTGGGATTTTGCATAAAAGCCCCACAGGACTCTAAAAATATTAATTTTCATGGCTTTAAATTCAATCAGCAACATCAAGACTACTATTCAGCCTGCAAGACAACAGAAAAGCTTAAATCTTTTTGCTGTTGTCTCTACATGCAGGGATTAACCCTTTTACTTCAGTCCTCTGGTTCTCTGTGACTTTGGGTTTTACCTTCTTGTTCCTTAAAGACAGACACTTCTACTTTACTAGTTGAACAATTACATTGTAAGTTAATGAGATTGTAAGTTAAACAATGAGGTTTTTATCCCCTGTCCTGTCTTCAAGAAACAAAAATTGACTGTTAAATATTGACATTGGCCAATATGTGTTGGAAAATATTGGAATAAAAGGTATTAACGACATTTCAACCTCATTGTCACAAGTTTTCACAATCAAGTTAAAAACTACTCTATGGAATTTATTAAAGGAATTCTAGGAACAAAGAAATTTGTGTGTGTTATTTTAACCTTCTCATGGCATTAAAGCATTTTTAATTAACCGAAAACAGCGCAGAGGTACTTTTTATTTCTGTCACAGATTAACTGGCTCTTTTTTTTTTACAAGGCTAGAGTCCTCATCCTTTCAACCACCATCGTTTGCTCCTGGTGTTGGTGGTTTGCTTCCGTTATGTGGAACTAATTCAGGAAGCAAAGAAATATGGTGGTTGGTTGATGGTGGCTTAGTCCATGGGTATTGTGTCTGCCAACAGTAACACAAGTCAACCTTAACATGGCCCTTATGCCTGATGTTACAATGCCTTCAATTAAATTAAATATGCTGTTGCAGCAACATAGCAGAATAAATAAATATAATACAGTGTTAAAGTAGATGTTTGCTTCATGGAGTGTTTTACAATGACGTGTTTTACAACTCCTAGATAAACCCTTTAAATAACTGATTTTAACTGTTAGTTTCTAAACTTTTGCAGGAAAAACACAACTGGAGCTCTTGATGGGATGTCCTGAATCAGTGACTCAAGCTCCACTCAGCAAGGGGGCCATACTGCTAATTCCTCGCATGCCTTCTCCCCAGGACACCTCCTTTTCACATCAAACAACTCTCTCCCTCTCTCGAACTAATTTAATGTTGTGTTGTGTTTTTCCCTGCTCTCTAAGAGCTGGTCTGAATGGCTGACGTTGATGAATGATACGTAAAGGATACGCTGCAGGTAGGATATGGTTACAAGCTAAGCTGTAGGAGAGGTACAAGGGGGAGGAATAGAGTGAGGGATAGTTTATAGATGAGCGTGGGGGATTGGCGGGGGTGTGCAAAGGGTCAGGATGTTTGTCTTCCAATGAGCCGTGACTCTGAGAGAAAGAGGAGCAGAGAGTGGGATGAGAGAGGAGAGGAGGGTGAGAAAAGATGAAGGGAGGGAGATTAACAGAGGCCACAGCATCTTTATTGGCCAGGTAGGGGGAGGTGAAGACGTAAATAGTTTAATTCTTTTAATGATGTTCCTGATTTTAAGAATTCTTTATCCACTTTCCTTCACTTGAAAAAACGTTTTCATATTTGATGTGTGCAAAACAAGAGATGAGATCAAGTGGAAGAGTGCACGCATTGGTGTACCTTCATGTGTGTCTGTCCGTCTCTGTTAATGTGTTTTATGTACAAAAAAAAAAGCATGTCTTCTTTAAGGGCATGTCCAGGCCAAAGGGAGTGCGCTCATGTGGGTGTGTAAACAGAGAAACAGAGCACAGTGTGCATACACACACAGACACACGGCTCCTTGCTGAGGTGTTTATAAGTCCTGAGAGTGGAGATTCCCTCTGCACCCTGAGGGTAATCTTCTTCCAAACCAATTAAACCTACCCCCCATCCCACCCCTAGCACCACCACCACCACACACACAAGAACAGCCATAAATGCTGACTTTACAAGTCTTGGAGACATTTATTTGATGACAGAAAAGTGAGTGGAAACACAGTTAAACTGACAGAAATTCATCTTTAGAGGTTTATCCCATCAAAATAATACAAAGGGACGTTTTAAAATTAGACATCCCTTAGTATATTTATTTAGTAAGAATAAAAATAAAAAATCAATTAATGAAGTAAGCAATGTCACCACTTGCAAATAGGTGACACACCATGCTTTCTGTTCAATAGGTGTGGTCACAAGGACGTGTTCCGCTGTGTTTGTGAGGCAGCCCAGACCATAATGCTGCTGCACTGAAGACAAGACGAAGGTTTTTTTCATCTATGATCCACCAACTTAACTACATCAGTTTGAAACAGAAAACATAGAAGCAAGAAACCAAAGGAATTCGTATAAAAGCTTAAACTCAACTTTTGCTATAAATCTCTTTAGGTGAACAGAATGAGCCCAGTCTGAATACACCCTTAGATTGGGAATTAAACATCTGGTGTAACATGGGCCAATCCAAGCAACATGGACTGACTTGCTTAAGTGATCTAGCAACCGCTGGGGCAAACTGACCTGGTTTTAGTTACTTTGGTTTTTAAATTGACTTCAATGCAAATATCAAAAGTTCCTCCCCTTGCATTTTTTTTTCTTTTTTGAAAACCGTCCTACTTTGTTAATCTCACCATTTGCAACAAAAACAGAACCCTCAAACTAGACATCACATCACCTTTTCTGATTACTTTTTGTTCTGGTGCAAACAATTGTTGGTTGAGTCATCAATCCACAGCTCAAACCAAAAACTCTGGATTATCAGTGGAGAATTACTGTGGTTATTCCCATTGTGATGCATAGTGAATAGTGGGAACCAGTAAGTACTTGCTGTACTTCTCTGTGTACACGGCAGACCACAGCTGAGTAAACCAAAAGATTTTTTTAACATTTGTGTCTAAAGGCTCATGGAAAATAAAGTGTGAAGATGATTTATTATAACAGTTAGGAGAACTTTATTCTGAAATGTGGTTTGGGGCATTACAGTACATGGATATTACATGGAGCCAATGTTCTTTAGGATTACAAAACTAAAAGCATGTCAAATTTTGAAAATGTTAAGAATATTTAAAAAAACAATATGTCATTTGTATAGAAAAGACAGTTAAGGGTTGACCATTTGGCCCTTTTTTGCAGCTGCAGAAACCTTTCATTTTCCATTTGACAAAACCTTTAATAAATATCACGTCAGAAGAAAAGAAGACGGACAAAAAAAGAGAAGAACAGCAGTCGTGAATCTGCTGTTTGGGTGGCATTTTAAGTGCACGTCCATGAATTTTGGTTGTCAGCTTTCCCTACGTTGTTTTGGTTCCATATCTTTTTATTTTCTAAAAGTGGAGCTAATCAAGGTCTAAATCTTTGCTGGGCTATAAAAAAAAAAAAGGTCTTAACCCCTGCTTCTCCAGAAAAATGTTTCTGGTCTAGTTGAAGCTCTTTGCTTGATGTGCTTCTAGGTTTGTAGTGTTTAACAAGTCCAGAAGCTTAGTGTTATATCACTAAATATTTTGATTTCACAACATGTTTGCATGCCAGAATGAGGACTTCTTTCCAAATGATCAGCCTCTGGTTATTATGATAAGAATACTTTGAATGGCTTGTATATTGACTTAGTGAAATGCGTTATGTGACTCATAAAAGTTTAGTGTTTAACAAACAATTCATGAATCTAAAATGCCTTTTATTATGACTGATGCACGTTTCTTCAAAGGTACAAGACCACTTGACATGTAGTGTTTGTTTGAACAAAAATGATTCAAAAGCTTTGCTGTAAAACTGACTAAAAACAAAAGAAAAAGATTTCTGGAAACCACAAATTCTTCACTTCTAAAGAAAAAGCTCTATCTTCCCAAGTGGAGGCAACGTAACACAACAGCTGCCAGAGCAGAATCACTGTGGACTTGTAAAAGGAAATTACAGCCATATAACTTTTATTTAGCACCTTATAACTAATACATGGATCAACAAATTCACCATGAAACCCAACTTCTGGCTGCTTTTTGTCAAGTAATTCGTTTTTGCTGACTGATTAGCCAACAACAAAACCCAAGCCTGTCGGGATAAAAGTTACAGGACGTACTTTGGTTTTGGACAAAGAGAAAGCAGTGACTTATTCAACAGAAAATCAAAAAAGAGCCTATAATTCCTCTGAAAGTGGAACATCCTGCCAGTAATTCTTCAGTGAGTAGAAAGGATTCACAAAGAAACTTTTTTTAAATATAGTCTAGATTAGGGATAGGCAACTCCAGCTCTCAATGGCTGATGTATCAACATGATTTCCAGAAATCCAGAAAATTTGGGTCATCTGGACCCCACAGGACAGTGCGCTGAACTTTTTTTTTCAAGGATTTTTTTAATCTTCCCTTGTGTCCGTGGCAGACATAAAATCCTGTCCACCTTTGTCCACATTTGTCATGGGAGGGAACATATACGGGTGGGGTCATCTGGACCCTATAAATAGAAAAACCTGTGTAATTTTACAGGACAACGTTTCTGCAGAGCGGCAGTAATTCTTTAGAAATTTGCCACCAAGTTGTGGACAGGGGCATTGGGTCAGTTCACTTCCCATCATCCATTTGTTTACACACAGACCCTCAGAACCCCAACCTAACATTACTGGTACAGCAAAAATGGCGCACACTATTAGAGCTCTTCAGCCGGTCAGTTTTGTTCCAGATGGCAGCTCAGATTAGGAAAACAAAGACATATCTATACACTATTTACCATATATACATTTCTTTTTTCTTTTTCTGTGCATTTGAAACTTCCTTTCCTTTTTTTGCTAAAAAAACAAAAAACAAACTAAAGCTTTTTAATTTGAAGGAATGTCAATGTTAAAATATCTCAGAATGACTCTAATTGTCACAGTCAGAGATGAAAATACTAATAATTTGTGAACTGCTTTTTTCACTTTGTTTAATAAAATGTGTCCCAAGCTCTCTGGCATAATTAGCCCACAGCAGCTTTTATGTGGGGGTCATTATCACTGACTATAAACAGCTATTGAAGTCAGTCACCCTCCTCTGTCTGTCAGATGCAAGATCAGTTATGTTTTACAGGGCTCATGTGCTCCACATACGTCAAACATGTGTGCTGTCCACCCAAGTTCACTCTGGGTAAACACAGAGAGTGTATATTACATCCACTCAGAGATCACACGTGCTACCGCCTTACATAGCCCTCCACTGCTAATGATTACAAACAAAACTTTTCTGTGTGGTTCATAATTCTGATGCCAACACTTCATTAGCTTTCATTTTGGAATGTTCCACTCTCATTTTACACAGAACACTGTGTTTTTCATTACTTTTATATAATACTTTAATGCTAGCTTTATCTGGTTATATTACAATATAAAGGATATTATTTAAAAAGGAATTTTTCAAATTCTGATCACATGATCTATTGCTTGAACACAGTTGTGCGTTCTGTGTAGCGTTTCATAGACACAGCTATGAAATCACTTCCAACACAGAGAATGTTAGTAATGATTTTCACTGCATTTAAAGACTCAGCTTAACAGCAGGCGTCCTGTGACACGGTACACTCCCTTTTATCTTTTACTTTATGTTTTGCAGCCGCTCCAGATCATTTGGATTTACTGAGCAAGCAGCACACATGCAATGTCCCCAGATGGACACTCCCACCCTGGTCTTTAGCAAGAATGAGCTTTGGTTTTGATAATAAAAAACACCAACCCTTGCATCCAGCTGTTTTTATGGGTCCTGTGTATTTTTATTTGACTGTTTTTCAAACAAGAAATGAATTGCTTGTATGCACACAATCAATAGTTGTTAATTTTTTAGGGCTTCTGGCTTTTAGCAAGAGGAATTATCTTTGCTTTGTTGGAAATGATAAGTCTTGACCAAGTTTGACAAAAACTATCTTCTAAAAACTATTAGTAAAAAAACTGTTTTATACTTATTAAAATTATGCCTTTTTGGAAAGCAATGCCTGCTAATACTGAGTGAAATATCCGCTACCACTGAAACTTGCCTGCTTATGATAATATCTAAAAAGATTTGTGATGGCTTTTTGTGTAACTTATAAGTTTGGACTAAGAAATGCAGAACTGGCTTCTGCACAAATACATGAGGGACACTGGAGCCCATTACAATGGATCCACAAAGTTTCCACAGTAAGAATAAATAAAGCAAAATTACCAAATTGTGATCTAAATTAACAAATTGAGAAACAAAAAAAGAAAAAAGAAGAATTGTCCATCATTACACGGAAACACAAGACACAGCTTCTGGGATACTTCAGAAATGTGGTGAGTCTCCCCTGGGGGGCCCTGGCTCGTACCTGGGATGGGGCAGGGGGGATGCTCTGTACTGCTGGGTGGTGGTGTGCTGCTCGTTTGGGGCTGGGGTGCTCTCCGGGGATGGGGTCTCACGCTGGCCATCCTGGGTCCTGCACTTTCTGTGTTCCTGTGCCTTCTTGGGGGCCTCTGCGGCGGTCCCACGCGCCCTGGTCTGGGTACTTGGCGGGATTACCCGGCGGGCGGGTTTCCCTCTGTGGCCCCATGGCGGGTGTAGGGGGGTCCTGGGTCGTATCTGATTGCTCAGCTGTTGGACAGGACATGTTAAAAAAGAAGAATTATAGATAAATTAAAAAAAGAAATGTGGTGATATCTGAAATGTACAGAAACATTGACTAGAACGATTGGCTGCTTTGCTTTATAATCTCAAACCATTTTTTTCTGTACAAGTTATCGCAGTTTTACCATTGAAAAAATGCATTATCATTT
>NC_050527.1:12371352-12378434 GCF_002922805.2 Oryzias melastigma
TGGATAACTTTCACTGTCCAAGGCAAACTGAAAATGGAAAAATATCAGTTGTAAAAACTGAAATCCTTTCTTGAGCAGAACACAAACGAAGGTTTTCTTGCAGAGGGCTTCTGTTGTTTTTGTGCATATGTGCTTTTAGGGTATAGAACAGGGGTCTGCAACCTGACCCACATGTGGTCCTTTTTTTCCTACATTGTGCCTCTATGGTTTTGAAGAAAAAGTGAAAGATTTTAATTTTAAAAAATGGTGTGGTGTTTAGGTTTATTTTATGTTTAGTTAACTAATTTAGGTGATTTGTGCCTATATTTCCAATGTAGACTTTTGAACTGGATCCTGCATCTATGTTTATATTCCATTAGTAAATGAAAAAAAAGTTTAAGGGTATATCGGAGTCATAATACTAAAAAATGTCATGTCTGACTTTTGCATTTCTGATTCAACTAAATATGCTAAAACAGAAAAAAATATGCTCTTTTTTACACAAAGTGTATTTTATTTTGAAACTTGTATGTGATGCTTTATAAAAGTTAAATATAGAAAAAAGGGATACTGTTATAATGTATTATTAATATTTAAAGTTGTAAATAAAAGGATTAATGATCACAAAATTATAAATAAAGTGTATTTTTTATTACGGTGAGGTGGGACTTGGTAGCTCTCAATGGTTTTTGGTTAGTGGGAAATGGAACCAAATGGCTCTTTTAGTGTTAAAGGTTCCAGACCCCTTGTATAGAACCACACATAAACACACAATGATTTGTTTTGTTTTCCTTCATTTTTTATTTTGTTTTTTTCGACTTTTTGGTGCATATTTTTTATCTTTTGGCATGCAGAAATTTAATTTTGTCTTTATTTTTATTCTGTACTTAAAAGTTAACTGTAAAAAGTTTAGGATAGGGAGTGACATGCATAGAGTTTACATTCCCAGAATTATTTTTGAAAATTTTAGAGAAAGAAGACATTTTTTTCACTTTTGAACATTTAAGAAGACTTTTACTGATAGCATCTGAGATTTTTTTATAAACCAATTCCAATTATACATGTGATTTTGGTGTTTTTATCATATTCTTGTGGCATTTCTTCAGTGATGCCGGACATATAAAAAGAAAATTAAGCTGAAAATTGCATTTCTGAGTAGTTCTTATTCAAATCATCATGAATCAGGAGCATACGTAAAAATACCATTTGAAAAAGAGTGGATTTATAATGCAGAAAACACGATAGGCAAGGTCTCCATTCTGATGCAACCATTTGTAGACAAATAGATCCACAAATGTCTTTGTTTTATTCGTCTGAACCTTGACTCGCAATTTTCTTTCAATCAGTAATGTTAGGTTGGGAGTGTGAGCAGCTGTAAGCAAGCGGGAGAGCCTGTAAACAGAATACTCTCAGTGACAGGAAGAGAAAGGGTGGCAACACAGACTTGAATTTCTGATGAACCATTGGCACTGCAGAAACAATGTCCTAGAAAACAAGTTGTTTAATGTTGGCAAAAATGGCAAAATCATAATTCACTGATAACACATTTAGAAAAGGTCAAAAGGCGACTGAAGCTGAACTGATATCAATACGGAGGTATTTTAAAAAAAGGAAATGATGGAAGATTTCAATTTCCTCTCATTGGATGCAAAACCCCTTTTGACACTCTTGTTATTTGTTGAAAGGGAAAGTTTCCTTCCCCGTGTTGTTCTGCCTGGGTGAGAAACAAAGGGGTAAATTGTGCTTTCACACATGTTTTATTTCAGGCTCCCTCCATTACGAACTCTTAGATTGAGAGGAAATCGTTCACTGGAAAAATAAAGCTCAAGCCATCTGCCTTCTTTTAACTTTCTTCAGTCAATAATCTTGAAATTTCTCAGGAGCTGTTCCTGGAAAAAGTCAAGCAAGCTGATTTGTGGTGTTTGAATGATGAAATAGATTTTCAGGAGAGATGCAGCTTGTAAAGCTTCCCATAATGATTACAGGCTCCCTCATTCATCCCCACACCTACTTTTAGACAGGCTCTTTTTGAGGGGGGGTGCCTGACACAGGTTCCTGCAGAGCTGAGTGATCACAGGACAAAAGTGGAGGGCTAAAGGGCCACCTGCTTTTTAAAGAGCAGAAAGGATTTGATCAGAGGAAAAAGGAAAGACTCCCCATGCCGATTCATAAAACAACCCCGACGTTCCCTTAAGCACACACCGATCTTCTCAAACTCACATAAATGCAGAAGACTTGTGGACTGCCCCTCTTGTTGCCAAGCAACAACTCAATGGGGGGAGTGGGATCAGTCAGTGGTGCCCCAATGATTAAAATTTCCTGGGTAGCAGTGTTTGATCCCCAGTATGCTGTCATTGTCTCTTCTAAGCTTCATAAGAAACCCAACACCGGGGTAGCAGGAGGGAAAAGAAAATATAAACTTTCTCACTCATGTTGAGAGGGTTGCTTTACTCACAAACTTTTCCTCTTCACACACACACACACACACAGAAACTCCCCATTTTCATTAATTCCCTCTAGCCTAAACTATCCAAACTTAGACAAATAACTCATTTTTATGCTACTAAAGGACACATTGGTAGAAAATACTGAGAATCCTTTAGAAGCCTATAATATGTTGTAGAGTTGCTGACATGTGGAAGGGTGAAGATGGATCTTGTGTGTAATAGTATCATTCTCAGACCCATTGTGGGAGATTCTCCAACAGCAAAGCCTCGTTTCCACTGAGCGGTCCGGTCCGGTACGGTACTGGTACATCGTGTATAAAAGGAATTCAAAAGAAGATTTCGGGTGAGGATGAAGCCACAAAAGCCCAAATGCTGACAAATGAGTGCTATATTGGCACTTTCTAAAGTTGTCATCACTTTTTGCCAATCAATAGGTGGCTACAGTGCCTCCGCCCCAACCATTCCATTCCACTTTTCAGTGGATCTACAGCCGATGGGGGCCTCCAAGAGGTATGGTTCGCTACTGTTTAATGGGTCAATTTATGGGTCTTAGATTATGGGATTAATGGGTTCGCTCAAAATACCAGACCAAACCATACCGTACTGGACTGGAAAGCTCAGTGGGAAGAACCGAGTCTTAAATTGTACACATAAAGAAGTAATTTCTATCCTTTTTATTTTTCTTCAAAAAGCTTGTTCAAGGATTCTTTCGGTCTTGGGAAGGATTCTCAATGCTTGACACAGACTAAAATGTGATTACTTCTTAAGAACGTACGCTTTAGTTGGGAAGAGCTGTCTGACAACATTTTGGAAAGTGGTGTATGTGCACTGCTGACTGTATCTGAGAGCAGGACTGAATGAGTGTGATATCATCCATAGACAATGCCTTCTTCTAGTTCCAATGAAATGAAGCCATTTTTTCACCATACAGAGCCACCATTTGGACCCAGAGGACTTCAGTAAGCAGTGATTTGATCGGTCTGCTCCCATGACAGGCATTACGGCTCCAATGCGACCACTGGAATCTTTACATACCTTTAAAAGTGTGACAAGAACCTCCACTGCATACGATCACGTCTGAACTCTGCAATCTTGCCTCTCCGCCGCTTCAAATCCGTTTTGCTGGGTTCAAATTTTGGCCGGACACCGGAGCTGAGTTGCAGCACTTTTTGTGAAGTTGGGGCTATTAACGACCTCAATTGTAATAAATAATGGGTTATCGCGTAAGCCTACATGAGTTCTGAGTTAGATATCATAGAAAAAAAGAGGGTTAGTAAGAATTAGTTAAAGATACGGTAAAAGAGCAAGAATTCTGATTTCTCACAGATAATGATTGTGCAAAAGCAGTTTATCTCTCAATAGAAGTCCATGGTATTTTGGCTTCTTGGAGCCAGCGGGTACTTCCTGTTTGGAACATAAGAAGCAGCGGGGGTCACTCAGTCCAGTTCTCATACACAGTCAATGGTACACACACACAAACACATACACCACCCCTTTCTTTTGACCTTCTCTGTACCAAACTGTGACCTTCATTCCGTCTGTGTATGCAGCTGACAGCTCGTGCTGACAGTGATTATCTGTCCTGTACTACCATGTCTCTTATGAAAAAGTGATCCCCCTCAATCACACACACATACACACAAGCGGGGCAAATGCCCCCCCATCCCACACCTGTCTAATCCTTCTTTATATTTACAGAATTTTCATAGCTGTGCCTTGCTTGAATCTTAAAGGTCCATAGAAATGCATTAGAAGTTTTCGACCACATATTTATGTGTAGGCTGGTATTTTTCGTAACACTGTAACCTCATCCACAAAAGCCCACTTTCCACGCCATTGTCCCGCTGTGTTTGCTTCATGCCGAGAGAATGTGTAGGATTGTCACTGGGATCTGTGCAGCTTTAATTGATGCTCTGTCATACGGAGCAGCTCATAATGCCATAGACTGCTATGTTTTCACAGACCCCACTGAGGCGCGCACTGTCAACTGCTTTCCATGCTGAGCTCGGTCTAATTCATAAGCTGATGACAGCACAGTGGATCAACATTGTCACTGTCATCTGGGAATCTTATGAGTCAGGGGCTGGGGAATGAAAACTCTGGAGATCAGAGACGAGGGCTTGGAGGTGTCCTTGTTCGCTGTACCAATGTAGCTGAGGATTAAGAGCATGATTTCCTTGATAAGATGGAAGTTAAAAGGTTTTAGTGTCACATGCACAGAACAAAGCAGATATCTGTCTTGTTACATGATGGATCTATTTTTATCAGACACTGAGGGAATGATTTGGATGCTTTACATTGAAAGTTTTAGCATCACAAACAAAAAAATGGGTTTCAAAAGGTAATTAAAGTAAGTTTAACAAAGAAAATTGTACTAATAGCTGCATACACTACACCAAAAACGTTTTTTACAAACAAGTTGCGTCTTTTTCTGAGGTTTAATAGAAAAAATGGAAAAGGCTAAAAGAAGTTTTGACCGGACAAGTATGCGCAAATGTTAATTTTAGTATCCAATGGCTGCAAGTGTGACTCAAAGTTGTTTACAGAGGAAAAATAAATCTATTCCGAAGCAGAAACTCTGCACTCTGCTGTGTAAAACAAATTTGAAGATACAAAAAATATGAACTGCAACAAAAGCTATTAATGTCACCTTCAGAGAGACAGCTTTTCTAAATAACCCCACTTTCAACAACACAAAAAAAACTTTGTTTAGGGCAGGCCATGATTCAGAAGATTGGTGGCTGGATCTTCAGCTCCTCCACATTTTTTAAAGTGAAAGCCCGTAAAATCTGACTTCTTTACCGTTTTACGAAGCATTTCATGGTCTGACCCTGGTGTGAACTCCTGGTAAAATTGTCAAGTATCTTAAATGTTTGGCACACGTTTGTTTTTAACTGCAAAATGGAGATAAAGTGATTTAAAACAGGATTTTATATTATAAGCTGATGAGAATCAAGATATGTTTAGTAGAATTATTGCTGATTTCTTTATTGACATTGTATACATACACATGCTTTGGAGAAATAAAACGCAAACAATCATAAAGAAATAGTTTAACTTACAAAATACAAGTGAAACTGTGAAACAAGTCAGGTTTTCAAGGATTTAAAGACCTTAAAACATTTAATAAATACATGTTTTAGTCCATGCGTGACTGAGAAGCACCATTAAGAAGGAAACTGAAACTATTTAGGTTGCTAAGAGGTCCGAGTTGATGCCTTTTCTCAAGACTAGCGCTAAATTAGTACAATATATGGTTATCAAAAAAAGAACTTGTTGTGTGCATCCAACCCTGGTCAGCGGCGTTTCTGCACCTGCCAGACTTCATTTACAGGTGTCGACTGATTCTCTCACTGGATGGTCACAGGGACTGACCAAGTGACCTTAACCTTCTGCACCCCAGTGCTACATACACATCCACACAGAGCCAGACGCACGTGCTCCTACCCCCGGGGGTTGTTGGGGCTTGCTCAGACTGGGACACAAAGGCAGGCATTATGGCTCCTTAACCCTTACACTAAATGACTCAGACAAAGGAGATAAAGAAGGAGGTTTCATAATTTTTAATATCAGTTTTTGTCAATATATTGAGAAAAATGTTTTTTGCTAAATATATGATTGCACATTTGCATCACTCAGCTGACACATATCAATTCAAAATGACTCAGCGTTTTCACTATGTGAATTAAAACCATATAAAGCTCCTCTTAATATATTTGGAAACGTTTGTATTAAAGGGGTCTGTAAAGGTAAAAGAGTTTAAAACAATGCATCAATCTCTGTTATGTCTCACTGTTCTGGTTCTGAGTTAGAACAGGGCAAACAGGGAAGTATTCCCATAAAGAAAAAAAAACCACAGAGTGTTTGCATTGCTTTCCTCAGCGCAGTGACTGATGGAAAACCAGAAGCCACAGTGAGGAAAAGCACTGGAGTCGTGCATACTGTTCCCCTCAAACATCAACACTCTAGTTAGACAAATGAGGCTTCAGGCCCGCTCTCCACGACCTGCTGTGGTCTCCCCAGGCTGCAGTTCACCAAACCAGGGGGCAGCGTTTCTAACGAGAAAATTTATCACCACATTGTCTGCAACTGTGTTATCCGAACGAGGACTGACACCGTATTTACGTTTCCTTGATGTGAAATACTTTGGGAGGTAATGCATCCTAAATGTTATTCTTTTATAACAACACTTCATTTTTACTCATCAGAGAGAGGTCAAGTGCTGAGGTTCTCTTTAATCTTACTGGTACCCAGCTAAAAATGCTGAGAACACAGCCGTTTTGCCATGCTTTTATGGAAATAACTCCCTCTAGAGGTGATACCGAGAGATAACGTTGAGTCTAATAAGAATTTTCTCCTTTACCACTAAAGCCATCCTTTTCTATTCAATGTAAAGGGGGAAAAACGAAAGATTTGGCTTTGATCACTCTATTTATGTCAAGGATTTTGGTCAGGGAGCAAGATTTAAATGAATTTTTTATTAAATAACTTAAAAATTAAGTCCAGTGTTGATGATGGATAGATCTAAAAACAAACAAATGTTTAAAGTGTATTATGAAGTGTATTATTGTCGTCATTATTTCAAATAAAACTAAAAATAAATAATCTTCCAGGATTTGATTGTTTTCTGGGGCCCCTTTTTTTCAAATGGGTCCT
>NC_050527.1:12378819-12382544 GCF_002922805.2 Oryzias melastigma
GGGGTGGGGGTGGAGGGGTGGGGGGTAAATGGGGTCCTGCACGCAAAGCAGAAAGGCGCTGAAACTGCGGAGATTCACATCGGTTCAGCTGCGGCGAGCAGAGGGAGGCGCGCCTTTCAGAGACACAAACGTGTTTTTTACTACAGTTTAATGAAAACCGTTCCCGACTCTGTGTTGGCTTTCACTTTCTGAGTGTGGGTGCGCGCGCGCTTGCTTCAGTGGATGCTGAGGTGAAGGCGAGACTCTCTGCGCGCTTTGGCCGTTTCATCCAAGCGCACCAGGACGCACGGCGCATCTCCGCTGAGGCACGAGTGGAGTGGAGAGGAAAGAATAGATCGGTTTGGAGTTCCAAAACATGGATTTATTACCTCAGAGTTCTTGAGAACCCCTGTGGGCATACTTTGATATCATTTTTTTCTTCTTCATCAATTCTCTCTCCCTGGCGCGCAACAGATGACAGTCCTCCTCTCTGAGACGTGTGGATGTTTTTCCAAGGGAATAGCCTTCATCACTGCGTGGATAACGGATCCCTGACGCAGTCCGGCTTTTTTGGCCCATATGTGGACCCCATACAGGATGTTACAGTCTAAGCGGCCCAGGCATCATTGGGCCACCGTACACTACCACCACCACATAACACCACATAGTTGGGCGTCCTGTTTCGTGTAGGAATTATCCACACTCCAGCTTCTGCCTCTGTCTGGAAAAAGGCGAGGAAAAAGTGAAAGAAAGGGATTCGGTGAACATTGACATTGGCTTTACAAGTCTCACCTCTGGGCTACTATGCAATTACAAGTCATCTCCTTTGTTTTGATCATCTTGCACTGCATGGATTCCACTGGTTGTCAGCCGCACAGCAGCTCCAGGCACCCGCAGCATAAATGTAAGTATCACGCTGTCTGAGGTCTTACAAGTGTGACTTTCTATTCTTTGGTGCTTTCTCTTTATTTAATTTAAATGTTATTACATTTATTTTAAAACCAATGCCTATGAGGAGCTGATGAATTCTACAACCTTACAGAAACTCCAATTATTATTTGAACTTTCTTAATGACTGTTTTGGGTACATGTGCAGTTTTAGACTTGTGGATCATCAAACAATAATTTTAAGAGCAAAAACAAATGTCCTGGGGAAGTTGGGATTCCAAGTCTAAAGACTGCATAGGAGTGCGAATTTCCCTCCTGTTTGTGCGCACTTAAGTGATTTAATAGCTCAAGTGAACAGTGGCAGCTGAGGCCCGCTGCGCCTCTTGCGCGCCTCTCTGCGCGCAGGCTCTCCTGCCTCCCGTCGCTCTCTAGCGGCAGACTTCAAGCATTTCCCAGACTTGCTGTCACGACTATCAAATCTGATCCATCCAAGCTTTTGGTTCCCATGTTCAACAATCTTTCAGACTTCATGAAGCTTTTTTTGTGATGTGAACAGTGGGGTTTCTTCTGTTTCCCAACAGTCACTTGTATCTGAACAATCAGATTCTAAAAATATATATTGCAAAATGAATCTAAAGACTCCAACTTCTTTCATCTTTCTTAATGGTTTAACATTGTGTCTCATCTCTTGATCTTCGACCAGATTTTCCAGTTTTATTTTGTTTCATGACACTGAAAAATAGGAATCAATAAAGTTTTTTTCCTGTACTACCCACGCAGACTTTATCACTGAGGGTCTCCAGATGTGCTCTGTGATTAATTCCATTGCAGAAGAGCAATGATAACTGGAATATTCCATGTATCACTTGCCAGCAAGTGCTAAAACTGTCTATGATGCAGTGGGGTTGACCTTCAGAGAGACGTTTTTATCCCTGCCACCTGGGATTGAACCTTCTTTGTGTTCTTCTTGCCTTTGGTTACACAGCTTAGAGCAGACAACTGGTGATTGTTTAATCCTTCTGCTAATCCTGACTATGTTTGGACAGTACAAATGTAGAAATTTTAAATGAGGAAAGTCTGCTTTACAATGCGCAAGGACCTACATATTTGTTCTTGTTTGTTGTCCAAGGAGCCTATATAGACAAGATGAGGGAAGACCATAGTTTGGAATGCCCTTGTTGGATTACTCTTTGTTTTCTTGCAATAGTTTTTAACAATAAAATCCACTTTAGCTAAGATGCCTTCTGTAAAATCCAATTCCTCTTTAGTTTGAAAAGTTTTGTCAAAATACGTAAGCCATGGACCATTGAACAATGACTCAGTTGTCCAAAAAGAAGGGCAACGTAAGGTGTGGGATCGTGTCCAAGCCACTCTGACTCAGTAACTGTTAATTGATGTGTTCTTCAAAGAATCCAGACTTCCTCTGAGGATGCACATATCTAAAAGTTCTAGAGATATCAGGGAGGATGGAGGGATTAGCTACGGAAGGGGTGAAGGAGTGCAGACTTTCGAGGGGGAAAGAGTGAGCGGGGAGTCAATGACCATTCAGTTAACGAGCCAGACAGCATCCAAGTTTCCTGTGATGATGCATCCGTAAAAACCATTGCCTTGGTGTGGCGTACGTAGGGCTGGGAATCACTGGGTACCTCACGATACGATACGATACGCGATACATGGTTCACGATATTGATAATATCGCGATACTGCGATAATTGGTAAAAATCCTCTCTAATAACTAGCATTATATAGAAGAACGTGTTTTTTTGTGAAAATATATCCCCGTCTATATTTTTTAGCTTAAACACAATCATAATAAACAACTTTTCTTATTTTGTGCAACAAATTATAGACACTTTTGTGCAACATTGTTGAAATCAGTACGACTATGTCTTTGACAAACATTGACAACAACTGAATTGGAATTATCTGTCAAATTTAATGTTAACAATAGTAAACATGATCAGCATTGCCACTATTTAGGGCAGAATTGTTGTAAACAACAGAACAAAAATTAAATAAATCAAGTGACAACAGCTATCTACCTCCAAAAGAATGTCACACCAAAGGATGATGAATATAATGTTTTACAGCCTCTCTTAAAATTGATCTAATTTTTCGGGCACTTTTCCTTTACTTGAAAAGGGCTGAGCATCCAAAAATGAAGAATCGATCGCAGGACTAAATATCGCGATATATCGCAATATCAATATTTTGGCACACCCCTAGGCGTACGTTTAAAAGGATGGATAATGAGAAAGATCTTGGAGATGTTTTATAACATCTGCACTTACTTCACATGCAGCTTTGTTGATGTGTTGCACAAGATGCTGCTGTCCACCCGAGGTTCCGCGAGTGCAAGAGTAGGGCCAAATTCCTGTATTTTACAGCTTCTGTGAATGAGGGCAGCTTGGCAGGAAGAGTGTGGGCAATTGGACAATACTTAAAGGGAGTGAGGATAGTTCAAACAAAGTGATCTATGATAAACCAGCGGCTACATGGAAAGCGTAAGCCACTGGCAAGAAGCAAAAAGGCGAGAAAGAAAATCCATTTCCTGTGGTGCAAAAGTTGCCTACCTTATAATAAACCTTTTAGAGCAAAGTATCACAAAATATTTATCCAGTTCTCTCTGGATTTTTCTGGAAAACACACTTGCATGAAATGTCTTTAAGTAAATATTTTAAAGACACATTTAAATAATACTTTTACTTTTGGTGTTATGACCATGTTTTGTGGTTATTGTCTGATTACAGAAGACATATATAAAGAAATTAGGCTTAAATTAGGATTTATGAGTATTTCTTTACTCAAATTGTTGGGAACCAGGAGCAGACAAAAAATGAAAAAGATCATAAGGTGTG
>NC_050527.1:12383149-12430022 GCF_002922805.2 Oryzias melastigma
AAAGATCTTGGAGATGTTTTATAACATCTGCACTTACTTCACATGCAGCTTTGTTGATGTGTTGCACAAGATGCTGCTGTCCACCCGAGGTTCCGCGAGTGCAAGAGTAGGGCCAAATTCCTGTATTTTACAGCTTCTGTGAATGAGGGCAGCTTGGCAGGAAGAGTGTGGGCAATTGGACAATACTTAAAGGGAGTGAGGATAGTTCAAACAAAGTGATCTATGATAAACCAGCGGCTACATGGAAAGCGTAAGCCACTGGCAAGAAGCAAAAAGGCGAGAAAGAAAATCCATTTCCTGTGGTGCAAAAGTTGCCTACCTCATAATAAACCTTTTAGAGCAAAGTATCACAAAATATTTATCCAGTTCTCTCTGGATTTTTCTGGAAAACACACTTGTATGAAATGTCTTTAAGTAAATATTTTAAAGACACATTTCAATAATACTTTTACTTTTGGTGTTATGACCATGTTTTTGTGGTAATTGTCTGATTATGGAAGACATATATAAAGAAATTAGGCTTAAATTAGGATTTATGAGTATTTCTTTACTTAAATTGTTGGGAACCAGGAGCAGACAAAAAATGAAAAAGATCATAAGGTGTGATATAGAAAATATGTTGGGTGGGTTATAAGCTCCCAGTTCTGCTCCCTTCTGATGCCTCCATTTGTAGAGGACTAGATCCATGTACATCTTTATTTTCCTATTCTGAACTGGCATTTGGCTCAAAACTTTATGGCTGATGGTTCTAATATTGCTTGTCATTTTTGTAACACAGCTAATGTTAACTTGGGGTTGTGATGAGCTTTAAGCTAGCAAGAGTGTAACCAGATGGATGATGGAGTCCTGTCCACAACTCAAATTTCTAATGAACTCCTGCAGCTCTGCAGAAATTATGTGCTAGACGACACCATTTTCTTTTTATTTGGGCTAAAACAGCCTAATCATAATTAAAGGACCACTGGGAATATTTTTAAAATAGATTAAAGGGTGATCAGAGGTGGTCTTTAAATGCACAGTGATGCTCTGAAGTCTTTAGGTTACCTTAAAAAAGCTCAAGACTTCTAACCAAGTCTAGTGGATTAGAATCCCAGCCTTCTTTATCCTCCATGTGCTGACAAATGAAGAGAAGCTTTCTCAAAGAATCTAATATACTGTATGCTAATAATACTACTCATCACATATTTCATTATTTTCAGTCTTAAAAAAAAAAAAAAAAAAGACTATTAATTCCATATCCAATGGAAATCTACAACCAGGGTTCTTAGAATCCAACATTTGGTTCATCTTCTGATCCATTTCTGTAAAGCCGAGATGAAACATGAAGGAAAATGAAACACTTCTGCTCTTATTCTAAGAGGAATTTTACTTTCAGCAGGTGATTTGTCATCCGTGATTTTGTTATGTAACACTTGTGCATTGAATTATAAACTCACTATGTAGCTGACTTTGGTCCTGTGCCTTAAGACGAGTTTTGGAATGTTCTGAACACCGTTGTTTCTGAAACGGATTCTACTGGGCACCTTGTGAAATGTTCTCATAATGCATAAATTGAAGGCCTTGTTCAGATAAAAGTGTAATTACAGCAGAAATACACGATGTAGAGTTGAATGCATTATATTAAAACAGTCTTTATAATTCTGGTATTGAAGTTGAAAGTAGGAAGCAACTAGCATCTAAACCTGTTTGTGGCATCTAAACAATTCTAACTCAGAGCTTGTTAAAATACTATGCTATTGATCATGAAGTGCCTCACATACAATGTAACTTTATCTTTATGCCGACAGCGATCTCTGGAGTGAGCTCAGGGTGCCAGCAGGGTGGCTGCCTGACCTGCTCTGACTATAATGGTTGTCTATCCTGCAAGCCACGCTTCTTCATGCATTTGAAGAGGATCGGGATGAAGCAGATTGGAGTGTGCATGACTTCCTGTCCACCGGGCTTTTATGGTACTCGCTCCCCTGAGAGAAACACCTGCACAAGTGAGTCATGATGCGCATTTGTAGAAAAATGATTTAAAAATATGGAAGGTGAACTGAGCGCACTTTTGTTGTGTGTAGTGTTAGTTACACACCTGTGTTAACTGCAGTTGTTGTAAGCCAGCTTTAATAGTAGGACTCTGATGTATGTACTGAAAGTTTTTTAAAAATGTATTTTTTTACATCAATCTGTTTGCAGCTGGATGTACTGTTTTCAACCAGACATGTACTCATTAACACACACACACATGCACGCATCGACGAGCACAAACGCACACATGCAGACACCCCTCCATGTTTAATGTGCAGGACACACAATAACTTGTCTTGTTTAAATAAACTCTTGCTGCGGGTCTGTTTTTCTCTGTCAGAGTGCAGGTCGGAGTGTGACTCCTGCTTCGACAAGAACTTCTGCACACGCTGCCGAGCAGGATTTTACCTTCATCTGGGCAAGTGCCAGGAGAACTGCCCTGATGGCATGGTTCACAACGACACACAGAGGGAATGTGTTCTCAGTGAGTTCAGTTGATCAGAGATGAGGACAGAACGTGTCCACCCACTCTTTCCATGTTTACGTTTCATAGCTGGTGCATGGAAACAAGTTCAACTCTGACTGTGTTTGCAGGCTGCCCTGCAGAGTGTGAGCTGTGTGTGAACAGCGAGACGTGTACGCGGTGCAAGCAAGGGTTTTACCAATTAAATGGAAGATGCCACCACATCTGTCCAGAAGACTATGAGCCTAATGACAGACTTATGGAGTGTACACCTCAAGGTGAGGCAAGTGTGTCTGTTTTGGGGCTTTTGTGTATGTCAAGAACTAGAAAAGACATCCAAAAAAGAAAAAAACAGAATAAAATTTGGCCTACTAGAACACGTTGATACGTATATTCCTGCTGATATATCACATCTTTCCACCGTTAGTGCACTGCCAGGTGGGTGAGTGGAGCGAGTGGAGGCCCTGCATGAGATCCAGCAAAGTCTGCAATCGACGGGGCCAGGAGGCCCGCACAAGACAGATCCTTCAGACACCATCACAGTTTGGCAGACCCTGCCCTTTGACCACAGAGGTCAAAGAGTGTCTGGTTAAGAAGAAGAGATGTTCAGGTAGGTCATACTATTTTTAAGTGTTTCTGACCCCATTTTAACGATATGACTCTTGCTCTTGAGTTGTATGAGTCAGAAGGTGAAAAACTGTGTGCATCAAAAGCAGTAACTGCTGTTGACCTGTCACTACAGCCCTCTCTGCTGTCTCTGGATTTGTAACACTTGGCAGTCCTTCAGTTTTCTGTGAATTCCAGACCATGCTGCTTCAGCTTCCACAATCGGAGGGAGCCGGTGGTCTTGTACTCAAGTCTTTGTTCGTTTATTCGGATAAATGTCACTGTGGCTAAAGTGAGGACAGTAGGGGGTAGTAAACATGTGTGATGTTGCAACAAGTTTATTGTGCCTCTTTCCCACAAGACCTTTCTGGATTTTAAACAGTAAAACCGCTTTCTGTGCTTTTAGTAAACAGGGAATAGTATGATCATCTCTGATAAACGGCGTTAAAACTGCTTTCAGATGGGCTTGCCTTTGTATAAAATCTGATACTGTGCATTTATGACCACTGTGTGTTGCATGGGCATTGTGCGCGTTGTTCCTCGGGTAGTTGGCGGCTACGACTGGTTGTTTTTTTGTTGGGGCTCTGTAGTGTTAAATGACAGATTGCAGACAGGGTTGGAGGCTGGGATCCAGCCCCTTGGGGCCTCACACTTACAGAACAAACAATGTGAGTGTGTACGGGTGCACAAGTGTGTGTCAGAGTGTGTGTGATGCAGCAAAAACCCGTTGGCTCTGGAGCAGAAACAGTCCACTCAACATCAACATCCTCCCCTTGGGAGGCACGCGGCGACCAGGGGATCAGTATTGGTTTATCCCCACAGCTGCCAATACACACACAGAGACAGAAACACAATAACTATCTCTCCCTCTCTCTTGCTCCCACACACACACTCGCACACTTTTTTCGTTTGGCTTGAACGCTAAAGTCCAGACTCCCAACCTTTGTATGTGTGGATGCAGACACTTTGTCTCGCTAAAATACCTAGGCAGCAGTTGGTCTGGTGATAATTTGTAAGAAGAGTCGACATGGACCAACATGATTTGTAAGTCAGACAACGATAAGTACCCTCTGTCACCCCGTTGCCCACTTTCTGCCTGCATCTGTTCACTGATCCATCACCCGCTACACACACAAACATGCCACACCAAAGAAAACACAGATCCCACGTGTTGTCTTTGGTGTGGTCAGTCCCATCGAGGCAAAGGATTTATAAACAAAAACAAAAAAAATTGGAAAGCGGCCGGTCTAGTTAGAGCTGGCTGAAGGGGTAGAGGGGTTAAAGGAAGGAAGGAAGAAGTGAGCAGACACACTTACATGTGATTACCCTGTTGCTCAATCTCTTCACTGAATGGAAGCTAATTATCTGCTTTAACGCATCCTCTCCTGGCTGTTTACGCTTTGCACACGCTAGAAGGTCAATGGCCCGGCCTCAGAGAGCCTCTTGTAATCCTCCAGCCACCCTTTGACACTGATACATCCTACTCCTCAAGCTCTTCCTTTCCTCCTTTTTTTGACTTTCTCCTCACTGCCTCTCTTTCTCCTTTATCTCATTTCCGCAGTACAGTGTTTCAATTTTTATCACAGTTCTTTGATCATCTAATTATCTTTTTCTCTCAATCTGCTTTGTATGTCAACATCCATCCTTTCATCCATCCATTTTCTAAACCGCTTTGTCCCTTTTGGGGTCACGGAGCTTCTGGAGCCTAACCCTGCCAATTTTGGGCGAAGGCAGGATACACTCTAGACAGATTGCTAGTGTGTCGCAGGGCCTAAATCACACACCCATACATGCTTGCACTTAGGGACAATATATAATAACAAATTAACCTATGAAACACGTTTTTGGATAGTGGGACGAAGCTAGAGTCCCTGGAGAAAGCCCACGTATGCACGGGGAGAACATGCAAACTCCACACAGAAAGGTCCCCAATTGATGATTCTGTTTCAGGTCCCCCAGCCGAGACTTGAACCAGGGGCCTTCTTGCTGTGAGGCAAGAGTGCTAACCACTGCACCACAGTGCAGCCCTGTATGTCAACATACCAATATGGGTCCAGATATGTTGTCATCTGGACCCCACAAGACAGCGCTGAACTTTTTTTTCCAATGATTTTGGATTTTCACTGGTGTCTATTGCAGACACGAAATCCTGTCCACATTTGTCATCGGATGGATAACATGTCAATGTAAGACTGGGGTCATCTGGACCCTGTAAGATAGCGCAAGAGATAAGCAGGGACTCCCCCAAAAATGTCCATTTCAATACCCAACAATTTTCCGTTTTATTGTTCACACTATTTAGTTCCGTCCCACACTTGTTAAGAGTTTTGTACGCCCATTCCCTGAACACCTAATTGTTGTTTTTCTAATTGTTGTTTTTAGGCTCAGTATTGTCTGAAAACAATCAAACGTGGCCTCATTGTGAGAACTGTCCAAGCTTGGCAAGTCTGTACCAGCCCAACGGCACTGACATAAACATGGGAACTGTAGAAAGATTATTCATTTTTAATCAGTACACAATCATTAAGCGTTAGAATATCAGCCAGGGAAGTTTTGAGACAGTTTTTGTTCACCTGGCATAATCCACCAAAATAAAGGTTTAAATTTGCTAAATAAGTCTCATTATCCATCTAATAGAGCTATGGTAACAAGGTAATTTCCCCTTGTGCGATCAATAAAGTTTTATTCTTTTCATTCAAAGTCTAATAAAAGATAAAAACTAACATTTTGTTCTATTCTTAAGTATGAAGCTATTTATTTTGTATGTTTTTTTTTGTTTTTGTTTTCAGAGGGGTATATCATTGTAATAAATATCTGACACGATGGTTGAAGTTGCACCAGCTTTGTCAATATAAAAAGTTCACACACATCCTCTAGGTATTAGAGCTTGTTCTCTCTGTTCCTTCATCTGTGGAAGGACAGACTTGTGAGTTCTGCAGCTCTTCACCTGCTTACGGCTGTTACACACAGAGAATCCTACAGCTAAGCAAGCTCCCACAACAGTGTAACACACTTGTGGCTCGCACCCACAGCCCCCGTCATGACATCCTGGCAGCCATACGGCAGGCATTCCACTCGTGGGATAGGCCAAGCCTTTAATCCTAGCCTGGCTCCCGCCAAAAGCTCCCCGGACGACAGAACGCCTGTTGCAGAGGATGTGCCATCATAAAACACACACTGGACCTCTGACCACGCACTCATGTGGAGACTCACTTCCCCTTAACCTCGGTGGCCCTTTGCTCTCTCACTTGATCTTGATCTGCAAACAGCTGTCACCTTGTTGATTTAAACCCTATTTTGCGTTGCTGTGTCCTCTGGCTCTCTATTTTTTGTTCATCCTTACTGGATTCATTTTGTCAGCACAGTGTGTGGCGTCCCTTTCAGTCAAACTTGTCTCTGTGTTTTCCGTGCAGTTGAGGCCTGTTTTTTGTTACCATCTTGTTCCTAATTTTAAGAATCTTTACAACAGCTACTTTCAGTGAATCTGTTCCAACAGCACATACAAGGATGGGAAGGTTTCAACAGAACTCACAACATTAGAACCAGTCTTTTAAGGTTTAGTCAAAGTCCTATTAGTTGTCATACGAGCGTCCATCCTCTGGAGGACCTAAGAGCCACAGTGCAATCCCACCTGACAACCAAGTGATGTTTTAACCCTCAATCAAATCCTTGGTACAGAATGTCAACCAATTAAAGCACTAGGTCCCATTCCAGAGCCTTGATATGACCCAACTGTGGGTTGTAACCCCAAATCTCTGTCTCTGGTCGCACATTCTACTACCCAACTACTGAGCAATAGATATAATTTGCACTACTTAAGTCACAATCATTTTAATAGCTACTCTTCAGGGAAGAATGAGGTCTGCAACAATAAAAAAAATTGGTGCACATCGTGTACTAGGGGCGCTGTCTGACCTCACAGGTTTACAGCGCTGAGCCATTATACTTTGTCACAGTGAAGGGAGATGGTTTCATGGAAGTTTTCTTCTAAGAACCAGAGAAAATGGAGCTGGAATTAGGTAACTGTTTATTCTATTTCACAGTATTATAACTGCAGTTTCACTCTTGTGAAACAGCTTGATGCTTTCTCGGGAGAATTGGATGAAAAAAGATGTCTATATTATCTACAAGCGAAAATTCATACAGAGGTTTATCGTTTTTGTGGCTTCAGTTTTGAAAAATGAATTCCTTTTTCCTCGCATTGCTGTGGCAACCCTCCTTCTTGTAATCTCTTTTCTCTTTAAGCCTCTGCGATGACTTCTCCATGCTGATTGATTACAAAGCTGAAGAGTTGCACAGCATCCATAAGGCTGAACTTATTTAAACAGCACTGGTGGTGTAAATAAGTCACAGATAAAAAGTTTGGCAAAAACAATCTTCAAACTCCTCAGAAAAAGCTTGGCAGTGCTGGGAATTGAACTCAGTCACATCAGTGAACAAAGAAGCCGTACAACAATCACATAAATTGAAAAAGAAACTGAAACCAGTTTAAATACCTTGGTCAAACTCTTGGATTAGCCTACTGATGACACTAAATCTATTAGAACAGAATCCTCAATCCATGTTATTGTTTTACATGGATGCAGGAGCCCAGTTTTTTCCAAGTAAATCTCTACGTAAAAACATTTTAGAATTAGTTACAGAACAGAATGGACGACAGTAAGCCGTTGTCTCTGTCTTTCAGCTTTCGCCCTAAGCTACACTAAAAGCCTAGTAGTGCCAGCTCGGTGCAGGTCAGACATAGAGGTCAATGGAAGAAGCTTTTTTCTTCATCTCAAGAAAGCTATTGCAACATGACATTCCACCTTCTAACGTCACTGGAACATTTTTATAGTGCTCCATAGGCAATCCTTACAGCAGTGCCTGCAGATTTGAAATTATTCATGACAAACTGACACTTGGGTATGTGCTAAATGTATTTTGAACTCGGTCCAAACCCTACAAAGGTGTCTCAAATTGGGACCATTATACACACATCAATGTACAGTTTACAGCGAGCCCATCGGAAACTGTTCCAGCTAACTAAATGCAGGTTGGTTTGATAAACAGTCTCCTAATCATCTCAACACTGGCATGGATTAGGTTTCTCTTTTGGTTTGACAAAAAAATGGGGGCTACACTATGACTAATCCACTGAACTTGTAAATAGTTATGGTGTTAGGACAGAGAAAACAATGAGAGCCAAAGGAACTTCCTGTGTTTATAAAGGACGGGGGCATAGATGAGTCAGTGGACCAACCATCCATCCATGAAACCATCTCCCTTCCCTGTCACTGATATGACTTTAAGTCAAACTATTCCCTTTAAGGTAACCAAGAAGAGCACAGCATATCCCTTAGCTTTCATTTAAGGATATCCAGGAGATGAAACAGAGTGCAAGGACAGCTTTGTGTCACAAAATACATGGGTCATAGCTTCATTTTCTTCTTCCAGGGGCCTCTCTTGATTAATACATGAAGCAGACAGGAGAAAGACAGATATCTGTCTTTTTCTCTGTGTCTGTGCCTGCTGCCTACTTCAGCAGTTTCACAATCCCCCATCGGCCAGCCAAAAGCAAGCAGGTCGTGCAGCTCCGTTCCACTCACACATGAGCGGCAGCAGTACAACAACAGGAAAGGGCCTCCGCTGCGTTCGCTCGCAGGTCCCGTCTCCAGCCTCCCTGAGGGTAGATCTTGTTATTATCATTAATAACCGTGGCTCGAGCAGAGATAAACCTCCAGCATTCCAAAACGGTCGGCTCTGTTTATGCGATGGTGAACCAAGAACAGATAAATTAGGGGTTTATTTAAAGGCTTTCTATTTTGGACAAAGGTCTGCTCATCACTGAGAGAGACAGCAGCTGATGGACGGATGGGTTGTCCGAATCTGTGGTTAGCTACTGATATCTAGTGGTAGAAATGGAGAACTGCACCCTATGACAACTGATGTTGAGTCCTGACTTCAGTTTTTCAATGTTTGTGATTTTTGCATGAATTAATTCTAGTCCAGAATAAATTCTAACATTGTTATAAAATGTATAGAACTATTCACTGAACTCAGAAATCAAAAGAAAGCAGTGGATTGAATAAAACATACACTTTAATCCATTAAATCAGGGTGTCAAACTCCAGGCCTCAGAGGCCGGTGGCCTACATGTTATCCAACCCTGCCATTGAAGCCACTAATTGGCTTAACACACTTGATCCAGGTAATCAGCAGACGATAAGGCAGGATTTCTGGAAAACCAGCAGGAGGCTGGCACTCAAGGCCTGGAGTTTCACACCATACCATTGAATAATGCCCAGACTTTTATGTATAATCTTAGAATTGAACATATGTGGACTTACCTGCTGAAATGTCTATACTGAATTCAATTAAAAAGTTCAGTAATTTTTTTGTTTAAAAAATCAACTTATCAAAACCTTTTTTCTTCCTGATTTTTTTTTCAGGAGGGAGGAGAAATCCCGTGCCAAAAGGGCGACGGAATCGCAAAAATCGCAAAGACAAGGAAAGCGACGAGGGGAGAAGGGAGAGGAAGAGAGGACGGGAGCGGGACAGGGGTGTAGGCGAACGGGAAAACTCTGAGAACAGGAACAAAACTGAGCACAGACACCACAGAGGCCACAACACAGAGACTGCCTCCACCGAGCACAGCCTTGTGCAGTAGTGCCGTGAACTGACATTTAAAGGCTCCTCCTGTTAGCTTCCCATCCTTCCAGCTCCACAGCATCCCCCAACCTCACCCACAATTTCCCCTCTTTAACCCCTCTGTTTCCGGGGTTATGCTGCTACCTGTATGATTTGAACAGACTATTTATGCACCAGTGTGATGGGGCTTGTTCAGCCACAAGGCTTTAGCCACTACGGACTATGTAAAGTCTTCTATTTTCCTATCCAGTAGTCTGACCTTCACCTCTTCCAGAGTGTCTCCTCTGAAAACCACGAGACTGAGAAACATTGAGAACTATTTCAGATGGATGTACCGAGAGACACATGTGCTTGTTGATATAGTTATTTAAAGGGACTCTGGTACATAATTGTACATCTTGGTTTTTTTGAATGTAGATTTTGCAGCATTATGTAGAACAATTATTGTTGTACCTGTTCTTTAGATCTTCCTATCTTGTCCATAATTGATAGAGAAAAAAATGGATTTGGTTTTGCCCCATTCATTTTCAAACTAACAGATGTAAGGCAGCTTGCATCCTGTAACTTAAACAAGTCCAAAAAGTATAACGGTGTCAATTTTGCAGAAAAGCTACATTTTTCCAGATAAGTGAATCAAATCTACAAGTTTTTTTGTGTAAATGGATTTTGTGCTCATCCACTACAAACCAAAATTAACTGTATGTCAAATAAACTATGAGTTTGTACCCATGTCTGTTGTTTGTCCTGTTTCATGTAAAAAAAAAACCCTACTAAACTGATGTGTGTATCAACACGAATTTAATGTTTTTTACTATCAACTTGTTTCGTGCTTTGTAAGCACCGTGACCTTTGTCATTTGCTTTACTTATCAAGATGTAAACTTACTTTCTAATAAAATTAGTTACACATTAATTAAGCACTAAGAGAATGCATCTATATATGAATAAGGAAAAATTACCAATGCACATGAAGTTGAGCAGTAAAAGAAAAATAGAGGATTTTCTTTATTTTTATTTTTGGTGCTCTATCAAACAAACAGGAAAAATGAAGAGGAAAAATCTGTTTAAAGCTCTGCTGTTTATTGTTGGAGTGAATATTTTTGAGTCAGTAACAACTACAGTAAGTGCATCAGCAGACATGACAGTATTTCCTCCTGTATCACTCAGCAGGGAACAAGTACATGAAAATATGATTTTTTTAACAGTTTTTTCGACATTCACAACACAAAAAAAAAATTAAAACCGTCACAGTACAGTTTTTTTCCGAAAATAATAATCACAAAGAAAAATCCAGGACTGGAAAGGAAAAGGTACTTAATGATCACTCTGCCAAGAATTAATAAAGAGGAAACACTGACAGAACTTCAGGTACTCTGATGCATTTTAAGACAGAATAAATGATCCATCAAAACTGTGGTTGGGTATTGAAAATAGTGAATGATTTATGGGTTCACTTCATGTTAGCGACAAAATCTTCACCCTTCTTGATGGAGGCCTTCAGCTCGCCGATGGCATCAGCCACCAGCTTCTCCTCAAAGGCGGACAACTTGCCCAGCCCCAGGTTCTTCTCGATGCCGTTCTTCCCCAGGAGGAGAGGTGTGGAGAAGTACTTGCACTCAGTCTCCTCAGACCTGACGAATGAGCACTCCACCACGCCTTCTTTTCCATTCATGGCATCCAGGACAGAGAAGGTGAAGCGGGCGCCGGCATAGGCCATGGAGAGGGTAGCAGAGCCAGCTCCTGCCTTGGCCTTCACCACTTCTGTACCTGCTTCCTGGATTCTGCCGGTCAACGCAGACAGCTGATCAGCAGGGAACTCCACTTTGGGTGTGCACTGCGAAATGAGGGGGATGATGGTCTTCCCTGCGTGACCACCGATGACCGGAACATTGACACGAGCTGGATCCAAGCCTTTGAGCTCAGCCACGAAGGTGTTGGCTCTGACAATGTCCAAGGTTGTGACACCAAACACTCTGTTGGGGTTGTACACGCCATGTTTCTTCATGACCTCGGCTGTTATGGGGATGGTGGAGTTCACGGGGTTTGCAATGATACAGATCATAGCCTCTGGGCAGTTGCGAGCGCAGGCGTCAGCCAAGGTGGCCACAATGGTTGCGTTGGTGTTGAAGAGGTCGTCGCGGGTCATGCCGGGTTTCCTCGGCACGCCGGCAGGAATCACCACGACGTCGCAGCCCTGCAGTGCAGCGTCGAGCTGATCGGGCCCCATGTGGCCGGTCACCTGGGCTCTTGTCTCGATGTGGCTGAGGTCGGCGGCGACCCCAGGTGTGTGAGCGATATCATACAGGGAGAGGTGACTCACCAGGGGGCTATTCTTCAGCAGCAGGGAGAGAGGCTGGCCTATGCCGCCCGACGCTCCGAGCACCGCAACTTTGGCGTTGTTCTGCGAGGAGGTGGACAAGCACCGCGCGAAGCTGACGGTTGGTCTGACGGCACGGGAAAACATCTTTCTTCTGTTACTTCACGCAATTTGCAGATAAATTAAAGTTACGTGGGAGCCCCTCTCCTCTGTGACACCAACGTCCTCTAGCCACAAGCTAACAGGAAGAGGTGAGCATGCGCGAGACAGAAAAGGTCGTAGGCACGGACTGACGTGCCGCTTACGTAAGCGCGTACATTTACGTCGCCCAGTTTATCTCAGATCCCCTCTCGGAAGAAAACAAAGCCAGTTAACATTGGAATTCGATGTAATAGCATAGAAAATTTGTACTACGGTACGAATTACAACAATAAACGACACAAGCTGAGACATTTTCAGAGGTACGGTGAGTTTACAGTTGTTTCGATTTGTGTCGCAACAGAACAGAGTTCTTCTGCTTTTGTTTTCCTGCTAAAATAAGAAGCTAGCACCGTCAAATGAACTCCGTCTATTTACTGGAGGCCGAGGACTGCACTTAGCCTTCATAGCTTTATTTTTGTGTTATTCGGGTAGTTGTCGGTACAGGATATTTTTCGTTTACCAAAAAGAATCGCAAATACGTTGCGAGGCCTTTATGTTTTTTCTTTGGTCTATTTGGTGATTGCTAGCAAGTTTGTATTTGTCTTTGTATCTTTTTTTAACCTTACGTTTGTCAGTAATATACTAACGATACATTTTTGCGTGCGTTGCGGTTTTGTCATTTTTTATTGAATTATCTTTAAAAACGACGGTGCTGGATAAGAAAGGCTCGGATGTTCGTAGTCGCTGACACAACTCGTTGATTGTAGTCGGTTAGTAGAGTCCTTTGTCTTTTTTCATAGCAATGTCTTCAACTGAACGGTTGTTTTGAACTTTGCATTGTGCTTTTGCTCTCTCGACAGTGGAAAGTTGGACGATCTAAAAGCTCTACTAATGATTAATCAATATTGAAGCATCTTTGAGTGAGTATCAAACTGTATGGACTCTGGTTTTTACTTTTTCCAGTTTAAAATAAATTATTTGTCTTAAGTTTAATTAACTTTTGTGAATGTGTAAAAATATCAAATTTGTTCTTTATAGATTTTTTTTTTTATGTCATGAAAAAGCATGTAAAGTCGTTTATTCCATTAATAAATTATGGCGCATGTGTGCTTAGTTTATATGATCTATTTAGGTCTGGGTAGTTTTCAGTTTGCAGTATTATTTTTATTTTTAACTATTTTATTCTATTTGAATAGTTTATTGCACAGATCCCCCCTTTTTTTCTTACCATGAATGTTTTCTGAGATTAACATTATAGGTTTAGTAACATCTGTATAGTTGTATTTACGTTTCAGATTAATTTCAGGTGGAATAAAAGTGTTTAAAGACACACTCAGATAAGCTTTTATCTATTCGGAAAGCCTTTCGAGTACTTTTTTTTTAACAAGAGCCAAAACCGAATTACTTGTGTTGTTTTCTTGGACATAGTCTCTGCAGAGCAGCTGTTCAGCAGAAATTCCCCTCTGAGTTGTGGACAGGACCCATAACACAATTTTCATCAGAGTGGGTCTTTAAAAAAATGATGAAGGTCATTAGTTGGATTTAAAACTAAGATGAATTTCCCTAGTAAGTCAAATCTAAATCAAGTTTTTAACCATTATTATCGAATAACAAATCTTTTTTGTGAAAATATGCAGAATGCCAATGTTATAACATTAGGTAGGAAGGTAAAACTCATGTTCTTCATGTGATCACATCAAAGCACCTGTTCTCTGTCCCACAGTACTTCATAAGGATGGCTAGTTGTGGCGAGGTTGACCACTCTGTGAACTCACTTCCATCCACTAAAAAGGGCAGCGGCAGTGGCGGTGGAAGTGGCAGCAGTGCAGAATCCTCGTGTTCCGGCTCCACCAACTCGTCCCCGGCCCTTTCCGTCCCAGAGTGTGCCATTTGCCTGCAGACCTGTGTCCACCCTGTCCAGTTACCATGCCAACACGTCTTCTGCTTCCTGTGCGCGAAGGGCGCATCTTGGCAGAGCAAACGCTGTGCTCTCTGCAGACAGGAAGTACCAGAAGACTTCCTGGAAAGGCCTACACTTCTCTCTCCAGAGGAGCTGAAGGCATCGGCTGGCGGTCGGGGTGGGGCATCGAGCGATCACGCTTGGTATTACGAGGGCCGTAACGGTTGGTGGCAGTATGATGAGCGGACCAGCCGTGAGCTGGAGGACGCTTTCTCTAAAGGCAAGAAGACAGCGGAGATGCTGATCGCTGGCTTTCTGTATGTAGCTGACTTGGAGAACATGGTGCAATACAGGCGCAACGAGCACGGTCGCAGACGCAAGATGAAGAGGGATGTTTTAGATATTCCCAAAAAGGGAGTGGCCGGGCTGCGATTGGACACAGAGGGGGTAAGTGGAGCCATGGGGGTAGCAAACCGAGAAAACTCTGCTGATGGAGCCGACATCACAATAACAGGCTTACAGCAGCCGATCACAGGAATCCCTTTTATTGCCACAGCCCCTTCAGCTCCCGCCCGGCCCCCCACCTCCCTCGGGGCTCAGGCTGACCCCACTGCTAGCTCTCCGTTGGTGGAGACTCTCTCCCAGTTGCACATCAGCCCCAGGCCGACACCTTCTCATGAGCGATCTGAAGCTGGAGAAGGAGAAGAAGAGGAGGAGGGGGAAACAACACCGTCCAGATCTTCTGGTCCTCACAACTTTGGGGATCTGTCTGACTCCGGAGATCTGAGCGACGATGACGAGGACGGAGAAGACGGTGAGAATGTGGACGCGTTGGGCAACCAGCCACGGAGACAAAGACTTTCTCCAGAGGATGGAGAAGCTCCTCCTTCAGAGTCTGCCTCTTCTTCATCCAGTAACAGCGAAAGGTCGAGAATGCCAGATGGCCAGTGTACAAAATTGTAAATGAAACCACCCGATGCTTAAATGGTTATGTTCCTGTTCCTGTTCCATTAGTTCATTTCCCACTTTATGCTGCTTCTCCCTCAGTTACAAACCTGATGGGGATGAATAGTTTGGTACTGAAGAAATAAGAAGAGTTTTTTTTTTATAGTCTGTGAGTCTGGACTATGAGCTTCATTCTAATTCAATTTAGCATCACTGAAATAAAGGTAAATCTAATATTTTAAAACATTAATTTTCTTGTATCAAAGCAAACTGTTTTTTTAAATTATATTTATTATTTTAAAAAAGCAAAACAGAGAGCTTTTAGTTCTCTGGGTCACATTTGTGACTTGACATGACAGAAGGCATGATGGGAAGTTTATTTCTGGAAATGGAACAGAGTCATTTCAATGAATGGCTGCATTGTAAACGTGTACAATTTAACTCTCTCGGCTAACATAGCACGCAGAAACAGACTCATCTGAGCTCAAGTCATCTCACTGCTCTCACTGATGATTTAATCTTCCTCCTGTCAACCCTTTCATCAAAAAAAGTCTGAAACTAACTGTCAGTCTTTGAACATGTTTGATTTCAGAGCTTGTTGTGTTTTGAGGGAAATGGAGTACAGGGAAAAAAATGAGAATTTCATCTTATACCATGTGGATGTTTTGTGATGAAACTCAGGAGCAAATATATTGTGGCGGCCCTCTTAAGTAATTGGAATTCAAGTAAAATCCACTTTTCAGAAGCTTTAAAGGTTGAAATGTTTAATTGTGCACACTGGTACTACTAACCCAACCTTTAAAATATTTGGCCATTTAATGTGATTTATTGTTTCTTTCCTTTCAAAGCTGAATCGTCTGTAGCTTCGGTAAATCTTTGGAGGCTTTTTGTGATTTGTGCATGTTTGAAGAGAGAGTTATTAAACCACTGTCAGCTGGCAGGACTTTTGGATTTGATGTCCTTTGGGTTTAGTTTGACTAAATACTTGTATTTTATTTGCAAATTGGTTTTATATCCTGTCATGGTTGATGTCTGAAGGAGGTAAACAACAACAACATGCCATTTTGCAAAAACAAAAAAAAATCAAGTGGTTATTTTTGTAATTTGAAATCATCTGCGCAGTTTTAGATTTTCCATTCTGAAGAATAAAGTTTGTGTAACAGTTTCTGCTTCTTCTTTTTCACACTTTGAGAAGAAACTTCTATATTTCATTGTTCTAGAATGCTACTTCAGTTATGATTTTTTTTGTTCACATTTTCATTTTACTTTGTGCCAAATTTCAGTTGAGACTCATTTATTCAGTTATGTAGTTGGAGAAAATATTTGGATAATTCTTTTTTTTACTTTTGAACATGTCGTCGGGTTTGATACTCTGACCAGAGCTAGTCCAGGTGCGGGTTCAGTCTGGGAGCAGAACCTCTGGAAGGGAAACAAAAGATAAAGGTTGTCTGCGTCCCTGAGCTGCTTAAGACTCTCCTGTGTTTTCTTAATGCTGGAAATGTGTGGATTCATTCACACTACAAGTTCGGCCTAATATTAGAGACAAACTTCATTCAGTTTGTGGATTTCAGCTCTTTTTGGATCAACTAAAAAACAAAGATTAATGAAAATCCATCCAGCAAACAAATCTACCAGTGCAATAGATCATCTGAGTGCAAGGCAGTAACAGCACGTCTGCTAAGGTATATGATGGATCAGCTGATGAGCCACAAACCCAGATAAGAAAGGCCTGCAGCAGCATTATTCTCCTGAAGTCAGACGATCCTTCCTCCTTTTGGCTCATCAGCTCAGCTGGACTGATCTAATCAGGGTCACAATGGTGCAGTCAGAGGACAAACAAAGAAGAATGCTCGTTTTTTTAGAGTAGAAGTAGCACTGCTCAGTGATGCTAGTTTTTAAAGATGAAGAGTATTTTATAGTCATGTTTATTCTGTTATTTCATCACTGCAATGTCCTGTAAAAAGTCCAAAACTCTTACAACTGAGATCAAATGTATCATTCAGTCCAGGATGTGGCTTATAAGAATGTTTTCATGAGTACTTGTAGGATTTTTTTAACTAAAGGGACTCGGACAACGTTACTTGTGTTTGGATTTGCTCGCCAATGCCTGCAAGTTAGCTGGACCTCCCCAGACAGTCCCAAATATATCCTTCTCTGTCCTCAGAGCCTCTGAGAGAGGGAGCTCCCTTCCAGACAGGACGACTTTCTTCACAGCCTTGATTACTGGGGCAGGTCCTTTGGTGTATTGACTGAGCCAGCTCTCCGCCTGCTGCAGGCCAGTCTCAGCACGCTCAGCCTCCTGGTCGACCTTTAGAACGCCATCGGCTAGGCCAACGTGCACGCCGAGCTCAGAGTCCACTTTTACGGCGCCCCCGAGCAGCTTCAATGCGTTTCGGCTTCCAACGATGCCGACAAGTCGAGCAGCTCCACCCCAGCCTGGGACCAAACCCATGTGTTTATGCACGAACTGGATGACACTTCCTGAAGCCATTAATCTGAAAGATAAGGAAGGAGAAGAGATTAATAACTGAACGGATGCAGGACTCTTCATATCAGTTTACCTAAAATCGCAGGCGGTTGTAAGTTCTGCTCCTCCTCCAAGAGCTTTACCTTCCACCAGGGCAACAGAGATGAGGGGCAACCTGCATCAAAAAAACTGCAGTCCTTTGTTTTCTAGAAGCATTTCATTAAAGGGAACAAAGAGAAGACTTACCTGAGTAGCCTTGTGAGAGTATTCTGCATAAACATACACATTTTCATCCCATCCTTGAAGAGAAAAGAAAATATTCAGACATACTCAGTAAGTCCTCAAGATGCTGCTTTGAAGAATGACAAAGATTCAGGCTAACGCCATCTTAAAAATATGTAAAAAAAAAAAAAAAAAAAAGAAGTACAATGTGTCAAGCATGGCTTTGAAAGAGGCAGGGTTTGGTTGTTTTTATTTTTTAATTTGAGCTCATTTGAAAATTAGCACAATTAAGTCACATGTAAGGTCATCTGAGAAACAGCAGAAGCTTTCATTAAATGAAGCTCCAGATCCGATCAAGTGGTTCCTGTTGTGAGAATAATCACACAGTAATGTGTTGTGTTGTTGTCTACCTGAGATTGCATTTTCAAAGAGTGGCAAAATAAAGCATTGCATTTAAGACAGAAGACGTTTCCTTTGCTACCTGTGAGTTAGACATCGCTCGGACAGCATTTAGGTCAGATCCAGAGCAGAACGTCTGAGCAGCCCCCTGAACGATGACACCTTTCCCGTCTGTCCAGTTCTCCAGCTGGGTTACCTTCTCCTCTAGATCCACCATCATGGTACCTGAAAGCACACATTTAAACACTGAAACTGTGTATCTACAGCTGTATGAGAATTAATGAGTATCAGTCTTCTTACCGGAGAAGGCGTTCATGCGAGGAGGATTGTTGATAGTCAGCACTGCTATGCCAGAGTCCTGTTTCAGTAGATCAATGGAGCCTCCAGGAAAGGCCTGCAGCTTCTCTTTGATCTCCTCCTGGCTGAAGCCGTGGATGCTGGAATAAACAGAGCCGCTGCTCTGCCGCTGCAGCTGCCTTTGACGGAGAACAGTGAAACATAACTTTCTCTTTGTTTACATCATAAAAAGTAGATGCTGAAGCTTCACCAGTGGTGCAATGGTTAGCACAGCAAAAAGGCTCTGGTTTGAGGCCTAGCTGGGACCTTTCTGTGTGGAGTTTGTATGTTCTCCTTGCGCATGTGTGGGTTTTCCCCCACACTCCAAAAACATTCTTCATAGTTTGATTGGTTACTCTCAAGTGTCAAAGGTGTGCATGTGTGAGTGCATGTGTGTGGGAGTGATTGTATGCCCTGGGACAGACCAGGAACCTATTTAGGGTGTACCCTGCCTTCGCCTGACAGCCAGGGATAGGCTCCAGCAACCCCATGACCCCAAAAGGTCAAGAAAATACATGTATGTATGGATGAATCTTCACAGCATACTTCAGACATTAAACTAATAGAGCAGTTTTAATAAAGCAAAAATCGTACAATTATAATAGCATTTGAGAAAAAATTCAAAAATAGCTTTGACAGAAACACATCACATTGGTGTTAAAAGTGATAAAAGTGGATGTAAAGGATGGGGATGCTCACAGAAACATTATATTTTACTTGGTGAGATTTTTTGATAAGAAGTCTTTCTTTTTTAACCTTTAGAAAAGTTATGGTAGACTTTTATCATTACCTTGCCCAGGACCCCAAGCAGCAGATACTCCTCAGGAGACGTGGCCTTGGTGCGCTGAGAACCATCCTGCAAGTCATTTTATTTTCCTTAGCAGAGCAAAAACATTTCCTCCTCATCTGTGTCACAAGTCTCCTTGATTTAAAATGTTACTCGACTACATTTATTATGCTAAAGTTTGCTTATAGATAGATAGAGACGTTAATTTGATGTTTTGCTTGTTTAATGAAGCAAACAAAAAAAACAATTATTATTAATAACAATTTATTTGTAATGACTGTGATTTACATACACACTAGATGCATATAAATTCCTTCAGCTTATGTTTCTGACAAGTCCACCTTTATTTCAATCTGGGTAAAAAAAACAAATTACAATTGTAATGTTTAAATAATTGTAAACATCATAATTACAAAACATTTAATACAAAGAGGTATTTTCTGTAATAATTGTAAATATCCTAATTAAAAAAAAACCTGGAAGTGTTGTCCCTTATCTTCAAGGATTCACAAACAAATATTAGCCAACATTTATATCTCGTTTAAAAAGATTATTCTGTGAAATAGCCTAATAATATACTAAACGATTAATTTAAAAATGGAAAACACCAACCTTGTTTGATGACACTCGTGTGGTGTTACACTGAAATCTGCACCACTAGAAACTACGACAGAATTGTTCGGTTCCGGGAGACAGAAAACTCCGCCACGGTGAGGCGCTAAGGAGGAATAATACCACACTTTTTAGAAATCTGCCTTAATATCTTAAAATATATTAATTTAAATATATAATATATTTTTACATTTATTTAGAGTTTTATGCTGTTTTCATTAACTACAGTTATAAAAGTAATTGTGGTAAAATGCCTTTTTTTGTCAGTTTCATTAAACAACCAGGGAAAAGGTTAAATAATGAATACAAAACATGCTTTGAATGGTAGGTACTGAAAGGTGTTAAATTGGAAAAAAATAAAATGTTACACAATTTTTAGACAGAAGTTTTGAGCTGAAAGACAAAAAAATTACAGGGGCAAAAAAAAAAAAGATTTGAGGCAGACAAGCAACCAACAGAGAGACATTGATTCCTAGAGGTAGAAACTGGGGCACAAATACCCACAAGAGCACAAACACAAAAATCACAAAACACTTTAAAAAGCAGCAGAAAGAAAGAAAAATAATTTGTTACAAAAAGGGATCATTTCCTGTGCTTTGGCTCGACTTCTGTCTTCTATGAACATATATCCTGCACCTGCCTAACTTTAAAAAGATCTTTTCCTCAAAGCTCACTCATACCTGCATCCTTTTAATCAATTTAAAGCATTGTATAGAGCTTTAAGCAATACATGACTTAATGCAATTTTCACCGATCAAACTGTTAGATAACTTAAGGACAGACATAAGCAAAGATGCTCTGCACTGTGTCCAAGACTGCAGCTGAGTCAACTCTGTTTAAGTCCTTAACTCTTTGGTCTATTTAAAAGCAAGGAAGGAATTCAGAAAGGTTGGTGGGTCTCTTTACAGACAGGCATCCCAGACATGCTGTCTCTCTGACCAGTACATTAAGCCTGGTCATCCAGCCCGCAACCTACATTTCTGTCTGTAAAGTCAAGCACCTGGAGACGAGTCTGTGCACAAAACTGTGTATGAGAATAACAAAAAACTGCTTGGTGTCTCTAGATTTTAGAGATTCAGCATCAAAACTGAAAAAGCAGCTTTTTGAGCAATGCTGTCTGAAATTACATCCCAGGCTCGTGGGGGATGCAAATTTCCCTCAATTGCTGAAATGCTGCATGAACAACTGTGTGTAGGTGTGTGACTGTGTGTGTGTTCCAACATGGCCTTTAAACGGATCCATCAGCATACCGATCGATACGCAGCTGTCTGGGGCTCCACAGGAAGTGAGGGAATGTGCTGCATTCAGCACAGCTTTAAAGCAACACTCCAGGTTGGCAAAAAAAGCACTCGTATAAAAAAATCAAATCGATGTATTTTATTTTAATAGCTAAAAAAATGGAAATTAGACCCTGAGATGATGCACAACTCCAAGTGGATTTAACTCAAGAAATTAAGTTCAAAATCATATGACTAAGCTGCATATTTCAGTCATTGCAATCGTGCAAACCTTATGCGGAAACCAGACTACTTCTTCAATTGCTGTGGACTTCAGAGGTTGGATCAGAACCTTCAGGAGAACGGAAATCAAAAAGCAAACAGTGAGCACAAACAAAAGCAAACATGCTGACACAAATGTCTGTGTCTTCTCTTGTCGCTGATTATTATGGGAAACTACAATCTGAAGCTCAGGTCGCACAGAAATGTTTGAATTTGAGAAACTCTGGGCCTCAAACAGCTCACATAATAGTTTCAGCCTCTGAGGGCGGCGGACAGCACGGTGGTGGGAAACTGCTTCCTTTCTCAACCTTGACAACTGAAAGCAGGATGAGCCAGCCGACACAGAGCTTGGCTGGGAATCAGAAAAGAATGAAAATATTTTTGTATATATATATCAGTCATGGGGTAGGATTTCTGGCACCACAACATTGTTGCACCTGTTATTTCAGTCAGCCGAGGGTGCCAGGTTTCAGGGTGAGGGGCTGGGTGTCCGTCCCTCAGGGTCACGGGTGTGAGTGGGTGCATGTATGTGTGCGGTGGTATCACGTTCAGGAGGGGAGTGAATGGAAGCAGCACTGATGCAGAGCTTTTTTTTCAACATTTTCAGGCACACTAAAAAGTAGGATGTATATGTTGTTAAGGAAACATCTGTAGGAATTCATAGATTATTCTGAAATGTCATGAGCCTCTGTGGAAAAGCTTCACCAAAGACAGCAAAAGAAGCCCAGGCAGACAGCCGTTTGGTTTTGCTGCCTCATGCTTGTGTGCTGAGTGGCCATGCATTACTCCTCCTGAGACACTCACATAAATATTTATGTGAAATGCTTGACTGATTTTCAGTAATTGCCTTTAAACAAAAATCCAGATCCATAAAGACAAAAAGAAATATGGCAGCTAAACTAGTAAATAAGTCAAACATTTACTCAAAAATATAATTTGTTGAGCAAAATCAATAAATAAAAAATATATATTTCTCAATTTTAGTAAATTTTTCTGATAAAACAGACAATAAAAGTCAATAAAAACTGTGTTGTACATAAAAGCAGGTGTCCATCGTCTTACACCCCTGATATGACAACATTAGGAATAATAAAGTGAGTTAAAAAGTACTAATATGAAAAGTGTAGTAAACAAAAAGGTAAAGTCTTTACTGTTATTTTATCTTGAAGAAAAAAAGCACATCTTTTGCACAATGCAGTAAAAAAACACATTTAATCCCTCGGTTGACACAAAAGAGATATCTTCAAAATAAAAGTGATTATTTTCAAAGCCAAACATGAGTCATAAGCAAAGTATCTTAAAGTCAAGGCAATAAAGCAATAAACAAAGCTTTATTCAGCACATCAAGTCATTTGGGTGGAAATGCTTCACTGTAATGAGTTTAACATGATTTTGCTTATTCTACATGAAATATATAAAAAGAAAATCTTTAAAAAAATGAAATCCTACCAATGTTAATGCAGAAAATGACCATTATCACCTGATAGAGTTTTGCTAAAGGTGAAAATACAATCTATAAAACTGGATATAGTTGGTATATCAGCAAGATTACAATTTTAAAAGCTAGAATCCAGACCTGAGTACAGGATGTTCAAGATGATAGCATGAAATATTGGTGTTGAATAAATGAACTTGCTTTCCTTTATCAGCTAGGCTCCACAGAATAACAAAAACTGTGGACGAGTTGGAAAACTAAAGCACTTCTGAGTCTGTAGCAGTATCAGTCTGTATCTTGTATGCACCACAAAACTAAAAAAAAACGAATCAATGACATGAAGGTCGAATGATGACGGCATCTATGTGAAAAGCATGAGAATAAGTAAAAGAGGAAGTATTCTTCTGGAGGGGAAAAGCTGGAGGCGCCGCTGGGGTGGTAGAGGAGGAGGATGAAGTAGGGAGGCGGATGGCCCATCGTGAAGGAAGCCGTCGGTTGGCTGGGCAGGCGGGCCTTGAAAAGTTCTTCTGGGAAGATTGAGAACTCTCTTTATCTTCCTGAAAAGAGAGAAGGGAATTAATGTTTAGAACAATCCCACCGTTCTGTGTACAACGATCACACGCTCACATACTTGAAATTTTGTCACAGGCTCCAACTGATATATCAGCTAACCCTCCTGACCCTACGAGGGAAAACAGGCAGGTTTCAAACAGAAAGTGCGCATGTGAAAAGGTCATAAGACATCGGAAAATAAAAGACAGCTTTTTTACTTTGTCGCACGTTAGAATCGTCAACATTTTAACTGGCGGTTAAGACTCATGTGTCAAAGTCAAGGCCCGGGGGCCGGATCCGGCCCTCCAGGTAGTTCTATCCGGCCCTCCAGATCATTTTATTGTTATTGTTATTAATGGCCCAATGTTATCTTGTGCTTATTTCTAACTTGTATAAGTTTGACAAAATATATTTTTAATGGAGAGTAAAATATTGAAATGTATTTAAGGTTTAAGTAATCAATTCTCAAATAATATTCCTGTCTGTTTTTATTCATAGCTATGCAAAAAAGATTTGTTTCTAAAGTTTTAAAAAATTAGATTTTAGTGTGTTTATCCTGTTCGGCCCTCAACCTAAGGTGTGCTTAGGATTTTGGCTCCCTGTGTGATGGAGTTTGACACCCCTGTGTTATGCTAATGCGGTACTTTCTTTTAGCATTTGTTTCAGGAAGTTGAAACTGTGGTCAGAATTACTCCGGAAAAAGACTGGAATGACCCTAAAGGGTAACCAAACATTAAATCAACTTTTTTTTGGCAGTTGAGCTCTATAAATGGGGCTTTAAAAGTGCTGTCTGTTGATCATTGTCATTTTTTTCTTTTAACTATTAAAATAAACATGTTTAATTCTTGAAAATATAGTCAAAAATTGTCTTGTATGCTCCCCTACAGGTTGAATTGGGGTATTACAGTTGAGTTTCGTGATTGGTCAAACCATTTAAGTCCCACTTCATGATCTGCAGCTCCAATACAGATAACAGTCCTGTTCTCCAGCCCCACCCCTCTGACTGGATTTTTAAAATTTGGCTGTGGGTGGAGTCAGCCTCCAACTTCCCTGTTTGGTTACCCTTAAAAAATGCATTTTTCTCATAATGAAGGATATATATGAAGAAATTTTATTTCAAAATTGCCTTTCAGAGTATTTCTTCATTTAAATTGTTGTGACGTTTAAAAAAATATTGTTTGTTAGAAAATACATGGGCACACCACAAGCTCCCTGCTCCTCTCCTTTTTAAAGCATCCAGTAGTAGACAAATAGATCCATGAACGTCTTTGTTTTCCTTGACTGAGCTGTTATCTAGCTACAGCTGGATAGCTCCAATATTGCTTGTCATTTTTATTGAACTGGTGATGTTAGGTAGGAGTTGTGAGGGGCTGTAAGCCAGCAGTAGAACGTGCAAACAAAGAGATCAGTTCTGGGTGATGGGAAGAGGGGGTGGGTTTATTCTGCACCGAGTCCCTCCCACAACTCAGAAGCGAACTCCTACCGCTCTGCAGAAACTACGTTCTAGACACGGGTTTGTAACATTTTGGCTAAAAATGACAAAATCATATTGAAAGACCACAAGGAAAGCTTTTATAATAGATCAAAATAATTATCAGAGTGGGACTTTAAAGTGGTATAATTACTTAAGCTGTCTCACTTTTGTGATTTAGCCAAGAGCTTTCAGTCTGCTGGCTTTCTTGTAGATACCTTTGTAATTACAACACAAAGGCCAGAAGAGCTCCCACTGTAAGGCTTTATGGGAGCACAGATGGATAAAAGACCAGCTAGCGAGAGGCGATACACCGCCTGCCAAGTTTCCACCACACTGCCAGCTCTATAGGAGCCTTTAAGCAACAGAATGGCCCAGATGCGTAGATCGTAATGGAAGCGTTGCCCCTCTTTTGTCTCTTAGCTCGTACCAGAAATAAACAACATTCCCAATAGAGCTGTCCTAAGTCAAGGGCAACTGCTTAATGTTTAAGAGCGGAAGGAAATTAGGTTCATCCAGGTCCTCTAAAAGAACAGTCCTGCACATAAACCTAAATCATTTCAGCAGAAAGACAAATGCTTGACATTGTGTTTAAATTGAAAGCTTCTGCATGTCTGCATTACAGAGAACTTTACTCTGCTAGTGTCAGAGCTCATGTTAAAACAAGTGTTCCTCACCCTCACTGTGAGCTCCTTCAGCGCTGTGGCGCTGTGAATGCTGAGCTGTGTCTGCAGGTGTCTCCCAGCAGGAGGTGAAGGTGGAGGATCCGGCAAGTCCTGATCTGAGACGATCTCCTCCTGTCTAAGGCTGAAGTTAGGGCCTATTTCACTTTGGTGGCTCTCATTCTGCTGGGCCCGAGCTGCAGTCTCATAGTTTTTCAGAATCCTCTCCACAGCCCCGTAGTTTGACCGGGAACCCTCTGGTCGTGGGTATGCAGCGAGAGTCAGGGGCTTCCAGGGGTGGTCGCTCATCATTCTGGGTACCAACCTGATGGAGTCCGACTGGTAAGGAGGACGACACAAGTGTCTTTGCTGTGTTTTGTGTTTTTGTTTGTTTTTAGCAGGTGACTGCTGGTGTGAGTCGGCAGTTCTGATGGACTGAGGCTTGTCTTGGTTGGGATCTTCTTTCTTGGCCTCCTCCAACAGATGTTCTGGCTGCTTATTTACAGGCACTAATGGCTCAGAGAAAAGTTCCTCCTTTCCTGCTCTGTGTTGTGACTTCCTGGAAGGACTGCTTGACGTTCGAGCTTTGTGTATGACCTCGTGAGCAGGACTCTTTGGGGTTGCTGGGATGTCACTCATTCCAACTTCCTGTTTGGTTGAGAGGACACGTTCTGGTTCTATGCTTGCTTCTTGGACTTCAGCGGTAAAAATCTCTCTTCTTGGCTGCAATTCTGGTCTTTGTATGTTGGACTCCAATTTGGGTGTAGGTAAGGACTCTTTAGAGTTTGCTTCTGCGATGATTGAGTTCTCATATGTACCATTTGGTTCTTTTGGATGTAAAACACCATCAGATATAGTAGGGGATTGTTGGCAAGCCAGAGAGCTGATGTCTGTGACAACCACACTGTCACTATCATCTGCTCCATGACCCATCTCAGCCTGAAACAAGGTTCGGTTGAACTCCGCTGTTTTTTTCTCCAACATTATGTTTCTTCTGGAGCCATGAAGGTCGGGGTGGACAGGAGGCATTTGCAGAGAGGTCAAGAGCAAATCTACAGGTAACTCTCGGACGGTTGGAGGCATCTGTAGCTTTGCATCACTCGAGCTGCAGTCTGGAAGAAAACCTTTACCTGCACTCAGTATGTTGACTTCAGAGAAGCTCTTCTGAACCGAATCGTACGTAGATAAGTTACTGCGCGTGAACTTGCTTGGGTCACAGGACCAGCGGTTGTGGCAACAACCAACGTTACAATTGGTGTTACCAGGGACAGAGCAAGAGACAACCACGCCATCTTTGAAAACTTTGCCCTCGTTTTCTTGCAACATAGCCTCAAACTTCCTGACAACAGACGGGCTGCTACACTTTCTGTCGATCAGAACACAGGGGCTGTGGCACCTCTGTAATGTGGCCTGTGGGGATTCTGGGATATAGAGTTCCAAATCTGAATCGACAGTGGTTAGATTCCAGGAAGAAGAGCGGGGTGGGACTGGTGGGGCTGCCACATCCACTTCAGAGTGGACTACGGGACTTGTTTGGGTTTTTCTATAACTGTCTAGATCTGCAATGTTGGTCCCCCAGGATTTGCTTAAGCCTCTGCTGGATTTCCAGGTGTTTTCTGGTGACAGAGTGAGCCAGTTTTCCCTCTCTAGTGCCCGGAGTTCATTGTAGATCTGACTGAAGTCATAAGGAGTTTCATCTTCCTGTGGACAGCTATTGTTGAGGCCACTGAACTGAGATGTGCAGACAGGTTCAGAGAGGTTGCTGTAATCAATTAAGGATAAGAGTGTTGACATTCAAATAAATGTTCAAAATATACACAAAAATGTTTTTATCTTCAAAAACAAAAACATTTTGAAGCATAATAATCATTAGATGATATTATTGGTGCAGAAGGACATGTACCTTTTATTCCCGCTCTTCTTTCTGATCTCCTCCTGGTAGCTACAAAGCTCCTCACTTACACGAGCTATTTCATTCAAAGCCTGAAAGAAAGACACGTTTCACAAATAAACACTGGAACTTAGGCTGTCAGCATTCACTGAAATCAACCAAAGAATGAGTTCATACTTAATCATTTATTTAGGTAAAAACAAGAAGAGAAAAAACCCTCACAGCATTGAGTGCGGTGGTGTTCTTCTTCTTGTCACTGTGGTAAATCAGTCTTCCGCTGGCAGCATTTCCATGAAGACCATCATCAACACCTTTAGAACTGCTTTCAGAGTCATGTGATTCCTCACAACCAGGAACTCCAAGGCAAAAAGCATCCAGCTCAGTTGTATCCACAGCTTCCTTATTTTCAGACACTGATTCCTGCTGCCACGGACCGCTGCATCTCAGCTGCTCCTGAAGCTCCAGGTTTAAACTGTCGTTATTTCTCAGCTCATTGAGATGTAATCCAGAGAGCCTGTCTGACTGGAAGCAGTGAGACTGACGATCATCTGTGATGCCTAAAGTATTGTTGTCTGCAACACTCCTGTCAGGACCGAAGCCAGGTGAAGGTGCACTTCTGATGGGTTCTGACTGAGTGCTGCTGGTGAACAGATCAGAGCGGGAGTTGTCACTGAGTAAACTGGAGCCGGTGCTGGTTGAACGCATGCTGAGGCGATGCATTTCTTCCTCCTGCTTCTTCACAATCTGCCCCACGCCTCCTCGCTTAGTTCTGACCTCAGAACACAGCTGGAAATGTAAACCAAGAGATGTCATTAATATAAAACAAGAGAGAAAAAAAGAACAAATAATGACGGTTAAGGAAAAGTAATCCAGTAATAAAAGTGACAAATGTTTTTCAGGAAGTCAGTGGTACAAAGAGGATTCTTTCTAATAAAACCAAATAAACTTTGACCTCAAACTGGAATTCTCATAATTCATTTAGACTGGGCGTCTTTCTCATCAACCAATATCTACATGGAGCTGCTGCCTCTGACTGAGCTTTCATCCACAGCTGCTGCTCTCTGATTTTCTGCTCTCAAAGGAATAAATGAAAACCACATGTCTGCTTCATGGCAAATTGTTCAATTTCTTTGCATTCTATCCAAAGATGTAAGAATAGATTCTTTGATATTGAAGAAAAGGAATGAAAAAAAGAAGATTTAAAGAACCCTCAGCTTTTTCTCAACTAATAGAATCAAGTTCAGTGAGTAAGAAAAGAAGGCTTTAGTTTTGAATAAGAAAAGTCTTTAAATTTGCTCTGAATTAGTAATAAACTCTTAAAGCCAAACCTTTTTGTAGTATCAAGCTACGTACACATAGGGCGTTTAACACACGTACAAATCTCGCAAATTGATCTCAAGGCTTTTGCTTTCACAGCCCTGCTCCAATAAATGAAAGGATTGGCGTCATAAAATTCCTCTTAAATGATCAATTTTGCAACGGTTGGCACTTCCGTGATCTAAAAGGGATGCCACTACAAAATGTGAGTGCCTGATTGGTCAGAGTTCAGCACGGTTTAACTTGCTATGGATGTTCAATTGCTGCACGTTTTGTACGTACAGCCCAAAAAACGGTCTTAGAAACTTGCGTAGCTAAATGTGAACTCAAGAGTTTCCAACGTAGAAGAACGAAATGCACGTTTACATCAACTTTTTATTGAAAAAGACGCATAATTGTGTGTTGCTGAAGTCTGTGTAAATGTAGTTTCATTTTTTTTCATTTATTTATTTGAACCTTTCTAAAAATTAATGTTAAATTATAATTAGGAAGTATTTGCTAAAAATATTTGACAAATAAAAAGTACTTATTAAATCCATAAATTGTTAGAAAATAAGAACATCTTTAGCTATTTCAAAGTAAAGGAACTAACACAAACATGAGAAAAGGCAAGTTATTTTAAGAACCTCCTATCTAACCCGGTTTTTTCAAGAAATAAAATGTAAAACTGAATATTTGTTAGAACAATATTTAAAGGCAAAAAGTTTTTTTCAGGATTTCATTAATATTTAAAACATTAAACCTGATTTTTCTAGACATTTTACTAACAGACTTCCTGAATGGCGCCTGAGTTACATTATTGAGTTATCAAAACATAGCATAAAAACACATTTATTGAGAGAACTATGTTTATAACTATATCTATGGTATCTTACCTCTTCTATTTTCTTCTGCATGTCTCTCAGCTGGCTCTCCCACTCTTGCCTCTCCATATCAAATCTTTCCAGCAGCTCAGCCTTCTCCTTCATCCAGTCCTTCTCGCTGTGCTCCAGACGGGTGCGCAGGTCCATGGCTGCCGACTGTGTGTCTGCCAGGATCCTCCGCTGTTCCTCCCTTTCTCTGCAGAGTGTTGAGGTTTCGCCGTGCACTTCCCGAGGACTCCGTAACACCACCGCTTCCAGACCTGCTGCTGACTGGAGGCCTCCACTCATCAACCTCGACGCTTCTCTGGCCTCCAACTGAGGAAATCAGAGGACAGAGCAGGAGAAACCAATGACTTGGAGAAGTAAGTGGAGACAAATTATTATATCAACATTAGACTAGATTTAAAGGAATTAAATAAAAAACGGATGACATGACTTAGCAGGCAGATGTGGGAGAATATGTAAAATGTGGAATCAAAAAAATGAAGGAGCGGCAGGAAGAGAAGGGGGAGGAAGTGGGGGAATAATGGACCAGAGGGATGTGAGTGTGATTGGGTTCATATTGAAGGAAGAGCGAGGCAGATTCAACAGTACAAATATCCCGTCAAATATCACAAGGTGCATTCACGAGTTCAGAGTTCAAGTATCTGTTCTGTGGTACTTCTGCAACACAGGATGCACTGCAGGATGCAGCACATTCTGGCAGAGCAAATGGTCTCTGCAGATGTGGCTCATTTAGGACTATGGGGATACTTCACAGAAAAACACAAAGGTTGATTTCTGCACAAAAAACAAGCATTTTAATCATATTTAAATTAAATTTAGAGAAATTTTGACTTTTAGTTTAGTTATGACAATTGACTGTATATGAGAACTGGACTGAGGGACCCCTCCCCCCTTGCATTCCAAAAAGGAAGTATCTGCTGACTCCATGAAGCCAAAATCCCAATGACCTCTATTGGGAAATAAACAGCTATTACCCAGTCATTATATTTTTATATGATACTGTGCAAGCTCATTTTTGGCATGTTCATGCGAATCCAAATCTATTTTTCAGGATATTTTTGTCTTCATTACAGGTTATTTAAGTTATAATCAAGGCCAATCAGATGCTTCAATAAGTGTGGTGCCCGCTGATCCCCTCGTTGACTATCCAAAGCTCACTTTCAACAAGCTCATTCCTGATTGGTTAGAGAGGACGCCTCAGATCAACTTGGACCAATCACTGCTTACTAAAGTTGTCTGGCTCCAACATGATGGCATCCATATTGAAAAAAAAGGCCACTGAATCGATTTCATTTGGTTGGCGCCAGAATGAAGGCATTCTCTACGGGTGATGTCACCCTCACTTAGTCCAGTTCTCATATACAGTCAATGGTTATGATAAAGCTCCACTACTTAAATATTCATTTGCAGTAAATTCCAGTGAATTTATGGGAGTTGTTGTATCAAGTTCATGTCTTCTTTTCTGGGAAGAAAAAGATGATTAAATTAAATGCAAACAAAAGATTTATTTATTTATGCTGAAAATAGCTAAATAAAAAATATGAAACTCGAGGAAAAATTGAAGACAGGCCACACAATCTCTCTAAAATTTGAATGTGATAGTAAAAAGTTTAACTAAATAGATCTTTACAGCCTGTGGTAAAAATGAAGTCTTGCAATTGGTTTAAAAAAAAGGGTGGAGGGGTGTTGGCTTTGGTGTTGTGTAAAAATTCCAGACGCCGCCTCTGTATGTAGGCATATTCCTTTCCCTTTGTGAGTGTTTTTGTTTTGCTTGCAGAACAGCACTGTGGAATGCTTTATTTCATAGTTCGACCACAGGCATCGACCAAGGCCTTCATTCAAGCCTCGGTCATGGTGCTATTTCTGCATGTGGCCTGGGGTCAAGAAGCTGCAATGCAGAAAAACAAGGCACTCTGTCTCCTTAAGACTCGTTCAAGATCCCAACAACCAGGGGCGGAACGCCATCGCTAGAAAACAAACAGTAAAAAGACTGAAATGAACTTGCATTTATGGAGCCAAACAGTTTTCTATCACTGACACACAGAAAACAAACTGTGTCCATTGGAATACATACAAGAAAAGTGATCCAGACAAGATCGCACCCATACTTGAATTAAACAAAGTAGTCAATAGTGCCAGTTTTGCAGCTTAGGGTATATAAAGGTAACTGTGTCACCCGGGTGACCCACTATAAATAGTGGACATGCAGCCTCATACAATGCTGCATTCCAAGGGGAAGGCGGTATCCGAGGTAAAAGGAAAGAGGGGGGAGGTGGCTGCTAAGAAAGAGTAAGATGTCTTCAAGCTGCCAACTGCATTCATAAATCAGCCTGATGCCTAGAAATACTGTATACCTGAAAACACTGGGCCCCAACCTCCACAGGGGTCTATGGAGGCATTGGTATTTGTTGATAGAAATACCCCAGAACATTAAGAGAAACATTACACAACAATCATTTTTTAAGTATTGAAAAATAATTAATTTAAGTGCTGATAAACTTGGGTCCTCTCTATACTTGGTGTCTCGCAGGAAGCATATCGAAACGATATCAGGAACAGTAGATGATCATTATCAGATTGAGCCCAATGAGGCTAAATCCTCCAAAGGCTGTTGCTGATAAAGAAAAACAACTGAATTAAAATTCCTTCTTGCTGCAGAACCATGAAGGTCCTTGAGCATTAACCACTTCCTCCTTTGTTCTTCTGTGAAGAAAAATAATCAGAGTCCAGCTGGCTCGGACACAGAGAGGGCTGTTAGAAACAGAAAAGTGTGCAGGCGAGATCATCTGAACTCAACGAGGTCTTTTTAAGCAAACTTTATACTTACATGATCAGTACACGAACAGAAAACAAAAACAGGTTACCACCCTACTACTCCTGCTGCTGCACTTGTAGAAAATCCCATGTGTTAAAATAGATCATTGGTCAGCAACTGAAAAAGGGACTTTTAAAACATTTTGCCGCGTTCTAAACCACACGAGAAACCTCAGATTATTACTTGGTAAACATTTACCCAACGGGGTATGGCAGGATGTGGCATCCAGACAAAACAAGTCTAACAATAGAGCAAACTCTGGCCAGTATGCTCGCATTCCAAGACACATTTCCCCTGCACTGTTTGTGCTATTAGCCCGGAGAAGTATATGCTGAGTCTAACCATGTCTGTCCACATGTTTCCTCTGATATTGGGATAAAAAAAAGCCGTTTTTTTTTTTTTTAATCCTGTAAAATATTTCAACTCTGTTACCTTTGGAATGTGTAGTCCCTGTACTCTACACTGAATTGTTTATTTCCAGTTCTGTACTTCAGAAAATTTCACAGATTTTATGCTGCAATTTATTAACCCACAGATTCAACAGGAGGCTCTGTGAAAGGTAAATCCATTTTAAATCTGTCATAGGAATCAAATGTGGCTTTAGTGGAAGATAAAGAATCTCTTGTTCCCCCCCAAAAACATATTTAGAATCTAAAAATATGATCAGAATTTCAAGAATCAAAAGATGCAGTGTGTTTTTTCCTTTGTTTAATCTACAAAGATGAGGTGTCGATCTCTGCTTTGTTGAAAGAAGTCCATTTTCTGATTCAGTGGGATATACTATAATGCTAAACATCAAGGGCCATGCCACTTTTTAAGAAATGATTATTCAGTTTGAGGGTTTTTTAGTGCAAATATCTCAAATTAATTTGAGATCGACTCCAATCATCTTTTCATCAATTGGAAAAGAATTCCAAGAGGTATTTTAATTACGATTTTGCCATTTTTAGGCTAAATCAAAAAAACCTGTGTAGTTTCCTAGGACATAGCTTCTGTAGAGCGGCAGTAGGTCATTATACATTTGCCTCTGACTGCTTCCATTTCCTACCTTTGAAAGTGATTTTCTTACAGTCTAATCTGCACACATAATGGGTGATAATATGCAGAGAACAAGAAACACTAAATCCCTTTATATGTGCAGTGTTCAGATAGCCGACTATGTGCATGAGCATGCAGATATCTGGAAGGTAGCAACACAACAATCCAACCCTTTCTTTTGAGTAGTCCTCCTCAGCATCATGTATCCTACCTGTGCAATCCTGCATTTAAGTTCCGCTTTCTCTAGCTCCCAGGCACATCTGTCTCGGGTGTACTGCAGCTGGAGCTCACTCCTCTTCTCCTCCTCTTTCTTCACCTCCACCTGCACTTCATCCAACACAGTCTTCAGGTCCAGTAGGATTCTCCTGTTTTCCCCTCCCTGTATGGGGACACAGAAATTACAAATATTTTCTGTTGTTTTTGTCATTTTGATGCAAAATATGAAAACTTTTTCAACATTTTTTTGTAGATGTGCAGATTTTAACGTTTTCAATGTTCCCAATTACTTGTATGTTAGCCACTTCTCTCAACAGTGACTCCTTCTCACGTGTCCATTCCTCCTTGTCAAGTACATGTTGCTTTTTCAAGTCCTCAAACTTCTTTTTGAGTCGGGAGTGTTGAGCTTTCTGCTGCTGGGGCTCCTGCCACATTTGCCCCCTGAGGATCTCTACAGGGGTCCCTGCTCCAGCCTCTCCTCCACCGGGTGAGGCACCAAACTGGGCATCACTGCTCTGACTGAAGACAGTGGGTGGAGAGGAGATCCTTCTCAGAGGGTTGTGGTTTTTGCCCCTGCCTCTGTCCACCCTGTCGAGCCTGGGGCAGGGCACAAACTCCCATCCCTGGGAGGGCACATACCCCCCGCCTGCACTGCTGCCACCTTGGAGTCCTGAGCCGTTCATAAATGCACTCCACATTTTTTTAATGCAAAAAAACGCAAAAAATCCATAAAGTGATAAGTTGTTCAAAATGTTTTCTGGAAAGCCTCCATTTCTGCAGATGCAGCCAGAAAAAATAAGAAAGAACTATCCAAACTCGGCCAAATCCCCCGTCGGCCACACAGCAGCAGCAATGACGGGAGGAGTCACTGCGCCGGCGCACAGACGCGCACCGGACACTCCGCTCTCCTCCATAACCACACAAAGAAACGGTCAAGTCGTCATTCTGGTGCCAGTTTTTTTTTTTCTTTTAGTCCTTTAAACAATTATATCTCGCCTTCTTTTTTTCCTGGACATTTGGTCTCCTTCTTCACCAGAACGGTGCGATGACAGACGGACGCCTGCAGTGAGTAACGTGTCCCAGGCAAAAGGGAGAAGTTCCCAAAAATATCGCGGAGTGCACTGATGTAAGAGAAGCTGAGTATTTTTACCTCCCTGTTACCAGGAGTTTGTTTTCCTAACGTCGGAGTAGCTGAGGAGGAGTCTGCGCAGAAAGGAACCGTTAATCAACACTTGACCGCTCTCATTACGCTGTCGTCGTAACCATGGCAACTAATCATTCACGTGCTAACTTTCACCTCACCAAGAAAAGTCTTTAGCCTCATGACTCTGTGTGTCTTACCTGACAAAATACACTTTATCTTCTGCCTGCCTTGGTTCCAAAGGGGGTGACTATCACGAGGAATGCACAGAGGGTGGGATTTCATTAATCTACACAGCAATAAAACCACAAAACCAGCAGCCTGCTTGATATTTACATGCATGGAGGTATGACTTGCAATTCCTAATCGCGTAAATAACTTTAGTAAAATGCTAGTAACGGTAAAATTAATTAATATGCATCAGTTTTCTCCTCGTGTTGCGTTCAAGTGCACCAAACTACCAAGCACGTGCCACATGACTCAACTCTTACCGTGTTACAGTGAAGGTCCGCAGTCAAAACAACCCACTTTGAAGCGTAAAAACACAAAAAAGCTTCAGCTGAAAGCTACAGGAATGTAACAACACTGTTAAAAACTGCAACCGCACAGCGACAGCCAACAACCGAACTGATACTTTCATTAACTGTAATAAAATTCCCCTTTTCCCTCTTTTATACCCCGCCTCTCCTCATCCTCCTCCTCTTCTTCTTCTTTCCTCCACAGCTGGCCTTCATACACGCCGTGACGTGAAATATCCCACCGGTGGGATGAAAGCAATGGACCGGTTCCGCCTCCCTCGCGGTGGTCAGGTCCATTGGTTAAACAGAACCATGTGTATTTTTTTTGTCTTGACTTTACAGACTCTTCTTAAGGACATGTGAATGTTACACAAGAAAAAAAAACACAAAATCTGAGTGAAATACCACTGCAGCCCCCCCAAGGATAACATATTGACATTTTAAAATTATTATTACAGAAACATGTAAAATTATGTTGGAAAAATTCCTATTGAGAAAAAAAAGTTTTACTCCAATTTCATGCATCATGTCAAATTAAAAATGCAAGCATGCCAAACATGTCAACCCTGGGAAAAATTCCATAGATGTCAGACTAAACAAAGGTGAAACAGTGCATGCTCGTTGTGCAATATAACCAAATATATTTCAAAAACTGCAAACAGATGGAAGAACAATCTGCATTAGAAACAAATTTTAAAGTGACCACTTAAGGATACACAAACAGCTACATGCAACCCACTTTTGTGGCTCTTTAGGTTTGAAGATTATTGCAAAATATTTGAATAAATATTTGTTTTTGTTAATTTGTTTTAAGTTTGCCATATGTTTACATATTATAGCATATCAGATAACTGAGCAAAATTATGATAAAATATTTATTTAAAGATTAAATATATAGCACACATTCGTACCATCTACCACAGTGTCCTACTGCTGTTCAGAGTCTTTAAGTATATATAACTGCATTTACTTCCATTGATTTTTATTTTAAAAATTGGGCTCCACTCCAGTGTTTATATTCAATAATAAAAAGCGAAAAGGTTGAAGGTGCATTATTGTCATAATGATAGAAATTCCATGTTTTTTAGCATTTTTAATTCAAGTAAATCTGCTCCATAAGGGGGATCTTCTTTGACAAAGGGTGTATTTTTAATTTTTTAAGGAACTTGTATATGCTGCTGTCAAAAGTAAAAAAAAAAAAAACGATTAAATTGTCTGATTTAGAAAAATAGAACCCAGTTACAAATTAGCTATTGTACATATTTAAAAGTGGTATTTTTTAACCCTAGAACACAATCACTACGAACAGTTAAAACATCAATTTTGCAGAGTATTTTGTACCTGATATAATATACCCAATAAAAAGTATTTGTCATAAAAAATAGATCAAAATATGACAACACCTGATAAATTGGAATAATTTTCTTTCATTTACAAATGTGGTTTATGTAACAAAGTGAAACATAAAAATTAAAAGATCCCAAAAAAACATGCTTGAAAATTACTCAAATATCAGGAATTTGAGAAAAAAAAAACTTGTAAATAATAATACTAATGATGCTGGAGACTTGTCCTTTGGTCCACCCAGTCCTGCTGCATGTAATACTTTATCCAGGGAACCATGACATCCAGAAAAATGCAACATATTGAACATCATGTAAATACTTTGGTAAAAATCACCCAATGATTGTGCTCTAGGGTTAAATGAGTCACTAGATGGCCACATAAACATAAACAAGGTTTATTTTTCTAAACAGTGACTTCATGACATCAGTAAGAAACTGGATCAGATGACTCATATAGTGTTAAAGGCTGCAGACTCCTTGACTTAAGGAACTGAACATAGTGTATTCTCACCAGTTTTAAATCATGTCTGACTTTTCTATCCCTCCCTAAATAGAAAAGTATTGTGATGTACGACCAACCATTCTGTATTAAACAGTTTGAAGGCTTAAGAAGATTTATGTTTCCCAGAATCAAAGCTAAATTAAATGAGAGTTGAATGACATACTCACCTAACACTTCACTCTTGCCCCCAGATGATGCCATGGCCAATAATTGTTGAAAGCATCCAAGCAGCTGCGTTACTTGAGTCATATTTGGAAAATGTAAATGTCCAGTACCTTGATGCAAAATATGTTTTCTACAACAAAACTGAAATGAATGAATAAAAAAACAAAAGATTTGAAAAAGAAACAATTTGTGCATATCATGAAGTGCTTTACAGAACGAAGAACAGGGTGAAAAGAAAGACTAATTTAAAAATGGTGGCATAAGACAGGGAGGAAAACAGAACCAGAATGAGGATCAGTAAAATGATGGGCTGAAACATCTGGAGGGTTGACAGTAAAATGAGGCAGGGATGAGAGCAGAATGACAGGAAGTCAAAAGGAGGTCATCTTGAAAGACAGTAATGCTAAAAGGTTTTTATTTGTCTTACAGACAGAGGCTCCTCTGCTTGTTTATCCTCCTGCTTAGGGACATCCAAGCGGTCTATGAAGTTCTGCAGCTCCTTCCTGAAGGCTTTCATCTGAGCGTTGATACGATACAACAGCTCGTGCTCTCTGATCCTGTGGAGCCAAAGCACCTAATTCACATGTGTCAAGTCAGGCCCGGGGACCGGATCCGGCCCTTCTGGTAATTCTATTTGGCCCTCCATTTTATTTTATTCTTATTAATAGCCTGATGTTGTCTTGCGCTCATTTTTAACTTGTATAAGTTTGACAAAATAAATGTTTATGGAGGGTAAAATATTCAAAGTTATTTAGGGTTTAAGTTGAGTAATATTCCAACTATTTTATTATTCATAATTATGTTAAACATTCACAGTTTTAAAGTTTTAAAAGTGGGCATTATGCTAGCTTTTTGGACAATTTCAGCATTTACTAAGATTTCTTTAGGCTATTTTGGAGTTCAGCTAATATTTCAGCTACATGCTAGCAGCTATGGCTAATTTAAACTTTTTTTGGAGTTAGGCTAATATTTACACGCTAGATGTTTTGGCTAATTTAGGCTTTTTTCAGATTTTTTAGGCTATTTTGAAGTTTAGCTATTATTTCAGCTACATGCTAGCAGTTTTGTCTAAATTTGTTTTTTGTCTTTCTTTTTTTTAAAGTCCATTTTGAAGTGTTGCTATTATTTTAGCTATATGCTAGCTGTTTTTGCTAATTTTGTGGGGTTTTTTTCAGTTTTTCAGACCATTTTGAAGTTTAGCTATTATTTTAGCTACATTCTAGCTGTTTTGGCGAATATAGGTTTTCTTCATTTTTTTAGTCCATTTTGAAGTTTAGCTAATATTTCAGCTTCATGCTAGTTTTTTTTTGGCTAATTTAGGCTTTTTCAGCTTTTAGGCTATTTTGAAGTTAAGCTATTTTTAGCTACATGCTAGCTATTTTGGCTAATTTAGACTTTTTCAGTTTTTAGGCTATTTTGAAGCTTAGCTAATATTTCAGCTACATGCTCGCTGTTTTGGCTAACGCAAGTGTTTTTCTTTTTTTGCTTTTTAGACTAATTTGGCATTTAGCTAATATTTTAGCTGGCTAACAGCTTCAGCGTTTTCAGCTATTAGCTTCAGTGATTTCAGACATCAGCTTCAGTGTTTTTAGCTATCAATTTCAGCATCTTCAGCTATTAGCACTAGCATCTTCTGCAGCCAAATTCAGCTTACAGCATTCACACTAGCACTATCACCGTAATGCTACATATCTGGTTTTACTGTCTTACCTGCCCCCCTCTTCATCCTCATCCAGCCTGGCATAGAGCTCCCCGTTAGTGACGTATACTCGAGCCTCGGCGATGATAGTGCTGGTGTCAGCGATGAGCCTGTCAATGGTCCGGCCCAGCCTCTCCGCCTCAATGCGGATGTCTATCAAGTTTTGCCGGTCCTTCAGGCTTCTGGATAAAAAACGGCTGTCTACGGGTGAGTAAAGGGAACGCGTCGGGGTGAGGCAGCGAATGTTCCTCACCTCATCCGAATCGCTCTCCCCCCCAATGGGGCCCTCGCGTTTTCGGTGAGGGGGAAGGAGGCGAGGAGAGGATGCGGAGGCCATGGGAGTGTCGTCTTCCCGCCCCCCATCGCTCTCTGCGTCACTGTCACGAGGACTGCCGCGGATCCCCAGGTGGGAGGCGAGGTCGTAGCGCTGCATGTTGGAGAGCAGCACCCGGTTCTCATACTGGAGCTGCATGACCTTTCCACTCAGCTCGTTGACCTGCAGACGTGCTGCTTTCAGCTCCTCCTGGAGGGCCTCCATTTTAGCAGGATCGCCTCCTCCTGGGTTTATAAGAGACAAACGCAAAAATTACACTTTAAACCGTGGAATGTTTGGCTGAAAAAGTAGGCTACAAACCTCCATGTCTTGACCCGGCCTCATGAGACCCAGCCTTGTACTTGAGTTTATTCAGCTCACTTGTCACCTACAGAACAAACTGAATGTTATTGCTTTGCTGCATTTAAGTATTTTCATTGATGTCACACAGAAATACATAAAACTTCTGCATGAAATCACACTCTCCACCTTTTTGTTCTCCTCCTCTACATCTGCTAAGTTCCTGCGGAGAAGTTCGGCCTCATCTTCCACCAGCTGCAGCTGCTGCCTCAGCTCAGACAGAGCCTCGCTTTGCTCTCTACTCTGATGACCTCCAGCGCTGGAACCATCCACTCCTGCTGCTGCCAGACTATAGGAAACGAGAGGGTGATTATTCATGTATTTGGTAAAAAGGAAGTTCAACTCTCCAAAATTGGAGTACTTCACATTTTTTAAATAAATACTTGAATTACCTTTCCTCTCTCATGTCATCCAGTTCAGCCTTCAGTCCCCTGTTCTCTACCTCCAACTCCACAATCTTCCTCCCCAGGATGTTTGCCTCCTCCTCCACGAGGCGCAGACGAAGCTTCAGCTCGGATTCCCGGGTGGTGGGGGGCCCCCCGGCTTCGCCTTTAGGCAGAGGGCTGTCCACGTCTCCGTAGAAGGACCTGTACTTTTGGAGCTCGTGCTCGAGCCGATCCTTCTCTTTGTCGATCTTTGCCATCTTCTTCCTCATGAGAACGGCCTCTTCTTTGATGAAGGCCAGCTGGCATTTCAGATCCTCGTTTTCCTCCTTGTTAGAGAAGAACGTTGATCATTTACTGCCGTTGTGGATTCATATGTCTGCATGCTTTATGACAAAACAAAAGAATAGTTTAATGGTAACTTTTAGGCATATCAGGTTCTTTTCTTACCTCCACTGGAGTCTGTGGCATCCTCCTTTCTACTCTCTGTCCATCTTTACTCCCTTTCCTTTTCAGCGAGAGCTGCAGGAAAACCAAAGTCATGACATCACCATCAGTTTTCTTACTGAGGACGTGTCATCCAACACTGAAGCTCACTCGTGAAAAAAGAGTTAAGTTTATATCAATCTATTTCTTTCTTCTATATATGTAAAAGCAGTAAATAATAGTTTTACATCATTATTAGTGCTGTAATGATTAATTGACTTAATCAATGAATTGATTTATGTTCCTATGATCCAATCAGATTGATCTGTCTGAGCAAAGTTAGGATCGAATCGACCTATATAATTAAAAATAATTTAAAAATGAGATAAATCAATAATCAGTATTGGAAAATACCATTTGGATTGAGGCATGGCGTTAAAACACCATCACAGCGGAGAACACACATGATGCAGCAAAAAATGATCAACCATCATTAAAGTCCAATGGAGGGAAATACCTGGAATTTTGCAAAGTTATGTGACCATAGTGTATTATTTTGATGTGGAAAATCAACATTGGACTGAACTTTATGACACTAAAATGTGAACGGATTTGACATCAATTCTTGTTTACTTGTTTATTTGTACGCATATTTAATTTGAATATCTTGCAAGAAAAACAAAGAATCTGGAAAACTAAACCTGCACTGTTCAGTACCAGGTATTTATCTCTGAGTTGTAAAGGTTTAATTTTTTTGGCTAAAGATGTCCTGGATCCACTTTAGGTCAGTGAATCAAATTCAGTCGGATTTTCCAAAATGAACCATCAGATCAGCAACCGCAAATGGTCACATAAATCGAATCATCGTTAAAATGAATTGTTAGACCCACTGTAAAAATATTTTAAATTTTACTGTAAAAAACTGTCAGCTGAAAAAAATATTCAGTGGTACTTTTTCCTAATCATACAAGGTTAAAATAAGTTCTATTGTTATATTTTACCGTTTTTTTGTTAAAAATTGTATCATAATTTTACTGTATGACATCAAATTTGTCCCATAAAAATGATAATGTCAGTCCACAAAATTAATAAAGACGTAGATTCATTTTTAAAGTAAAAAAAAACCTGCCATTTTAGGTTCCCAGGATTTTACCTTAATAACAAACATTTATGACTTCAAAGAAGTTACCATTTAATTAAACTTTATTTCTTTAAGTTTATGGTTGCTAACTGTCATGAGTTTACAGTTTTTTCTGTAAAAATGATTTAATGTATGAATGTTCAGGTTTTTTCAAATGACTTTTTTAATCTCCAGATGTTCTCACCTCTTTGGCCTTATCAAGCTCATTCTGCAGAGCCTGTTTGGTGACTTCCACCTCAATCAGCGCCTGTCTTAGTTTCTCATTCTGCTCCTCTGTCTTTGTCCGTTTCTCCTCCACATTCTCCAGCTCATGGTGCAAGCGCACGGACACATCCTTCGCCACCTTGGGACAAAAATAAGCAAAAAAAAAGGTAGTTAGTCAAAGTTTGGTAGGCCTACTTAATATGAGGCGAGATGTTCTCTCAGAGTCACCTTCAGGTCTTGCTCGAGACTTCTGAGCAGTTCTCCATCCACTTGGCCGGTTTCTGTGAACCGGAGCCTCTTTCTCTCGGCCTTCTTCAGCCGGTATTGAAGGATCCTACAGTTCTTGTTGGCTCTCTCCAGCTCTCTGCGCATGTCCTGCAGCTGGCATGCGTCCTCCTCATAGAAAGTGTCCCTCATCTCATCCATCTCTGCCCGCATCTCCTCGATTTCAGTCTGGAAAATGATTTAATATGAATTGACTGCACTGGATTCAGTCACTATACAGATGTATAGAAATACAACAGGTGCCTCCCTTTTATAAGATGATATTTAGGAGTGATTATTTTACCTTCAGATCATCGTTTTCGTCCTCCAGCCGTTCGATCTCGTCCTGCAGGTTCTGGTCCGGTTGAGGCTCCCGCTTTGGGCTGTCTGGTTCCGGAGACAGCTCCGGCTCTGAAGCCGGTGGGGATGCAGACTTGGCCTGCATCTTCGTCCCCTTCTTCCCCAAGCTCTTATTCAAGTGGAACTGTATCAGCTCGGTTTGCAAGCATCCTTCCTTCCAGAACCCGGGTCCGCAGCCCACTGCGCTCTTGCTGCTCTTCTTCGCCCCGCTGGCCTCTCCTCCTCCTCCTCCTCCTCCTCCTACTTTCGGGTTTTTGCTCTTCAGTTTGGGGGATTTGGATGCGCAGGGCTGGTCTGAGACAACCCGGCTCGGATCTGCTCTCTGGGTAAGGGGGTTGTCGGTGGCTTCCTGCGCCGGCCTGCTCTGCGTGGGGCTTTCAGCACCGGCGGCGTGGACAGCGACCGCGCCTCTGCTGGCGGGAGCGCCCCCGGCCTGCCGCTCCCTGCCCGCAGAAACAGGAGAATGACCTCGACTGCCTCTTGCTCCTCCTCCTCCTCCACCTCCTCCCTGCTTGGGTTTTGCCGAATTGTTGCCTTTCTGTCCACTTTTACATCCACTCTCCTTAGCTGGAGAGGAAGAGCGCTGTTGCTTCCGGCTGCTATTGTCTGGCTGCCGGGGAGTGTCGGAAGATGCCGGGTTCATCACGGTGTCAAAGACTCAGCTCCCCTTCAAAAACATCCATTCTGACCGCCAGTGATTCCGATCCGTCACCAATTAGACCTGGGAGCTGTAAAAACGTGATCAAAGTAGACCTAAATCAAAGAGTTGGCAGCAATGGAGGAAAAAGGCAGGAACAAAATGGTTCGGTCTGGTTTCCAAAGTGCCAAGCTGACAGCAGGTGGGTAAGCAAAGTGCCCCCCTTCCATCCTCTCCACCCCCTTTGAGCAGGCGACGTGGCTTTGTGTGAGATCAGCTGCTGCTCGTCTAATGAGACCATTCAGGTTTGCGTAAAATGCGCGCAGAGGGCATTGAGGGGATGACAAAACCGTCTGTGACCCGCAGCAGCAGCAGCTTGCCTAATCTCACACCATCCACAAATATTCACCTACAACAATAATACAATCTCCTACAGAAACAGGACTCACAAAGACATGAGGAGTGCTGCTGCTTCCAGTCAGCCATTATCATTCTCATGGAGGATGACTCAGAGCCAAACGGTGAGCCACACAACTGCTGGAAGCTGCAGATCAAACTGAGCTATTTCACACTTGGACAGTTGTGTTAGTTAGTGTTTTTTGGTGTAGCTGCAAAAGTACAAACAACTGAACCTCTGACCATCTGTTACATTTTTATACCTCAATTGATAGAAAAACTATGAATTAATTTGTTAGAAGCGACTGACTCAACCCCATATTTGACTCAGATTTCTACCTATAAACAACTGAGAGCAGAAATAAATCAACCACCCTGATAACCTAAAGTAAATCATCCAACATCAACAGTATTCTGCTCTTCTGGATAAATGTGCATACCATATTACACCTGGAAATGAGGATAAAAATGTTTTTCTTACCAATTGTGATGTTTTTTTTCCCTTCTGTCAAATGCTGAAGGGTAGCAGTGATGGAGAGGAAGAGGAGATGCTGAGTAGAGCGCCTCCCCGACAGCAGGCAGCCTGCTGCAATATTCATGACATTACATCACCACTGGGCCGGGAAGCTCTGGATGGAAGCAGAGAGCTCTCCTCCCATTGGAGGACCACAGTGAACATGCGCTCCTGCTGTCTGCCGGTCTGCCCCCTCTCTGAGGTGTGATTGGACACGGTCACCTGCTGTTTCAAACTCACTTTCTTCAGAAGGAGCTGACCTTGATGGGGGATTGACATGCCAGACAATGTGACCCAAACAGGAAGTATTGGTTGATTTTCCATCACGCTGTAGGTAGACCCACATTTATCTCAGATTTTTAACTAGCCATAAGCACAATTTAACAACAACACAAGTAAGAATTGGGGGAAAAAAATAAATCATTTGAGGAGAAGAAACAAAGAGGGTTAAGGGGTTCTCAAAAGTTTAGACAACAACTTCTGAAGATCAATTTTTAATTTATGTTTAACAGTAATGTGAAAAAAATTCAAGACACAGATGACTCATATGAGAAAACCTAAATTGATGTATCTGATGTTTAAAAAATAACATATTATGGTAGAAATGTGTATTTGTTCACATATTTTCATGTAATTTTGAATGACAAGGCTGTTTTTCTTTTTCATAGATACTCTACAGCTTATATTTTATATAATCCCACTCCAATTTTCTTTTATTGTTATTTATTTAAAGGTATTCCCAGTTGTCTTTTAATTATAGTTATGCTATTTTTAGGAAAAAACATTGTTTTAAGTGTTATTTGACATAGTTTCTGTTGTGGAAGGGACCGTGTCCACAGAGTAAGCCTACCCTCATTTCCCATCATCCTTTTGTTTACACTCTCACTACAGCCCCTCACAACACCCAACATTACCAGTGCAACAAAACAAACAATTTTGGAGCTAACTGTGCAGTTTTGATACAGATTCCAGCTGAAAATGCAATTTTACTTTAACTTCATTTTCCTAAAATATGAGAAAAATGCCACAAGAACATGTTTAAAAACACATTTTTTATCGGAGTGGGTCTTAAATATACATATATACCGTATTTTTCGGACTATAAGTCGCACCGGAGTATAAGTCGCAGGGGCCAGAAAATGCACAATGAAGAAGAAAAAACCATATATAAGTCGCACTGGAGTATAAGTCGCACTTTTTTCAAGTAATTTATTTTACAAACTAGTTGAAAAAAACAATATTACATCATCCTGGAAGGTAAGTTATAACATTCATAAGTGAATAGAAAACAGGCTGAATATGTGTCAACACATATTCACATATTAGCATCATGAAAAAAACGAAAAGGTGTAGCATTTATATAACATAACAGTTTTCTTTAACTATAGCCTTAAGAACTCATCAACTTTGTATCTTTACTGTAATTAATTGCACGCAATCTCACTCCATATCACTAAATCCGTTAAATTCTTCGTCCTCTGTGTCACGTCTGAATAACTAAAGTAAATAAAGTAATTGCATAGATCACCATAAGAGGGCACTCTAGACTTACGGTCCATATCTCATCATTAAAAATTCGTATATAAGTCGCACTGGAGTATAAGTCGCAGGGACATTCAATCTATGAAAAAAACCGCGACTTATAGTCCGGAAAATACGGTATATGTTTGTCCAAAGAAAAGCTGATTAAAAAAAACAAAAACCATTAGTGCATTAGGTTTTGTTGCTGTGTTGGCAGTGCCGACCAGCGTTAGAAATCCATCAGGTTTGACAGTTTTACTGCACCTGTCCAAATATAATCCCACTCCCACACCCGTGTGTCTCATAGGAAAAGAGGATTGTCATTCTTTGTAGGCTGTTAAAAAATTTACAGCAGAGGAAGTGGATGGGTGTAGGTTGTATCACACCTTAGTGACAAGTGATTGTGCAGCAGATGGGATTTGGATATTATATTTTTGTCTCACCATTTACTCATAACAGTGATAACACCTTGTTTTGTAAAAAAAAAAAAACCTGAAAACTCAGTTTTTAGTGGGTTTCCTGGCAGACAATAATGATCCATTTTCTGTGAATACAAGAACAGATGTCTTGCTTTCTAATTCACAGTCACACATAATAAGCACTTCCCCCCAACCTCCTTCTGTCAGAGGACTATTCAATCATTTACTTCCATTAGACGGTCTATGTCTAAATCATGAGGGCTTTCTTCCTTTGATTCAAGTAAAAAAGATCTGAAATATCTCTGTCTTTCATTTTGTCAATTTAAACAGTTTTGGGCATTGAAATAAATGTCTAATACACATCACATCATCCAATCCCAAAAACTTATTTTTTTCTATTGTTTGAAGTTTTCAGTATTTGGATTTTAATAACAGGAATCAAAGAAAACACGTTTTCTTTAAAGAAAAACTAGATTAACTGTTCTAACAAGTACAATGTAGTTAAGAAATTTCAATTTTATAGATTTAATTCATTCAACAATATTTGTCATTCAAATCATTTTGCTTAAATCCTTTTCTATTCCAAAATAATGCAATAATTCAGAGATTTAGACCATGACGAGAGAATAAAAAGGAAAGTTTTCTCACGAAAACATATATTTTGTGTCAGTACAGCACTAGGTATTCCTTTGTATTCGTCAGTCTTCCACTTCCAAATTGTGCAGCAACCGCACACAAACATGTACACACCATCACACACATGCAGTGAAACCTTATGCAATGGCTTGTTATGCTGTTTCCTGTACAGTCCTCAGCTGACTCAAGGAGAAGCTGGAGAAGGGAGTGTGTGTGGGGTTACAGTGTTGTTGGAGGAGAAAGGGGGTGGGGTCAAACAGCTACTGTGTTCAGTTTCCATGGAAACCTTTGTCCAATGTCTTCCCATAAATTACGAGTAAAGGACAAAACCA
>NC_050527.1:12430144-12444168 GCF_002922805.2 Oryzias melastigma
TTCCCATCAATTACGTGTAAAGGACAAAACCAAAATAAATCAGAATTATCCTTTAACAAGAAAGATGCTTTACCTGAGAAGTGCTGGAACATTTTTTGGTGGGGGCTATAATACAAATTTAAATATTTATTTTTTTAGATAAAAGTCATACAGAAGAGCAAATGTGAATGTATTGGACAATAATAGGTTAAAGTATAATTATTCAGTCAGGTGTTGCAAACTCCCATCAATCTGTGTCAATTTACAAACATCATGGTGCTGTCTCCATTCAGATTATGACACAGCGCCCTCTAGTGTCAGAAAAAAGTAAAACAAACATTTCTGATAACGAATTTGAAGGAAAAAACACAAATAAAAGGACAGGCAAATAAATGTTTACAAGCAATCAGTTTAATTTTGACTGAAGAAAATTCAAAGTTGTGATACAAAAAAAAAGAACAATTCTAACCAATTTAATCAAAGCAGAAGCATCTTGGACAAATAACTGTCCAGTCAGTGTGCAGTATACAACATTTCACCACATGATATGCACATAAAACAAAAGTAAACAAGCAATCTATCTCAGCTAGATGGAAATCTCCACACAACAATAATAAAAAAATGAATAAATAACATCAAAGTTCAATATAAAGCAAACAGAGCTGACTGCAGGTTTTTGCTCTGGTCATTACAGGGAGGTATTCGTAATCGTGGTGTTACATAGAGCGGCAGCAGCTCCCTCTGTATAGAAACCTGTTCTCATACAAATATTTCCCTTGATAAATGTACATTCAAGCCAGCTCTGGCCATGAATTTGGTCTGGAAAAAGGGGTTTAAATATGCACAGACTTTAAGAAAACGGTGCTAAAGGAAGTGAACGTGGATGTAAAACTAGAAAACACCACAGAGGACTGGTCGGGAGCGGCGCGTCTAAGACAAACAACAAGTTCAGAGAGGATAGAATACAAAAAAGACGGATAAACACCTGCAAGGACAAACCTCCAGCCGTGTTTCTGCCCAGGAGGAAACACGGCACATCATCAGATCCATTTGGATATTACTCATTACAGTTCACAAGACACACACGTGTGGATACGTGACATGGATCATGGTGGTACACAGAAACAGTTTGAGTCTTAAATAGATGCAGAAACAAGATCAACCCCCTTTTCTTCTGCTTTAAACTGAATCTAATCTCTCAGTAATGTTAGTTTATCTACACATAAAAATGGACAGAAGCTTAAAAAATAAGAGTTTACATTTCAAAACTTTAAATATGCTTTCAATGTAAGATCGTGTAAACTTAATAGTCTCTTAAACAAGATGAGAGGATGTTAGTGCACATGATTATCACTTTTAGATATATATATACAAGGAATATTAATGCATTTAAACTGTTGTGTGCATGTTCTGATGTGTTGTCTTGTCTTAATACAGCAGCATTTTTAAAACTAATTTTTATTTATATTTTAAATACAACCAGGTGCTTTAACTGCTAAGTTTCCAAGCACGTCCAAAAAGCCTGGAAGCTGTTATTTCCGCTTCAAATGCTTGTCATCTTTCCCGTTTTGAACCAGATCTTTGTAACTTGGCACCACAATGAAGAGGAGAAAGGCTCTCCCACACCCCCAGCACTGCTTTTTTTATGTTTTTAGTTTTTTAGAATGGTGGTCACCTCATATATGACCTTTGACACCTCTCATTAACAGTTTAATCCTCTCTTCTGAGCAATCCTGGCTCGCTCTTCCTCTAAAACTCAGATCATGGCTTAAAAAAGTAGCTCACACCCATGAGAAACATCCTCACATTTAGTCTTTCGTGTTTCAGAAAAAGCAACCTAAAAGTATGACCCTACCTCGCATTTTCTTGTTTTTTTTTGTCTAATCTCTTTTAGCGCGTCCTTTCCTCTTTCTCCTCCCAGAGTTCTCCTGGGTCTTCTCCTCTTTGCTGCTCATCAGCGCTGCTCCGCCGGCGGCTTTGCTGGGCCCGTTCAGGGTGCCGTTCGAGAAAGCCCTGCCCGCTTTGGAGGACGAGGACGCTTCACGGCGCGAGGGCTGCTGGCGGCGGTAGGTCTGGTAGTAGAAATTGCCGAACAGGATGATGAAGGTGATGGCGTAGCAGATGAGAGAGTAGTGCATCCAGTGGGGGAAGTCGCAGTTGACGTAGAGAGACAAAGCCGTGTGGCCGATGGTGACGTGGAACTGAACCTGACAGATAAAAGAGAGGAACCGCACAGAAAAAAGTCTAGTTTTTCTGACATCCACACTCTCAGTTGTGAAATGGAAACATCCTTTCATCAGGGTCATGCTTCCTTACCATCTGAATGATGGTCAAATACTTCTTCCACCAAAGGTATTTTTGGATCTTGGGTCCACAGGAGGCCAAACCATAATAGAGGTACATCAGGACATGGATCAGTGCGTTCATGTGAGCCCCAAAGAAAGCTGTCAAAGAAAGAAATCAGTATTTATTTTCTGATAATGAAAGGTCTCTATAAAGAGAAATCATCTTAAATTTGCATTTCTGAGTATTTCTTTATTCAAATTATTGTGAATCAGGAGGAAAAAATCGCTTATTTATGATGTAGAAAAGACCACAGGCTTCTTGCTCCAATCTATTCTGATGCATCCACCTATAGATGACTAGATCCATGTACGTCTTTGTTTTCCCCGTCTGAGCTGGAATTCTGGATTGCTCCGATATTGCTTGCCATTTTTGTTGCGCCGGTAATGTGAAATCGGTGGTGTGAGGAGCCGTAAGCTAGCGGGAGAACGTGTATAGCTCAGGTATAGGCGACGGAAAAGGGGGCGGAGTAGCTCTGCCGCACACAGCTCAGAGGTGAAATTCTAATAAACTGCTACTAAACAATAAACAATTTTTAAAAATATTTTTGCCAAAAAATGATGCTGAATTTAGCATTGACTGCGGGGTTATTTGTGATTTTTTTTAATGTAAACTTTAGATTATTCTGTTTTGGATTTATTTCTTCTACATACTGATCAAAAGTTTATTTGATTTTATCTTTTTCTATGCAGCGCTTAGAAAAATTTTATTGTCAAAATGCTCTAAAAAAATAAAGTAGAGCTTTTGTTTCACTACAGTTTTTTCTAACTCTCTCATACAAAAATAATGATAAAAAAAAAAGTCAGGATTTTTTTACAAGTGTTTTTTTTCATCTTTATGGATACGGAGAAAAGTTTTTTAGAAAAATAAGTTATAATTTTAAATTCTATGAAGATATATTTATCGGTCCACCAAACATCAATGTAATTATATGGTAATTTGTTGGTATAACTGTAAATAATTTGTTGTAATGGTGGTTTGTTTTTCTTTATAGATTGATTTATTTAAAATACAGTTAAAGACAAAGTTTCTGACCTGAGAATAATGTAACAAAAGTACTGAACTCAACATCAGTCATCATAGGATCTATATTCCCATCTAATCTATGAACTGTTATTTCTGAACTGAGCATCTTCTCTTTGCTTAGTATCTTATGGTATATACGGCTGCACAATATGAGGAAAACTAGCAATGAGATTGTTTGCAGTTTTCACCGTCTTTTGCAATGATATTGCGATATAGATTACATTTGGGTTTAAATTGTAGTGTATTTACATCATTTAGTCATTACAAAATGACAAGAGAATGTTTAAATAAGTTAAATCTGTACTTTTGGCCCTTTAAGAGAGTCCATATTTTTTCCATCTCCCCACACTTTAAAGAAACCTGTGCAAAAGTGTGCAAACCAGTTTCTTGTAGTGAAAGTATGAATATCTCAGAAGACTTCAACAAGAAGAGAAAATGTAAAAAGAGAAAAAATAAGTCCATTCCCAAACTTTTAAAGTGGTGTTCTTATTATTTAATTAAGTATCATAACCATTGAAAAAAAACTGTCTATGTCTAAATGTATCATGGGATTTACTGTAATGTGAGCAACTTACACTGTCCTCCTGCCACCCACTTGATGCCGATCCACCAGAGCGTGAACATGGTGCAGTGGTGGTAGACGTGCAGGAAGGTAACCTGGCTGAACTTTTTCCTCAGGATGAAGAACACTGTGTCCAAATACTCGATGCCCTTTGAGATGAAATACCACCACAAAGCTCCAGCCATCTGTTTCCAGGACCGGCACGGCGACCAAAAGGGAGAATATAACAATGAGAAATGCAAATATTCAATTCATGTTTTAGGTTTTAGCACAGCATAGTTTGTGTTTAAATCTGGTGACTCTGCACCTCACAGTCACCTGAGACCAAAACACTCCCGGTTCTCTATCAAGCAGGCAGGTGTACGTCATGGAGCAAAAGAAGAAGGTGAAACTGAACACCCACCAGCTCCCACCTTCTGAAAACTGGATCCCAGTTCAGGTGAATGCGAGCTGATCGGGTTTCTAAAAAGAGTGTGGCTTCATTGACAAGTGGATTTTCTAATGATATATAAACAGAGGAGCTTCCAATGCTAATTTGTCAGTAAAAGTATTGGAAGGTGTTTAGTTTCTTTTAGAAAAACTTTCTGGAAAGTATTAAAAGAAGTAGGAGGCTCACGTACTCAGGCCTACAAACGAGCCCATCATTAATGTTGTTTTGTGGTTTAAATATCTGTGTCCCAGAGGGATGACAGGCTCACCCTGACTTCATTAGGATCCTCTGAATAGTCCACCGGCTGACAGATGTAGCTGTACTGTGCTGCTCGTGCCGCCATGAACAGCTGAAAAACAACAAAATAAGGTATCTACTGAAACACCCAAAATCTAAGGTTAATAAACAGTTAAGTGGACTTTTTGGAGGAGACTCCCACAGAAAAAAGGGGAAATAAAGTACCTCCTTGAAGATGAACAGGTTGAGAAAGACCATGCTGAAGTTGTAGATGACCAGAGTTTTGCGCAGCTGAAAAGGTTCTCTGTTCTTCATGTATTTGGGCCCAAGCCAGAGGAAGAGCAGGTAAGAGGTGCTGATGGCCAGAGTGGGCAGAGGGCTGTCCATCAGAGGCCATTTTTCCACTCGTTTGTCTGCAAGAGACATCGACATGCATTTACACAAAATTCCAATTCAGTGTTGAGAGGTCAAGTTAAGGAGAAGTTCTACTTTCCAATGCTGGGTTTATACCTTTGATTTGATGCTAGAAATGTTCTATAATTGTGTCTTAAGAAAGCTTTTAGTAATAATTAATATTTTTTTCTGCACTTTTGCCCAAATACAACACAACTGAACATTTGGAATGAGCTTATAAAAATAAAAAAATAAAAAATATTGCTTTATTTTAATTTAACCACATAAGACCTAAATCTCATTTATCTTCTGCAATTAATTCTGTTTAATTTATTATTATTTACCATTTAATGTTTCGGTAGTGGTAGAATAGAACCTATTTTATTAGAAATGAATAACATCATTTGTTAAAAAAAACTATCCAGGGTGGGTCTATTAACAGAGAAACCAAAGAATAAATTCTCCAAGACACAAGAGTACAGTTTGTATAAGTACTTTATAAAGGTGTGGACTGAGATCCACAATAAGGAAAAAAATGCACAGAGATTTTTAAAATCTGGAAAATGCATGCTAGTATTGCAACATTACAAATTTAAAGATCTATTTAGGGAAGAATAAAAACAAAAGCATCAACTTCAGTGCTTTACTGACTCATATTGGGACAAGAATCCCCTTTAGGTGTTTAGAAGTGGTTATAAAACAATAAAAGTATTGTGGGCCTTGCTGAAATATATATTAAAAAATCATAATATTTGAAAAAACACAACATTATTTTGAATAATACTACTAATGTGCTAAATATTTAAAAAAAAATAATTTATATTGTAAATTATTTGTTTTACATTATAATTAAAGCATTGTTTATGTATGATAGACTATTATAGCAACTTAAATAAAGACAGTGTGGCTTTGCAAATTATATTAACTAAATTAATTCATGTTTTTTCATTACCTGCAATAGTCAGGGTCCATTTGTAGAGCTCTATGGTGTCATTGATTAAATGTGTGACAATCTCCATGGCTGCGAGGGTCAACCTGGAATCAAACACACAAATCAGACTATTTGAAGCATTAACTCTTAAAAGTGGGCCAAAAAAAGCATCTGGGTTAGCTCTATTTATACGCTGCACAAAAAAATAGCATCTAGAATTATAGACATGATCACATGGGGAAAAAAGCACAATATTTGTATTCAGGTTTGAAAGCCTAAGTCCATAGGATGAACCATCACCACCACCCCTCCTCATTCTCCCTCTCCCCATGCAGCCCAGCGTGGATGGAGCGCCACTGCAGGATTTGGCACATTTTGCAGCTCCCTGCATTACCTGACAACGACACAACCATCCCTGAATGTTCACTTGATCACATCCCGTGGAAATACAATTTTTAGCATTTTTTCCCCAAAAAATATAAATTGCAGCCTTTAAATTTGCCTTCTGCAAGCATGCAAGTCTGGCCTTCCACAGAACGATCCGCCACAGTTAGGCCTAATAATAATCTGCTTTAAAGGATAGAGGCAAAAATCCTAATCTGTTATTGTCTTTATTTCATTTGGCACTCCGAACCGACGGCTCATGATTTCAAGATCGTGTCTGCAGTGGGATGTAGAAAAGAGAGCACAGCATCTTCTCGCCATCGCTCTTCCCTTTTGCTGATTCGTGAGGATAAGGATGCTTTTCACCTTACCGTTTCCGTTATAAAATCCGTCTGGTCTCACATTCAATGGAAGGTCATCCAGACGGTGTTATTTTGGCATCTAATCGGACGATTTTTTTTCTTTTAATAGATCGATTTTCCTTCTGAAGTAAACGCACCGTTCAATTAACAAATATATCACGAATTTCTCGTTAAGGGACCATACTGACCGCAGATTTGCTTCAGCGAATGGCACCCCAGATCCCCGAAACACGAGCGGCAGTCCAAACTAATGAGAAAAAAAATCCACATCCGGCAGTATTTTCAAAATAATAGACCACAAAGAAGCTCTGGGTTTTCAAGCAAAACAAACAATTTTCATCAAATAGAGCAACATTTTTAAAATTACATTTCAACTTTGCTTAACTATGTAGATTTATTGCGCAAAACTACAAAATACATTTCATATTAAATGTTTTCTGCATTTTAACACATTTATTCTGAAATTTCGCATCACTTTTAAAAATATATATTTCTGAAATAAAAAGGTGGTAAAAAGGTAATTTTGTCTTCGCATTAAATTCTTATCTGTTCCAAATTTTATATGCAAACCACAAACATTATTACGGCGTTTCAAATATTTAGTGAAGTGTATTATAAAATTATTTCCGGTTTGCTCCAATATATGTGGCTTGATGTTTGCTCCTTTCTTCCACTTGTCTTTGGGGTGGATGATAGAAGGATGCTGTGCGCATGCGCACACACAGAGGCGGCCAGCAGCAAAAGAGAAGTCTCGCGGAGATAGCAGTTAAACCGGAAAAGATGGTCTGGAAGACAAGCCTCTTTTTATGTACCAAAATAAAAGTCTCATAAAATTGTTTATTATGGACAAATATATTAAGTGGTGCTTTTTGAAATTGTTTTCATTTTAAATGCATGTTTTGTTTTGCGCTTAGCTCAGAAATCTTAACTAAACATGTCTCAATTTTTTTTTAATAGCAAGGATGAACTGTGAGAATTCAGCAAGAATTTTGTTTTGGCATCAGGATCAACTTCCTGTATCTGAACTCCCCGAGCTTGACTCTTGTCATTCCGCCGATGCACCGGCTCTTCTCTGGTCTTCCCCGTTATTTGTCCTTTTCGTGTTTTCCGGGTGTTGTTGTCGTGACGTCTAAATTATCGGCTGTTCTTTTGTTCCTCTCTTATCTCGACAGTCACATGAGAACAGGAGTTGAGATGCATTTTGGCTCACTGACGACTGCGAGCCTCGTCGCATCACAGGCCCAGTTCTGTTACCGGTGCCATTTCCTTATATGATAATGGTCCGGTGAAATGTAGTTTTTTGGACCATTGTTTTTAAGCCTGGGTTTAGTTTTATTTTAATTGGACAGAAGTGTTCTCTGAATGATGAAGATTTGGAGCACGGAACATGTTTTCAGGTTGGTCTTTTGGGCGTTATTTAAAGAAATGTGGGCGGAGACTCATTTACACCTTTACTTAATAGAATTCTAATGCTCATACATACATGTTTGCATAAATATGATTGATGGTAAACTTCTTCCTGTTGTGTCATCTACAGTTCCACCAATTTACAGTTAGTTTTTCAAAATAAAATATCGTTTTCTGCTTGTTCCAGTCATAAACTTATTAATTGATGGGGTTTTTTTTCTGCAGTTACCCCTGGGAGACTGTCATCAAGGCTGCCATGAGGAAGTACCCCAACCCCATGAACCCCAATGTGGTAGGGGTTGACGTGCTGGACCGTACTCTGGATGCAGAAGGACGCCTTCACAGCCACAGACTCCTCAGCACAGAGTGGGGGCTGCCGGGTATTGTGCGCGCGGTCAGTCACAAACACTAACCGAGCAGAAAATGAGTTTCCAGAACCAATTTTGGAAAACATTTTCTCATTTTTTTCCTTTGCCTGTCTGCAGATACTTGGAACAAACCAGACGCAGACCTATGTGAAGGAGCACTCCATAGTTGATCCAGACGAGAAGAAGATGGAGTTGTGCTCCACAAACGTGAGAACGAACTGCTTTCTTCTCATCGTATTAGGAATTTTAACTTTCAATAACCTTCATTTTGTGACTCTTTCTCCAGATTACTCTTACCAACCTAATATCAGTGGATGAGAGGCTTGTTTACAGACCACACCCAGAGAACCCTGAGGTGTAAGTCCACCTTTTTTCCCATTTTGTATAGCCTGTCCATTTAATTGTATAAAATAAAATAACTGGAGAATGTCACAGTGATCACATTTGCTATATCATACTGTCTGTGTCTTCTCCTCAGCACTGTTCTGACACAGGAAGCGATCATCACCGTCAAAGGAGTCAGCCTAAGCAGTTATTTAGAGGGGATGATGGTCAGGAGTATGTCTGCCAACGCCCGAAAGGTAATAAGCAGATGACATCATGTTTTCATCAATGGTCAAACATGTAATTTTTAAGAAAATTTTTAGTATTAAAACTTTGAAGCATGCTATATTGCTATAAGGCATAATAGATTAGAAATTATATTTCTCCGGAATGTTATTACTCTATACATATTCTAGAAATGTTCCAATAAAAACAATAAAAATGCAGATTTTATTCTTATTAAAGGGAATTAATAGTAAAATGTCAACTAGAGAATTTAAGGTAATCCACTCAAAAGCATGGGGGAGGATCCATCGTGGTTTGGGCTTGTGTTGGCAGGTGAAAATACTCTTCCAGGGTACATTAAAACAGTAGCACAAAAACATCATGCTGGTGTTAAATTACCCCCAAAACATCTTTTTCAGGTATCAAACAAACGGCAGGACTTTTGAAAAACTGTGAAAAAATTGAATATCTTTCAAAATAATAATCAAATGTTTGCTTTATGATATTTTTATGTTGTTTCTAACTGTAACAAACAGTAACACAAGGTATTTGAAATACTAAATACATCATTTTTCTGAGTGTAAGCCTTTTTCCAAACTAAGTAATCATTTACTCCTTTGATTATTTGCTCATATTCTGCATACCACCGTGGCCCAGTAGTAATCTCAGACGTAAATATTGAGACGCTGGCTATGCTGCAATCTTTCCTCTGTCCAATTGACACACATTGTTAGTTGTTTTCATGTATTTGCCTATGGAAATACTGTATACTTTCAGGGCTGGGATGCAATTGAATGGATAATTCAGAACTCTGAAAGAGAAAACGTACCTCTTTGTGACGTTTACTAACACTGGTAAGCTTGACTCTTCTCAGTTTTAGCTTTAAATTTTATCTACAAACTAAACGTTTACTAACATTCATGACATTTGCATGTTGTTTCATGGTTTAATATTTCTCTTATGTGCATATTTAAAGGTCGAAGTTTACCGTGAAGACTACTGACCTCATCTGAACGACTGGGCGCTCCCAGCATCTCTCTGGACCTGTCACAGGTGGCGCTGATCTCAACGTTGGAGCACGAGTAGGAAGCAAATCTTTCGCCAAAGTCAAATGGTTTCAGAACATTTACAAGCAAACAGGACAAGTGTGTAACTAGCCGTTCATGAAGCACTCATCAACTAATTTACTATTTAAGAAAAAAAAAAAATCAAAGCAGAACTCCTGAAAATATGTCAAACTTACAATCGCTTCCATCCATTTATGTTTAACTTATGCATTATCTTCAGTGTAAATAGAAATTTTCCACTGAAGACGCAGTTTGATTATGCAACAGAGAAGAAAATAGTTTTATTTTTCATTTATAAAATCTTATTGTATTTTAAAGTAGAAACCTGTTCAAATCCTAAAGATGTGACCGGTGCTTCTAGATGTAATAAGCTGAGCACGAACTGTACACGTTTGCATGATGGGAGTAAAAAAAACTAAAGGAACAGGGTGAGGTGTTAGGGGAAATATATTTACTGAAGAAATTGAGAATAAATAAATCATCAGCAAATGATTTTTTCAAGGAAATTCTTCCTCTCAAGGTACGAATACACGGACTTCTTTCAACAGATAAAGACGGGACAGCTTTTCCTTTAACCAGCTTGTTTGTGGAGTAGAAATAAGACTGGATGGACAAAATTGCCCTTTCCTATGGCCTTGAAATACTCCCGGTGTATTATTGCTTTGAAAGCACTTTCATGCCTTTTGCCAGTGGTACACATCATGCCACCAAATGTAGTGCTAACTAAGATACATGTAGATGCTAAAAATAACCAAGTGCAATGCTGCACAGCTGTGTGCAGAAGATTTATGTGCTCAAAATATTTCTAGACTGAAAAAAGAAAGTATTTGCATTGTTTACTTATATTTTTATTTAACATTGCATTTTACTAAACACATTGCTTTTAATATTTGTGCTGTACAAAACTGTAGTTTACTTTTTTCAACAGATTGAAACCTTGGGTGTTGTTCTGCCATTATGAAAGAATAAATTAAGTTTTGAACCTGATGTTTTGATTTTACTTATATTTTTAAAGGTTTTCTTTAAGAACTTTTTATAGTGAGATTTTTTCTAGGAGACACCAATGCAGAACATTTGTGAAAATTAACCACTTTGGAGGTAATGTAAGGGATTTTTTTTAAAGAAAAAAAAAATCTTTGAAATTTCAATTTATGTTTAAACTTTTAATGCTAAAAATCTTAATGTTTAAGCAATTACTGAAATAACTTGAATATTTTGGATCAGTTTAGGTGCAACATCTTAGCCATTTATTAAAGTCTATTTAACCTTTTATTTTGTCAAATCTTAGTCCATAAAATGCATTTTCCCTCCTGTTTTTCAAGTGTCAATTTATTGCATTTCCTAATTTGTCCAGTAGGTGGCAAACTTGCAACAAAAGACTGCTTCAACTTGTTTTGCTTCCCCTTAAACATGTCTGCAAACAAGTTTACCCAACAAAGGAAAATAATGCAGAGACTAAATTAAGGTTTAATTTATTTATTTATTCAACAGAAAAAAACTGTATTGCATAGCATGTAGACCATTCCTTGGTGTCTGAGCAGTGTCTAAGGCAGATAAGGCTGTAAACTGTAACGGTAAAAAGAATACTAAAAAAAAGAAAAATACACTTCCTCAAAACCTAGTGTGCAAAGGCTCAATAAATAAGTAAAAACATTTAGCTAGCTGGTTGCCTGAAGTGGGAGGGGAAGACTTCCTAAACTAACTTGTCACAACTTCTGATAAAAATACTGGAAATAAAAAAAGGCATCAGAATCTGAAAATGAGAGCATAAATCCAATCATTACGACAAACATAAAGCAATATCAGTTCTATAAAAAAGTGAAAAACAAATAGGTGTGAAAAATGATAAAATACTGTTTTTATTCATTTACCATATGCTACTCTGACTTTCTATTCTGTATTCCACAATCAAAATGATTACCGCTGACATTCTAGGAACATTAAATAAATTGCACCACCCTGTATTAACAGGTCTTCATAAGAAAAACAAAAAAAATCCCCTAATTTTTCCTAGTTAAAACAAAAGTATGAAATGTAGAATTAAAAACAAACAAAGTGTAAATAGGGAATCTAAACAAAACAAAAATAACCTTCAGAAACCACATTAATTCAAGACTGAACTTCAAATACTGATAATTCACTTTTCTCCCCTTTTCCTCAAAAAAATAAAAAAAATTAAAGATTCTTCATCACATTCAACAATGAACCTTCACAGAAGCTTCTGTTCTCTCCCAAAAAATAAAATTGCAAAGTTGTCCCGCTGCCTGTGTCCCACCACAGTTAAATATCATTCTGATACAAAACAAATCCTGTACACTATGTACAGCATGTCAGTTCATTTGGGTCGATGGGATCAGAAGTTGAACAGGTTGATGAAATCTTGAGGGGAGAGGGACATGGTGCAGTTTTCTGGGTTGTTTGCTGTGCAGGGATGATCCTGAAAAGGGAGGGACATTTTTTAATTGATCTTTTGAAGTTTTTAAGGATAAAAACACAGACAAAAATGTTAATGTTGAACCAATACCTTCCAGAAAAGGATGTGGCAGTGCGTGCAGAAGTGCAGGGTGTCGCTGTACTGCTCTCTTTGAGGATAGCAGCGGCTCAGTTTAAAGTACATTTTCTTCCACTCCAGGTGGCCTTTGTCCGACAACATCAAACGCTTGCGAATCTAAAGACAAAGCAAGGCAGAAATGAAAGAAATGCTAAAAGTTGACCCTTAAAATGGTTCTAAAAGATTCACTGACACCCAACTTCAACCATTTCCTATTTAAGACCCACTCTGATTATCTTTTGATCTGTTGATCTTTTCATTATGACTATGTTGTTTTTAGAAGTTGGGGTCTGTATTGGCAAGAGTCTGGCGATACAATACATATTACAATATATCCCAAGATTGTCCTGTAATTTTTTAACCTTTTGTAGTGAATTTCAGCAGAACTTTCGCAGCAGGAGTAAAATAAAAATTCACCTTTAAGTTGTGGTGTGGAGTAAGCCCGCCCCCACTTCCCATCACAAATATGTTTACATTACCGGTGCAACAAAATTATAGCTATCCAGTTGTAGAATTCTGAGCCAGATGTGAGCTTTTATAAGGAAAACAAAGACGGACATGGATCTATTCGTCTGCAGGTGGATGCATCAGAATGAAGCTGAGAGGGAGCTTGTAGATTTGAATTAAGAAATGCAATTTTAAGCCCCATCGTCTTTCTATATGTCCTCCATCATTAGAAAAATGCCACAAAGCAAGATTTGTCATTGGAGTGGGTCTCTAAGCTCTCCATCAGAGTGCATATTCCCTCGTCTCCCTTCATTCCGTTGTGTAAAAGATGACATGCCTGTCGGTCAGTGAAGTGGTACTGGCAGAGTTTCTTCCACAGCAGCCGGTCTTCTGTCAGGGCTCCCAGCTCCGGACACACTTGGCCCAGGCTCACCAGGTCCCTGCCGTCTGACAGGCGATGCATAATGTTGAGCTGCAGACTGGCAGGCAGGTCGGTCAGAGTCATGCCTGTGCATGTGGGCTGAGGGGGGGACATCAGAAACCGTTACCATGGAAATTCACACCAGGAATCCAGTCTGCAGAGGCGCTCCGTGACACTAACCCGGTTTATCTGGATGTTGTCCAGCTGCTGCTGCCACTGCAGGATGTTCTCCATGCGGTGCACCCACATGTTGATGTTCCCCACCAGGACGGACTTGCCCATGTCCTGAACCAGACCACACAGCGAGACGTAGAGCGTCTGCAGCAGCTCTTTGATGGGGCGCACGTTCTGCTGGTCATCCAGGACTGTGAAGGGATGTTAACCTCAATTATTATCAAAATCTTTAAACCTTTAACTGCCTGCTCAACCAAACGGTGGGAAACATTTAGAAAACATGTTTTTAAAAAATAATGATTGTGTGTATTACTCCCCATGGAATGGAGCCACTAGAGGAAAATTGAAGTTTAATTTTTTTTTTTAAAGAATTCTGGTTAGTAAGGAACAATA
>NC_050527.1:12444193-12505259 GCF_002922805.2 Oryzias melastigma
AAAAAAAAAAAAAAAAAAGTTTGGTGTGCACCAGTTACTAACCGGACCTTTTTGGGGGATAAAAATAAATAAATTCTGGTGCACATCAGTTACTACCAAAAAAAACATTTTTTTTACATTCAATTTTATTTAATGGAGCCCTTATGTAGTTTTAGGGGGGAAAAAAACTGAATTTCTTCTTTTTTTTTTGACTTTGATGTCCCTTTAGGGGTTCCATACCGAGGCAATACGCAGCAGAATAAAATATCGGTTTTGGTGGGGGTTTTTTGCAGTATTTTTAACTGTTTCAAACATTTGCAGAGTCATTAAAAAATTAAAAAAAAAAACTCTATAATACTTGGCAGATTTTCTCAAAACCATCCAAACACAAAACTCTGTTTAGCAGAGGGAACATTCAGTTTACACTGTAGCTTGCAAAGAGGAGTCTGTTTCTTCTCCGACACAAATCCACATCCCTCTTCAGAGACGTCTGGGCTCATTTACTCACCTGCTAAAGCAAACAACCCAGTTCTACTTCTTGCTCTAACCCCATTATTTCAGTTTAGAACATCAATTACACCAGCCTCACACGTGTTTTGAAAGCCTGAAACTTTGAGGCGCCCGCCTGGTGTTAACCAGCACAAACAAAGAGTGACAGGGCTCACCTTTCTGAACAACCCTCTCCAGAATATTCATGTAGTTTTTCTGTGCCACTCCACTGAGCGAGGGGAGCTGGGACTTGGCGATAAGCTCCAGGAGCTGCAGCAGAAAAGAGAAAAAAAAAGAACATAAATTTCATCCCCGTCTGGAGCAGAGACGCTCTGTTCCGCAGCCTGGATGCTCTGCGTGCGTTCGCCTGCATTCTTACAAAGGCATTTGCACTCCTGACAATAACCACTGCCATGGACAAATATGGGAATGCTCCACGTGGTTGTTGTTACTTTGAGATGAGGCTGCGTTCAACAAAGCCCAAAAGTCAAACTGCTGGCTCCGGCTGGACTCATTTCAAGGGGGGAGTAGAAGCTACTGGAAAGGTGTTGGACAGCGGCCCAGACAGTCCGCGTCAGTCCTCCTGATCATCCTGTCATGTGTTAGTCAAATCACCTGACGGAATGTGCATGCGGGTCTGTGCACTCGTCTGGTTGATGCCACTGGGGAGTGGACAAATGACGACTTCCAGGACGGCAAGTCACAGATGCTGTGATGTGGAGAAACTACGTCCCAATAGAGAAGCATTAACCCTTTAACACATTTTTTTTTAATTAGTTAAACACGATCAACGTAATTCCAGCAGATTCTGAAGGAGAAAAGCGGCTCGTACGAGCCGCTTTTCTCCTTCAGAATCTGCTGGAATTACGTTGATTGTGTTAACAGTTAAAAGAAATATCCCCCCCTAAAAAATATGAGGAGGCTTTCATAAAAGCGTCATAGTGATCAATTTTTCCAGGTGTCCATCAAACTTGATCTCATCCTTCTTTTAGACGCTCAGTTTTCCCCTCTTTTATCCAGAGAAACGTGGTTTCACTGATCCCTTTTCCTTGAAATACCCTTCATTCATAAGCCCCGAGATCAGAGACGAGCACGTGTTCCGTCTGCAAGAACACGATCCGTGTAACTGAGACCAAGTTAAATGAACCTGGAAATGGTGTGGCAGTGAAGAGCAGTGACCTAGCACACCGTGTCCAGGCCGGACGCTAGAGTTACACAGGCGGATTGTTCTCTTAGGCTTAGCTACACCACACTGGTTAGTGAAATCCTTCACAAAAAGTTGGTTAAAAATGAGTGAAGTCAGCAGGTAAAGCTCTGCCACACCTCCAGAGTTACAAAAATAACTAAGCATTCCCCATTTCCATTGCAAATCCATCACATTTTGGAGAAAGCTGAATCCTAAAATGTAATTATAGGTACATTAGCTTCTGAAAGTCTTAAATAGGAAAACAAATATTTACATTTAATAAAAAGTTAAATACCCTGAGGAGAGACACAGACAAATGACTTCTGGAACAGATTGTGTAGTAAAGGGAGTGCTTTGGGCTCTTTAAAAACCCACACACAGACTCTGTGGGTCATTATCATCAACACCAAGAGGCCTATCTGTTCAACCATGATAAGTCTCTCAGTGACTCACACACCCTTTCAGCTCCTATCCACCCCGACTATACACATTAACCACAGATAGAAACAGATGGACAATAAGAAAAAAAAAAAGTAGCAGGAGAAGAGGCCAGAACTCACTCTGACAACGTAATTAAATCTTCTGGTGTCCTTGATGGCGCTGCAGAAATCCAAGCGGTTGAAGGCCTCTCCCAGCGTACAATATCCATGGCGCTTAAAGAATTTAATTATCAGGGCATTAGATTGCAATCCTCTGCATAAGTAGAGTTTTCGTTTTGGCAAATGAGATAGGAAAATATGAAACTAATTGAGACGGTTTACCTCTTTGGTGCTTCCCTTGTGAACATAAATCCACTTTTCCCTGTGGAAATCTGGGAGAAGAAGAAAAATATAAACATGATGCAGTTTTAGACTACTTGATTGATCATTAATAATCAACACAGCCCTAAAATTATTCCTAGAGCTCGACTTTTGCATTTTATGGTGACGTTTGTGAGTGTTTGGTATACTTGTAGGACTCACAGGGGGCTTTGGTGTTATTGTTCATCAGGTCTTTTTTCCTCTTCTTTGCAGACATTTCATAACCAAGAGAGAGCAGCAGGTTCTCCTTGTTAAAGCACTCCTCCTCTTTCACTTTACAGAAGCTGGGATGAGGAAAAACAAACAGGTTAGCTGAAAGGTGAAGCTTTGAATAGAAGGAGGATGTCCACATTTAGGCTTTTACACTGAAAACTTGATTTTTAAAAAGTAAGAAGGATGATGTTTTGATATTTTTTTATTATTTTAAAAAGGAAAATAAACATATCAAGATGTTTTTTCAATAGCAAAATAATCTTAGTTTGAGAAAACATGTTTTAGTGACTCGAATTTGTTTTCTTAGAATAAAATTTCATGGCGAGACCATTTTTCTTAACTGATTTCCAGATTTGTTTTTGCTTATTTGAAAAAAATTGTCATATTTTTTTTTTATAATTTTTGACTCATTTCTGGGCTTTTGCTTTGCAGCAGAAAAATAACAGTCATAGTTTGGAAGAGTCAGACTCAAAAGATTTAAGCCCCTCTCTTATTTTGAAGTTATTATTAGCCGAGTTTGGAAAAAGGGAGCCTGGCAACCAGGAACAAAACAAGCGTGTCAGGCCAGTTCATCCATCACCATCTTTGTCTGCTTTTCAAAACATCTCCTCCTGCAGCTAAATGCATTAGAATACGAGGAGCCAATTGAACACGAACCTTTCCATCGAGACTTTATTGTTCTCCTCTAAAGTTGTCTTCTTCCAACCATCTTCGGTTTTGACCCAATTTTGACCCGGCGACCTCCAGTCCTGTCCCAGAAAAGGCATGCCGAATCTTTTTTTAAAAATTAAAATAAACTCTGAAATTAAAATAAAAACTGTGTGAGCGTCAAAAGTGTGCAGCAGCCGCGCAGTTTCCCTCGGTTTGTATCCTGTTGACACTGCGCAGCTCCGCTTTTATCCTCCGAGTCAGAACCCGGAAGCTCGCCGGCCCCGCCCACTTTGGAAACTTTGCTGCAACACGTGGCTTTGTTTATCATCTCCAGGATTGCAAAACCTCTGGGAGGAAGGGGAGAAACGGGATCGGGAATCAGAGGGTTTTAATGTCACGGAGGACTGGAGACAGAAGACAACAAGGAAGTAAATATATATATTAAAAAAAAAAGATTAAATGTGAGGAAAGACTTGAAGGAAGATGAGCTTTGAAAGCTGTTATATAAGAGTCCTGTAGTGGGATTACTCAAGTATGCTTGAGCTCAAAATGAGTCTCAAACATTCCCGCCCTGTTGTTGTGCATGGATGCATGTGTCACAGGTGTTTTAAATGATTAGGCTGATTAGCATTTGCGCAGCTGTCTGACCATCATTACATCAGAAAATAAAGTTTTCATCAATTTTAAAAGCACTCCCAGTGATCTTCTAATTATCATTACGCAGTTAAGACAACATTTTAAAACCCGTGCCATTTTTTCTGCGGACTGTAATAGTTTATTAGAAATTCACCTCTGAGTTGTGATTGTTAGTAACCCTCCACTGATGTCCCATCATCCCTTATTTACACTCTCCTTCTAGCTTACAGCCCCTCACAAGCTAACATTAGCAGTCCAACAAAGGTGGCGAGCAGTATTGAAGTTATCCAGGTGTACAGTTTTGACTGAGGAAAACTAAGACATACGAACTTATTTGTCTGCATCAGAATGGAACAGACCAAGAAGGTTAAGGCCCTCCTATTTCAGTTACAAATTTTATAATCTGCTCCTGATTCACCACAATTTGAGTAAAGAAATACTCAGAAACACAGTTATAACCTTGAATTATTTTATAAATTTCCAACATCATGAGAAAAATACTCCAAGAAAATGTTATAAACACCAAAAATACAATCTATCATTGGAGTGGGTCTTCAAGCACTTCTGTCATGACCTCTGAACCTTGAAAATGGCAGTGAATTCCCCCGTTATTCACTAACAGACTGACTTATAGATTTTAACTTCTTGAAAATGCACTTTGGACTGTAAAACAGTGCTTTTAATCTCTGGAGGTTTACCACTGTATTTAAATTTGTAATTGATCCACCAAAACTGCTTGAAAGGACTTTTATTGAGTTAATTTGATTTTGGCCTGTGCAATGGAAAATTCTGTCATGCAGCTAGACCCTTTGGTTGGACAAAATATTTTCACATTGGAAGAAGCTTTTTTTTATTATTATTTTATATTATGTTACTAGTTTTGCAGCAAACCCTGTCAGAGTAAGATCATTTGTGTATGTATTTGTCAAAGTTGTCATCAACAGTTTATAAAAAAAGATCACACAGGAAGTCCTATTAATGTGTCACATAAAGAACAAGCACAATGCAAGCATTACTTCCTGAAAGTCCTCTTTAGTGCTTATTACTTTTAGTAGGATGTCATTACAGAAGCTGTTGTTGTGTCTGTGAGACAAAGCATGGCAGCTGTAGCATGACATGCACAATGAGTGGACTCTTTTTTCAAAAACTAGCCCCTTTAACTACAGCAAGGTTGTGTTTTGAGTTTTTTAAAAGTGTCATCTGTTGATGAGCTGCTCAGAATGTGACATCTAACAAAAAAAACCTGTGTATGACAGGGATGTGTGAGATCTGACTGATCGTACACTTGTGTCGCTGAATAAGTTGCTTCACCTATTGGTGACAGAGTTGAGGCATGTGGTAGAAAGTGGAACTTTAAGAATAAAAGGCTATTACCGTGTGAACTGCTGAGGTATTGTTGATGGTGTTGTGAGTCCTGAGAGACTATTAAAAGACTATTTAAAGAGCAGGGTGAACCACAGCATGACATGGAAAGTCCCAGCAAGTGCCTGGTCAGTTGACAACTGTGCAATGACCGAACAAACTGATATTTTTAGATCTGTTTAATCAGTGAATGATGAGTATCAGTGAATCAGATAGTTGGCTCTGATCAGAGTCACACGAATCGTTGTTAAGGTAATGTAGTTCATGCTGCTACTCCAAGAAAACCCTTTAATTGATTGTGGTGGAAAAATGTTGAATCCGAAGGAAGAGCAGACACAATTCAAGATTAACACAAGTATTTAATAACAGAACTCAGAAAAATACACGCTGTGCACGGTGGCGCGTAGGGAAGACTCCGTCAGAGTGTTCCAACGAACTGACGGGACCCAAGCGTTTTATAGGGCTGGTCAAGCCACCTTCAAAGCAATGGTCAGGACATGTCACATGGCCTGATCCTCTTGGGTGATCATTATCTCAGAGGCCTCAGCTTTCTTCCTTTGTCTCGGGGTCAATATGTTATTTATGCCTTTACACCCCTTGGTTAAGGAGGATGTCATTTAAGGAACCCTTTGGGAATGTTTACATTCAATCAGCATCCTGCCCTCCTGCTGGAGACAGTGCATTGTAAACCCTTTCATCTTAGCTTGGGAAAAGAAGCAGGGCAGATGCAAGGCACTTGCATTTGTTCCTAAAAGTTGAAAAGGTCATCTGTAGGCTACAGCTTGGGTTAAAACAATTTCTTTCACAGAGGACAATTCAAATCTGTCTTACATCAAACACTGCCTAAGTTGAAATTCTAACAAGCTGCGGACTGTTTTAATTATCTGAGAATGCATTCAGAGGCATGTGTTAATAAGCACACTGGGTTCATTCAAAAGTTACAGAGCTTCATTTAAAGGTTACATATAAGAGTAAAATAGAATTAGAATTTAATCAAAAATATTCTCTTACAGATGACCTTTCATGTCTGTGGCAGAATTAGATTTTTGTCATCCGCTAGATTCATATATATAGACGTTTAAAGCAAAAATATAGAAATAATTGTTCCTTTTCCCTTCAGTTATCTGATTTATTTTTTCATACTAACCCAGTGATTTGATTTTAAGGTATGCCAAAAATTCCTTTCAGATAGTTTTGCAGCAGGGAGATCAATATTTGTGTGAAAATCTCAGGCCTGCAATGCTTTCTACAGAAAAATGCATCCTGCATATTTTCTAGAAATATAAAATATCTTTTGTACCAAGAGAAGTTCTACGTCCTTTTAGTATCATGTTAAAATGAGACGTTGCTTTTACATGCACCCTTTTACTCTGAATGAATACATACAACTGTGTTGCAGAATTGTTAGTTTGTCCTGCATTGATATAAAGCAAAAGTCAACACTTCATAATCATTAAATGTTCTTCTTGGTCTTATTTAGAACTTTTCATTTGCTGAAAGAATGAGTAGAAAACATGCTGAAAACGTATGTGCCTCATCCTCCTCCTGTTTATTTGGCATATTTTACTAAATAACATTGGTATATTTTATACGTTTTATCCCAAATTTGGCTATATCCTGATTAAACTAATTAAACATTCCAAGTTCAGGTCAAGTTTTTGCTTTAAGACCCATTCCAATAAAAAATGTATTTTTTTGTTTTTTACATGTTGTGGCATTTTATATTAATTGGGGAGTTAAATAAAAAGTGTTAGCTTAAAATTGTTGCGAGACAGACAATCAGTGAGCTAAAACTCGCTGCTCTGCTTCATTCTGATGCATCCACATATAGACGTCTTTGTTTTCCTCATCTGAGCTGGCATCCAATTCAAAACTGTGCGTCTGAATAGCTCCAGTATTCCTCGCCATTTTTGTTGCACTGGTAATGTTAGGTTGAGGGTGTGAAGTGCTGTAAACTAGTGGGAGAGCATGTAAGCAGAAGGATGATGAGATATAGGAGAAGGCTTACTCCACAGCAACAGTCCTGCCCACAACTCAGAGATGAATTTCTAATGAACTACCTCCGCTCTGCAGAAACTATGTCATAGAAAACAACTCATGTTTGTTTTAGTTTGGCTAAAATAATCCTAATTAAGAAATCCTTGGGATCATTTGGAATAGTTATAAAAAGTGGCCTAAGAACATTTGAAAGACAATAATGTCACATAATAGACAAAAAAGTGTCTCAGTTTATCCTACAGATTCAGAAAACTTACAATTTTAGCGTGTTTAATTAAGATCAGCATTATATTGGTGTTGTCAAAATTCTTTTTTTTTTGTGTCAGCATGTATGTGTTTGTGTCCATGGCCATCTATTTATTTCTGTCTGGGACATACGGACTTGTTATCAGTCTAGGTTGTGTCCTCCTCCCACAGATTTCTCCATCGCCTCTGCTGATGTAGTGAAGAGAGATGACAGCTGGTCAGTCCTGCTCGAACTTTCTTAATCCACAGACGCACAAACAAACAAACGTGTTCATGCACCCTCTCGAGCACCTCCTCCACCTGTTGCTGCTCCTCCTGCACGAGTTTCATCACTCTCTCAGGTTCTCTGTTGTGAAACAGGGCACTTTGGTTTCTAGTCTTCCTTCAGATCTACCAGCTCTCGCTCTGGCACACAGAGCCCGACGCCTCACGTGGTGTAACGCTTGCTCCCTTGTTTGTTACTCGAAATAACTTCAGATCACCTATAGTTTTTCCAGCCCCTCCCAGCACCTTTCTAACCCTCTCCACCCCTGGACGCCATTGGCTGACAGAAAAAAAAAACATCTGATCGACTGTTCCTTATGAACTCATTCATGTTTCTCCAAATGAGTGTTGGATTTAATGTATGTGTGATAAAAGTCTAGTTGATGTTTTCCATCAATGATGAGTTCTCCCAGAGCTGAAACATGTCTGGACACGTTTATGTCCTGTATGGACACACTAGGAGGGGGATCAAACGGTCATAAAGTGAGACATAAGCAACACGTGTGCTGCTCAAATGTCCCCTCAACTGACTAAGCACTGCTGTGACATACTATAATTAGAGAAACAAGGTCGAAGTTGGATAGAAACTTCTGTTTATTATGTACAAAAAGAAGCATGTAAAAAATACAAAAGCATCAGTAGACCATTTCAGATGAGCTACAGATTGTTCTGCAGTCTTATCACATTCAATTCAGTAAGTTTCCACTGGAGAAACTCTGTTATCTGCTGAGACCAAACAGTTTACACCATTCAACCAGGACACTGACTACTTGACACTTTTTGATTCAAAACTGTCATAAAATTAAAAAAAAGTTTCCAAAGTCAAGCAGGTGTAAACCCAATGTGCAAAAAAATGGATAAAAACATAGAAAATACTTGAAATACACTTTGTTTTACATAAACATTGGCTAATTCCCTAAAAATAAGTAACAAGCCTCTTGTTACAAAATTGTCCTCTGTCAGTTCTGCTTAGCTCGAGTCTCTGAGACACACGTCAAAGTCACAGAGCCGTGGTCAAACAGTTTGTGTGGCAAGCTCCCAGCTGACGTCCAAGAGTCTGTCTTTGAGTCGTAGACCTCAAAGGAGTTCGAGTCTTCCACATCGTCTTGTCCTGTGAGGTAGCGCCCGCCGGTGACGTAGAGTTTGCTGTTGAGAACGACGGCCGAGTGGTGCATCTTCCTCTCCTTCAGGTTGGCACACATGGTAAAGCGGTTAGTCCTGGCGTCGTAGGCGAGCATTCTCCTGGTGTATCCTGCAAGAGTTGAGACGTTAAGGTTAGAGGGGTTAAGCTTTTGCAATGATGCTGTCTTTAACCAAAACTTGTTTTATAATCTTTATAATAATAATTATATTATTAATGATTTATCACCTTGGATAGTCATGTTTTTATAAATGACGTCCACCACTCACCTCCAACAATGTAGATTAATTCATCCACAACAACAGCAGGAGCGGACACATTCTTCACTGTTCTGTTTTCCATCTTCGACCACATGTTCCGGCCGATGTGATACACCTGCAGTGGTGGTCAGGAGTTACAGGTTCAGAAAAAGGAGCAAATTTAAGTCTAACATAACAACTGAAGGCAGCACTACCTGTATCAGTCTGACAGGGTTCTTCAAAGCATCCTCTCCTCCAAACATATAGATCCTCTGGTTTGTAGCAGCAACTGCAGGGTGTAGGACGGCTTCCGGCATGGGCGCCATCCACTCCCACTGATTGAACATGCTGTTGTACCTTTAAAAGAATCTATGCTGTTATATTCTAATAGTTCTTACCAAAAGAGTTGCTGACGGACAAATCCTACCTTTGAACACTGCTTGTTAGTCGTCTGTCTGGTCCGAGACCCCCCAAGACAAAGATGAAGTGCAGGTATGAGATGCTTTGGTGGGCAAAGCGCGGCTCCAGCATAGACTCTGCAGTTCGCCACTGGTTGCTCTTGAGAGACAGCGTGTAGACGGTTTTACTGACGTGGCTGTGCTTTGTGTTTGTGGTCAGGCCTCCGATTACGTACAGGACGCTGTGTAGCGCGACGTAAGACGGTTTGTAAAGACGAACGGGCACTTTGGCGAGCCATTTCCACCTCTGGGTGCTCTCATCGAAGGCTAAAGCCTCCCTCGAGGTCTGCTCGCTGTTCTTCCTCCCTCCGATCACCACCAATGTTTCCTGATAGGCGTATCGCCGGGGGGCGTGCCAGAGAGGCGATAAGTCAACCGTGAAGTTTTGGATGCATTTTAAGTCGACGCAGAACATGAGGCGTCTCACAGATTCTATGAGCTCAGTGCAGAGGGTGGAGGACTGGATCAGAGGGTCATTTGCGATGAACTGGAAGAGGTAGGTTGGGTGGATGTGTCGAAGGCGAACCTTTTTGAAAAGGTCACTGATGGTCCCACGCCTGGACATGGGGTCATGGTGGATCCAAGCAACAAGCGCTTCAAAGACCTGCTCTTCCTCTGCACAAAGGTTGTCATCATCCAGGTACCCCATCAGCTCTGATAGGGAGAGCTCACACAGGTCTTCACACGCTGACACTTCAGAGAAGCTCTTCATGGCCATTTCTTTAGCTTTTTCTCTCAAACTGCTACAATTCATGATCTCAGAAAGTCTTATCATGCTTAAACAGTTGTCTGGACTCAGGTTCTCCTGAAGGAAACTTGAGCAGATCTCAAAAAGACGGACGTACTGCAACATGGACGCCACCTGCATCAGAGGGAGCACAACGTCCATACTGAGACTAACGAGTCCGGTGTAAACATAGTCGATGATGCTGCTCAGAATAGTTGGTGAGATGCCCTTTAGGTCAATCTTGGTCTGCTGTTTCTCCACAAAGTCGTGGCAGAACATGGCTCTGAAGTACGGACTGCTGGACACCAGGACCGCCCGGTGGCAGGGGATTTGAGTGGTACCAGAACACAGCAACACGTCAGTCAGGATGTTGTCCTGTCTCAGTCTGTTGAGCTGCAGAAGCAGACTGGAAGACTGCTCCTTGTCTCTGTAGTGGTGGACCTCAGTCGGAGGTGCCTCCATGCTGAAAGAAAAACAACCATTTAGGCGTCAATCATAGAAATAGTGTTGGATTTTCATGTCCTTTAAAAGTCTCTCTAGAGAACTTGAAACTATTTTTTTCTTCCAAATGAAGATATTTTGGGAAATACTTAACCCTTGTGCTGTGTTTCAATTTTTACAATTGAAAACGGGTCAGCTTTGACCCAAGCACAATATAAGGGTTAAAACTAGCAGCTACTTGGATTTCAATGTTGTTGTTCACCTTTTTAGCACATCCTGTCAGGGACGAATCAGCTTTCACAGATTTGCACATTTTTAGGCCCTTCCTGACACAATCTGGGCTAGGGACCGGCACAGGGACACCCAGACTCGGAACTTCCCGTGGCTACATAGTTAGACAGTAGTGTCAAGGGTCTTTACTAAGGAGTCTCACTGAAGTAAGCCTATCCCACCTCCAGGAAAACGAACCATGGTCTCCCGTGGGACCGTCCTGCATGCAGACAACTGAGCCACCCAGCCACTTAGCTACTTCCTTTCAATAAAATTTCTAGATTTTATACAAAATGAATACGTTTGATTTTCAACTGTTAATTCCTTAAGATCAACTGTCAGATTGCCCTCATTGTACATGTTATACTTCTTTGAACAAAATACATGTGACAACACAATATATATATATTTTTTTGCTAAAACAGCTGCACATTTATTTTTACTCCTTTGCAATCATCATGCATTCATTTTGTTGCATCATGGTTACAGCAGCCTTTAAAAGTTAGTCAAATCTTTTCTGAATCCAGTTCATGCAACATTTTGAGTTTGAAGTCAGCAAAAAGAATCATTTCATTTTAAAAGCATTGTGGCCAAATTATGTTTTAGCATTTTACTGAATGTTTGATAGCTTAAGCAGATGCTTGTTGCATATTGAGAAGCTTCACCACAAACCAGTTCTTACCTTTATCCTTTCCTTTCTTGAGTGTGTATTCCTTGGATTATGCTTTCTTCTGGGCAAATTCTCGGAACAAAACACAATTTCTTGGCGTTTTCCTGTTGGTGATGCTGTGCAACTCTATGTGCCTCCCTCTTTGTAGGGAAGGGGTTGCATGCTGTTTGTTGTCATGGTCTCTTTCCACGAGGCCTGTGTACATTCCTCCCCTAAAAATAGAGCCTCTCTTGGCAGGACCGCTGCAGACTCACATGTGACATATCAGAAAGGTTTCCCAGTATCTGTCTGATTCCAGAGGCTAATATCTCTCTTCACTGTTGTTGTTTTTTGGCTTTTTACTTTTCATCTTCCTTTCATTTCTTCTCACATAGACAGTCTTTGCTTTCATGTTTAGTTTTATTTATCTTTTTCTCTGTCTGGGTCATGCTTTTGGAGTAAAAACAGCAGAGATACTTGACACTAAATTTGTCAGGTGCTGGCTTGTTGCTGGAAGACGGAAAAGCAGGATCATGTTACTGCAGAAGTGACATAAACACAGAGATTTGAGGAGGTCAGCGTTCAAGTGAAGGGAACAATAACAAGTAAAGTATTTCTGGTTGTAGCTACTAGCCAAGAAGTGCATTCAAATGGTGTGAGAAAGATGAGTTTAGAAAAATAAGAACATATCAATTTTGTTTTACAGACGATTCATCCTAATTTCACTGTGTCTACAATTGGTGCTTGCACATCGGCGGTGCAGCTCATTTCCATATCATTTGTTTCATGCTTCCATAGACTCAAACATTCTCATTCGCTGCAGCTTTTGTGGAGAACATCCCACAAGGTGGCAATGTTATTGCCTGCCTGGGCCTTAAAGCTGGAGCAGAATGAAAGCGTGTTTTCTCAAATGTGGGCACAAAGAAACAATAAAACCAAAACATGTATCGCAGTTACCAACGAGGCATGTTTCTCCTTGTGCTCGGGCTTGTTTACTGAGCTCCACAAATAAAAACGGATGATTCAGCCACCATGACTGCTTTGAGTGGAGCTGAATAAGTGTTGCGCAATCATCAGTTTAAACTCTAGGTCGCCACTTTGCTGCTTCAGTTTATGAGGAAGCACGTGAAGCTGGCTGATCAGATGCACAGCTGTTGTGAAGCAAGTACATCCATGTAGGTATAGTTTTTGACACAGAAGTAATAACCAGACAGCTCCATCTAGTGGCTACATTGATCAGAATACTTTCATTTTTCTGAAATTTCATTTTTAGCAAAACTCCAATCACCAGATTGCACAAAAAACAGTATAGTGCAAAATAGCAGTGTGTGAAATTAAATATATAATTCTGTTTTATGAAGTTTGCAGATTTATATAGAAGAGTTGTAGTAAAGAAAGATCTTCTGTGGCGTTCAATTCTTGTCGAAGTCTTAGTCCATCTGTTCGTGTGCTCCTGTATTGGTGTAAGAGCAAATGGAGGGGATGGGTGGAGTTATCCAGCAGCTTTTGAAGCATCCTTCTCTCCATCACTGTCTCTAAGTGGTCCAACTTCACTCCCACCACGTACCTCACCTTGCAGATCAGTTCATTCAGGCTGTTGGAGTCTGAGCCCCTCAGTCTGCTGCACAAAACATCCTTATCATTGGTGAAATCTTTCTGATCTGGAAAATTCTCATTTTTTATTTTTAGTGTTGTGGTCACACAAACAAGTCGCAATATGGCCATAAGCAAGTCCTCAACAATGATTTTTTTTTTTGTATTAATAATGAAAATGATTTGACTAAATCAAGTTTACCTTTTAACTACAAACGTTCTAATTAAATGTGCTATTGTCACCTAATGAAAAATAAGTAATTTCCACTTATAGGTTATAATTTACATTTTGCTCTTTCCAGCAGAACATTTCCTGTCACTTCTGCTTTTACCCTGTTCCTGTGTCTTCAGGTCGGCGGTGGGTTCTCGTGGAGGGCTCCGCCCCCTCTCCTGTGGCTCTCCACGGCGCACAGCTGCCTGCACTTTAGGTTAATTTGTTTGACGTCTACTTAAGTGTGTCTGTTTCTGCTCTCTGTGTCAGTGTTGTAGTCTTGTTTCTCCAGGTTTTTCCTTGCCTTAAGTCAGGGGTGTCAAACTCCAAAATGCATCTTAGGTTGTGGGCTGAGCACGATAAATACTGCACACACTAGATTTTTTTACATTTTAAAAATTTAACTTTTATCATAGGTATGAATAATCTAAAGGTATGAATATTATTCCAGAATAAATCAATTTAAAACTTAAATAACTTTCAATAGTTTACTTCCCACAAAAATAAATATATTTTTTCAAAAATAAACAAGTTAGAAATAAGTGTAAGATCAGCTTTTAAAAAAATCAATAAAAGAATATGATCTGGAGGGCCAGATCCGGCCCCCGGGCCTTCACTTTGACACATGTGCCTTTATATTTTTCAAGTTCTGTTATGTTTGTGGAGTTTTTCGTGCCTAGAGTGACATTTTTTGTTATTAAAAGCATTCTGGGTCTTCCCCTTAACCCTTTAACTCCTGAGGAACTGTCGGTGAAGCTTAAACACAAAATCTTTTACATGCTGTAACTTTTCAACTGTTATTACAGTCAATGTAATTCCAGTAGATTCTAAAGGAAAAAAGCGACACAAGCTGCTTTTCTCCTTAAGAAGTTACAGTAAATCAAATAACACAAACGTTGGAGCTCCGATGTTAAAAGGGTTAATTTTTTCTGTCTTGTCCTGCATGAGTCATCCTGATACATTGTGACATTCCCAGAAACTGTCCAACTCCGATCATCTTTTGCTGTACTTTCAAAGTGTTGTCAGTGGACTTTTAATTAAGATTATGCTTTTTTAGGCAAAATAAAAAAATAATAATAATTTTATAGGACATAGTTTCTGCAGAGCGGCAGTAGATAATTTGAAATTCACCTCTGAGTTGTGAGTTGGACTGTTGGCGCAGACTGATCCTACTTTTCCCATCATCCCTTTGTGTTGGGGCCATGAATTAACAGTTGTTTGCATCAAGGAGAATTAATACTGTTTTTTTAATTATAATTATAGTATTGTTTGCAGTTAATAAATACATTGTTTGTGGATGGAGACTTTATTTTGTAATTTTAACTCACCTGTTGAACCTAGAAGTTAAAAGGGAGAGGGTGAATTGAGTTGCCACATTTTTTGTTGACCGCTTTTTTGCCCTTTTTGTGCTTCTTTTTCTTTTTCTTACAATAAGTAAAATGAGTTATCCCAAGTGGATGTAATTACATTTTTCATTAATTAATGATTCAAAGCATGACCTAATTTAAGTCTCTTTGTTAGCACATCACACAGTAACCTGGCCCAGCTTTAGTCTATCAGCGACTTGTTTTGTTGAAGTCGCAACACTTTGTTTACACTCTCTCCCTCTAGCTTACAGCCCCTCACACCTCCAACATTAATAAACTCCAGAAAACACAATTTTCATTGGAGTGGGTCTTTTTTTTTCGATTTAAAAAAAGTGATTTTCATAATTTAGTTCAGTCAATTACTATTTAAAAGCAAACATTAAGTTCAGACTGTATTGGCTGACTCTTTTCAAATCAGGACAAATACAATATTTTCTGTTCTAAACAAAATCCTTTCTGCAGTGTTTCATAGTGCAGTTGAATGAGATGAATTGTTTTGAGGTGACTGGCCTTTCAAAAAAAAACACATTCTAGTTGGGTCTAAAGTTAGAAATTGGAGATCTCATTTCCATTTAAGCCAATCTAATCACTTTTTATTTTTGTGTGCTCAGTTAAGGCCTTTTTTATTAAATCAATGTGAAAGTTTGCATCAGGGTTTTGCTGTGAACTAAAGAGGAACCCTGCAGGTAAATCCTGCTTATTAGGATCTTATTGGCCACCAGCACCTTTTCAAGCAGCCTGTCACGGATTGGGTTTGACTTGTTTTTCCTTTCAGCTGGAAGCCTCTCAGAAAAATGTCTCTCTTGTTGTGGAGTTGTAAATTTTCCGGCTGAAGAGCACGCCACTGACACTCCGTCATGTCTGCTTAGATAGCTTTGCCCGGGTGCCGATTCCGTGCTTGACTAAGCTTGCTGAGGTTTCCAGCCCCAGCTAGCTTTGTTTCCACACGAGTGTGGCCACCGCGCTTTGATTTATGTCCTTGACTTTTTCATTGAATGAGTCATTGCTTTGAAAGATGCGCTAGTATTTAGGCGGCGCTGAAATCCTTACAGGCACTTAAACCAGAAGCACTTGACGTGGGCAGGTTTTATTAAGAAAATCCTTTTTTATCCTGCTTTTTCACTGAATTTTTCATTTAAAGACCACCACTGGTAAGTGACAGTTATAAAACTGGAAGTTTTTTAGTGAACAGGTACCTTAAAATCCACATACTTTCATTTACAGCTCATTTTTTCACTACAGTGGTAGTTAAAAACTGTTGTTAGGACAGAGATAGAATAGAACTTTATTGATCTAACAAAGGGGAAATTACTCTGTAAAGTGTTCAAACATCAGTTTTACCGGCAATAAACACCAATAAACTTCTCAATAACAGTTATCATGTAAAGCTTTAACACTTTTCCTGATTTTCTTGTACTAAAGTGGTCACGCTTCCTGCAAAAAATTCTAGATTTCTTTGCTCCCTAAAGCTTGGAATAATTTTTTTTTCATCTTCTCGTCAGATTTCATTTGAAATCTTTCCATCCACTAGGTGTCAGGGCAACGTTATGTAAATTGCCAAGCAGCAGACAGACTTTGTCCCTCTACTTAGTCTGCAATGCACGGTTATCATTGCAATAACCACATCAACACCACCACTATATTTCACTTTCTGCTTCATTTGAACCCTGCACATGAAGCTTTTATACAATACAGAAAGTTATTAAAAATTTAAAAAAGAGGATTGTAAAAGCAACCAAACCTAAAAATATGCGATAAGTGGAAGAAAAAAACCAGTGGAGGTGCCCGGGGATGAGGAGTGTGTGTTTTATGTGGGAGGGCTGTTTTGAAATGGAGTGTGTTTGTGTTTCTGTATATAAACTGTTGCACAAGCAGCTATGTGGTCTTAAGGGGCTTACACTTAGCTGCTTAAAATTCTTCTGATGTACCCAACACACTCAAGACACGTTATTTGGAAAGGAGAAAGAAAAAAATCCATTGTACCTCTAAGAAATGTGGAGTTTTTTTTTTTTTTTTTGCACGTGTGTTAGAAGGACCCTACCTCAGCTCAGCTCAGCTGGGAAACATGGCAGATGTGGCCTTCATTAATGTCTGACGGAGTTCCCTGCGCCAGGTGGGTTGGTGGCGGTAAAAGGCAGATTTAGTGACTTCATGAGAGCTCCATGTTTTTCTGGAACATGGGGTGAATGTAAGTGTGCAAAAAAGACGACATTGATATTCCGCTTGCAGCAGAAGCTGAAGCCAGTGTCTTTAAAGTGTCAGCCCTAAGCAGCCATCCAGGTGTACCTGAGGTAGAAGGTGTATGGAGGGGGTGTTAGGGCGATGGGAGGGAAACATGAAGACTGAGGAGAGGAAGGGGACATTTTGGCAGGTTTGCCAGAGGTGATATTACTCAGATGTCTTTGAAGGCCTCTGTCTCTTCTCCCTTTTGTGTTCAGACAAACGGAGAAACAGATGGTCGCGGAGGGAGCGGTGGCTGCAGGGACATGCGCTGAAATTGTCAGGATTCAAAAACAAAAGTGCACTTGTGAGATGCTGAGAAGGTCAGCGAGTTCACAGACGTACAGGAGAGAAATGCACAAACACACTCAAAAAATGTGCTGGTTACCTTTAAAGCCAGTTTGGCACATCAGCATTTTCTGTATGGCTTTCTTCGGGACTATTTTGATTTTCCAAGTGTTATTATATTTCCTCTGGTACGGTGTTTGCTCTCCTGAGGTGTGCAGACGGTTCAAACAACAACTCTGTTTCCAGTCAGGTCTTTCTCCAATGGGCTCTTTTGAAGCATAAATAAAAGACAACAAACAAATATCACACTTGTATCTGCAGGGGGCACAAATTATTAAAGACCCACTGCAATGAAAATTGCATTTTTGGTGTTTTTAACATGTTTGAGGACATATATTATATATATATTCATACAGTTAAGCTCAAAATTGTATTTCTGATTATTTCTTTATTCAAATTGCTGTGAATCAGAAGCAGACAGAAAAAATGCTGCATGAAAAAGTTTGCAGTTGGATCGTAGAAGCTACAATCAGCAGCCCACAAGATCCCTGCTCCACTCCACTCTGATGCATCCACTTGCAGACAAATAGATTCAATTTCCTCACCTTAGCTGGCCTCTGGCTCAGAACTGTACAACTGGATAACTGCAATATTGCTCACACCAGTAATGTTCAGTTTGTGGTGTGAGGGGCTGTAAGCTAGTGGGAGAGCATGTAAACGGATAGATGATAGGACATGGGGGCAGACTTACTCTGTGCCAATAGTTCTGCCCACAACTACTGCCACTCTGCAGAAAACAGATTTTTTTTTTTTTTTGTGTGTGTGAAAAGTTGCATGATCATTATTAAAAGACAACTGGTAACACTTTGAAAATAGATCAAAAGATGATTAGAGTGGAGCTTTTACAATCTTTTCTTCTTACTGTTTAGAGTTTTGTGTTTCTACACCGTAAAGTCTTTACCTGCTAGCACCTAAAGTCAACTTTTTCACTAGTGGGCCACAAAGGGTTCTAAATTTTGTCACAAGAACCAGACCAGGAGCAGAAGAATGGAGTGTTTTGGTAATCCATATCATAACAGGAAGAAAAAAATGTGAAATCTGAATGAAAACTTGCTTTAATTTTTATTGAAAATTAATATTTATATTTTAAAACAGAAGATGTTTGAGTTTTTCTTACACAATTTGTGGGTTTTTTTCCCATTTTACTACTAATTGCACCAATAGGTTGACGTCAGGGTAAAAAAATGACTCAGAAAAAACACTTGAACACTAGAAAAACAACAAATCTTGCAACACCACAGGAATGCAGAATATCTTTTTGCACCAAGACAAAGGTGAATTTATTTGTACTGCACAGTCTATGTAGAGACATCAAAATTACAGAAAAAAGGTGGGCCAGATTACTTTGTTTAACGCACCGTGTATGTAGCTCTGGCTGTGGTCTAAAGCCTCAAAGACCCAAATTTACACAATAAAACATTTAATATTGAATATCTTTCCCAATATCGACTTTCAAAACAAATATTCATGCTTCTGTCCCAAAATCTGGATTTATACTGGATGCACAATTCACAAAAACCACATGTTTTTTTTTAATGACAGAAGAAGCCCTCAGTGTTGGTAAACAACAACAAAGTGACCATGGTTTAGGAGAATGGAACACTGAAGATGTTACTGAGCGAGCCACCCTGGTGAATAGGTATCTACGTGCAAAGGAAGTGGAAGTGATGTCTGATACCCAACAGTAGAGCTAACATGAAACCACAGAAGGAAGCTTAAAAAGTACAAGATAAATATCACAGCAAAGATGAGCAGGACAACAGGTTACTTCCACATCAGCCCTTCCTGAGTCAGCTTCCTGATGATAAAGATTGGAATGGAAAAAGAACAGATAAGTCAAGAAATCAAACAACAAAAGTAAAAAAAATTAAGGCAAGAAAGGAAGATCTTCATTTTTCAGATGTAACAGTGTGTGTGTTTGCTTAGAAGGGACGAAAGGGAAACAGAAGCTCTAAAAATAATCTGGATATTCTCCACCATTGACAAGAGAGTTTTTAAGTTTATCTGAACTGTAGGTGTGAAGTGAAAACGAAGCACAGAGGCTGGCCAAAGACTTACTCCTGAACAGCAGAGGACTGCTGTGCTGGAACAGCCCTCAACCTCTTCTGTTGGTTCCACTTCAGCTCTCGGCTGAACAATTTCACATCATAACTGTTTTGAAAAACACAAACTTCAGAGTTAAATCTATTCAGTTCATAAAATCTCAAGAAAAAACATTTTAGCCTCTGAATTGATGTTTTCAGCCACACATTTCTCTGATCTGACTCATTTTTCACATCTATATGAAAGGTAACATTCTTTCAAAATGTGTAGTTAAAACATTTGTTTTTTTAAAGAAACTTTTTGTCACACTCTGGCAGCTTGACAGTTCTCATTTCAGAGACCTTAACGCCAGGTTCCTGATGTGGGGGGTAAACAACGTGACATTCTTCAGTAACATTTCTCTGAACCAGAAAGAGATTTTTTTCCAGCTTTATATATCTATATAAATACATATTATTTTAAATTGAAAGGTATACTCTAAAAAATACACGTTAAAAAAATGACTCAAGTTGAGCTGAATTTGATACAACTCCAAGGTTGAAAATTAACTTTTTTTCATATAACTGAGGGAAAAAACAGAAATGGTTAAAATGAAACCACTATAACACCCCAAAATGTATATTGTTCCATAAAGTAACCCAAAAATATATATATATACCAACATGAATATTCTATGAATTAGGTTGAAGAAAGTATTTTAAGAGTGCATAATAAAAGCCTTTTGCTCACATCTTTTAGTGTTTCTATGGTAATACTGGATGACCTGTGATCCCAAAACGGACACAGCGGTTTGGATGGATGTTTGGATAGAGGGAGGGAGGGAGGGACAGAGGGACGGATTAAAGTCATAAGTGCTTTAAAAGAAAAGACTCAAAGTTATGGATTCATAAAAATGAATGAAAATAATTAAATAAATTATTGAAACAACTAAAAATAAGAATAAATGAATAAACAGATAACCAAAACACTGATCAAAAAAGATATGGTAGGAATATTGAGTCAGGATTGTGTTTATACCCTTATTTTCTACTGATAAGAGCAATAAAAAACATACAATTTACTAATAAAATAAAAGGTTGTGGGTTCTTGTCCTCATTTAAAAACATTTTCTGTAGTTCGCTAGGATCACACTCATTTCTCAAACTCTTAGCCAAACTCTGATGAGATTCCCATCCTGTTGACATTCTCTACTGACCATCCATCACTTCCCTCAGGTTTTTCTCGGTTTCACTTCTTATCATTCTTGCAGCCTGGCGTCATCCCAGTTTCTTCCTGGAAACCTGTTCCACCTCCCCTCCTCCCTCATTCTTCTCACGCTCCTCGCTCTTTCCTCCCCCTTATCGGCCGTCCTCACTTTCCCAAACAACATCCAAATGAATGGAATGTCCTTTTGTGTTTCTTGGCTGGGCTGTCACAATGACTGGTCAAAGCGCGGCCAGTGCTGGCAGCGTTTTGTCGAGCCCGGCAGATTCAGTGGTTGGATGTGCATCACTCTTACCAATTAAAAAACAAAAACTTTCTGAGAGTCAAGAGAAGAAGCATAAGCCTCATTTTGACTAAAGGTTTTACTCAGTGCCAAATAGTCCATGTAGACATCTAAACTGCTTCTTTAGATCTGAAAAGTGGACTATCGTGAAAAATCCTCAACAATTAGATCCACAAGTTCAGCTTTTTGCATGGCTAACCTTCCTAGCATGTGTGTTTGTGTTATTGTCTCTAAGGTGATAATTAACTTATAAACTGTGTTGCATGTGTTACTTCACACAATAAAAAGGCAGTTTTCTTCTTCAAACATTAAATTATCAATGCTAGTCAAATGTTTACAATGGCTTCTCTGCTGAACTGCCTTTTTTCAATGCTAAGCTAATGACTAGCATGCTGCTCTGTGTGGTCTTCTCTAGGATAATGACCATATAGAGAACATATGACACCCATTACTGCAACAATCTTACAATTAAAAACATATGTGTTTGATGAAAATTTGATTTTTTTTAATCTGTCTGGATAAATAAAGGTTTAAATTGTGAAATACGCCATCCATCCATCCATCCATCTATCTGGAACATGTCAAATTTAAGATAAGATCACAGACATGTTAGACAATGTATGTTTTTTCACATATTGAGTGTCACACTAGTGTTTTGGTCTGAATTTCATGTTTACATTGCTGTTCAGTGTCCATCGAATGGGTAGGTCTCCTTGTGTTGCACTGCTGTCAAAGGATTTCTAATTTGAATTTCTAACTCTCATGTAAATTATTACTTTTTCCATACAAGTTCGAATGTAAAGTTAAACTGCTTTTCCAAACTAGAATTATTTTTGGAATAATTTTGTCCAAATAAAATTATATAAATGTAAAGACAACAATTTAGAAAACTAAGTGAAAAAGAAGAAAAGAAAATAGAACCATTAATGTAGCAAATGGTTTATGAAGAGAACTGAAACAGTGAAGTTGGAAAAATACTTAAAATGGATTAAAAGTAACAAGAAAACCAAGTGAAAAAGAGCAAAGTAATTGAAAGTAATTTTATTTGATAAATCAAATGATTTGTCATTAGATAATTCTACTATGATATAGAGATAAACCTATTTAAGGTTGGTGTGACTCTGTTTCTATTTTAGGATATATGCATTAATATGTGTCAGTCTTTAGTTAGCAGCAGGAGGGTCGTACTGTTACCACATTTGTATTATTATTCAAATATACTGCGTAATTCCTTAAAGGGATTTCAGAAACGATAAAACAGATTCAGACAGTTAGTCAAACCCTGCCTGACAGGACTAAACCTCAGGTGATGCTAACAGAGCAGTGCTCAAGTTCAAGAGTTTTCAGAGGGTTTGCAGGGATTTACTGAAGGTTGACACTCACATGATCTCACAGCGGTACAAATGTGGATTGACCTGTCATGAGTGTTAGACACGCTACCACTTCTGTCATCAATTTTTAAAACAAAAAACACTGACTGGTTTCAGGAAGGGATTTATTTCTTTAGAATAAAGTTTTAATTGTTTACTTTAATGAAAAACTAGAATAAAAGTAGGAGAAACTTAAATTTTTTGATCATCACATGGTGCCAAAATATTGATGGCAGTTTTTGAGCTAAAAAAATCCATTTTTGTTTATAAAAATCTGATGGAGGTTTTTAAAATTACCAAATAAAAAAGCACACAGTTATAAAAATGTTAAGTTATCAGTTAAGTAAAACCGTTTAGGAGCATTTTCAAATCTGTATAAAACGGTTATAATTTCAGGCGGGGAAGTTCTTGCCTGCAGCTTGTTTTTAATCCGATCAATACACTGGGAACACAGTGGGAAAAAAAATATTCCATTTCACCTGCTTAGAATGGATCACCACCTTGGTGCTCCAAACTACTCAGATGAAGGAGCTGAGGCTGGGGAGTTTTTGGTTTTGTACAATTTGTGAAAGCAAAGCTGAAGCCATAGATCCCTCAAAATAGATGTTTTGTTTTTTTTAACGTCCACAGGGTGAGTTTTTTTTTATGAGCGTTGCATGTTAATCCACAAATCAATGGGGGGCTCATAATGTGAACAGAATGAGATGCACTTCAAGGTGAAGCTCTCAGATGACTTCTAGGAAGCAGATGGATCTAAATTATAGATACTGGACGATCAGCATATGGTAAATAAATGTTGATGTCATGGAAAGTATATTTAGATTCATGTTTACAGTTAAAAAAGAAAAAGAAAAATAGTTTGACAGCATGAAGGACTTTTAGAAACATGTTTTAATGTTTGCACAGCCTGAAGAGGTGCAAGATTCATTCAAGCTGGACAAGAAACCAAAATTATAATCTAGAGAAAGCAGCACCATCAGCAAACCCCCTCGAAACACTCTGATTCTTACAAATCAGCAACATAAATAAGCTTTTTTAATAAATAATACAGCTTAAGTGAACCAAATGCATCCAGTCAAGAACCTCCTATGATCTGTGTAAAATGGGCATGAATGGCGTTGATGTTACACTGAAAGGTCATTTAGAAAGACACAATAAAGCCTGTCTATTGTTGTCATAAATTATGACCTGTGTCCTTGCTTGATGATAATGGGAAAACAGAGCGCCACCGCGCCAACATCTCCATGGTTAGATATGAACAAATGTGAGTACAGCGACTCAGCATTATTACAAACTATCAGTCAGACAGCAGCTCCCACTCTCATCACGCTGCTGCCAGCCCAAACCCGTATGGGTCTCTGTGGAATCCCTGAGATAAAAAAAAAAAAAACATGCGACAGTCACAGAAAATGGCTTAGATTTAATATGTAGCAGGAGAAGAAAGTCTTCATCTCCCCAGAGGAAACGGATTCAAGCGTTGGGCTGGTTTATGCAGAAGGAGTGGAGGAATCTAGCTGGAAATGCAAAATAAAACAGGTTTATTTTCCTTTATTTCTTCAAGAACTTCTGCAGTATTAAAAGATAAAAACGTATAGCTCTCAACAGCAGGAAGTAAAAGTATAGTGTTAGAAAGGGTCGACTAATCACAGATTATTTTTTTTGATTTGTCAACTAATTGGATCATATGTAAACTGGATGTAAAACACACATCTTAACTATCATTATCTTTAAACTTGAAGTGTTTTATTATATGCTAACTTAAAATAAAGACAATAGTTTATTACACCTTTAATGAATCATACAGCTTCTTTCCTTCATTTGTTTCTGGTATTAAAACAAGACTTCAATCAAATGAAGTCGGCAAATGAAACAAAGGAACTATTTTTCTCAAAGCATAAAGTTTTGGTCTCATTCACTCAAATATAACAAAAGTGCATTTTGTGGTGCTAAGCGCTCACAACTGTATTCAACTCCACTTCACTCTGACTCTATCATTCTATACGATGCTGAACAACGCTCTTGCTCGTAGCCAGGAAAGTTTACATTTCTACATGTTTTGCAGAAAGACTTGGGCCCAATCCGAATCCTTCCCTTCCCTTTCTCACTTCCACTCCATTTGAAGGTGCAGTTTAAGTCCAAGTCGTGTGCGGAAAATGTATTTTTTAAATTCCATCCTCCAAGCGGAGGGTAAACAATTCCTCCATCGTGAGGGTAAACCACTTTCCACTAAAAAGTCATTGACTATTTTAATGGTCGAAATAGTCTTGACTAATCGACTAATCGTGGCAACCCTAGCAAGGGGTGAGCCTAAAATGACAGGTCACCTACCAGACTTTTTCTGTATATGACATTAAAAGAATGATTATTAAAAAAATTAAATATACTTCCATGCAAACAGAGTAAAATGTGAAAATGATCCAGTGACAGAAAATTCCAGAAATGTTCAAATAAAACAAGAATTTAGGTCACAGAGAATAAAAAGTTTTACAAGAAAATAAATGAATAAACACTGGACCATTACAGCAAAAGTAAAAGGTTAAAACATGGATATAATACCAGAAAAATCAGCCTGAGAAACACAATCACAAAGGGAAAAAAGTTCATTAAAATTATAGGAAAGATGAAAAAAAAATCTACTTTGTTCTCTAAGATATAAAGAAAAGCTTAATCTTTATAAAAGTGGTCCTGTTAGTCTGTTCTGAACACACAAGAGACTGAAAATAGCTTAAAAACTTTTTTTTTCACTTTTTTAAATTACATAAAGCAAAATGAGGCACATGAATTAGTGGCACGTAGACAATTTTTTCTCTTTTGGCTTTACAAAACATTAAGTGTGTTGTAATCTAACTGTTGACAACAGATAAACTAATAGCCCAAAATTGGGAAACTCATAAACCAGAGTCATCGGTTTCATAACTCAGTAGCAAAGCATCCCCAGAATAAAGGGTCTTCACAGGTTGCCTTTATATTCTCAGCATGCAGATTTCCTCAATGCCACACATTTACAATGTGTGAGTTCACAACACCTGACCATAGAGGAGCCAACCCACTAATTACATTCCCCCTGCATTCCAGGTGTATCATTAGTTGGCCAAAACCACCAGCAATGATCCAAACGTCCCAGACTCCCCTCTGTGTCTTCACCTCCGTTCTTTCTCTTTCTTTCCTTTCTCACAAACTGGATTCTTGCGATCTGTTGTCCGGGCAACGGCACTGGCTACTGTGCCGCCACGTGCAGAGTGCTGCCAGGTCAGGATGAAAGTGCCTAGAGGGGGTGATGCAAATCACCACCAGAGACTCCCGTAGAAATCCCAGGCTTAACCCTGCCCTGGGGTGCTTCTCGCACATGGTGCCGCACCTCTGTGTGTTATTAACAGTTAAGGGGTGAAAGATCTATGTCATTCACATGAATAATTCAAACTGATTCCAAGGCTTATTTTACTTTTAACTTAAACTTGAGTTTATAGATGTTTGTAGATCGGGGACTGTAAGCTAAATAACATCAAATATTTTTAATTCAAGGCTAAATTATCCTTTAGATATCAATTTAATCTAAATTTATCAGAATTTTTGGACCTGGCTAAAAGAATAGAAAATGCAGGAAACTGAGGTTATAAGTGGTAAGTTTTTGTGATAGACTAAATCTAAGCCATGCATGCATATGTGCCTATTCTGCACCGTCGTTCTCTTTCTGCAATCATGTGCTGTTGGGATGCAAGCACAACATAATGTGTTGTCCAGTTTCCTCCCCACATCAATGTCAGCCTCGCTGCCGTTGAGGTATTAGCTCTCAGACTTCATCACTGCAGCTCCCAGGCTCCTCCATAATCTCTCCTGCAAAATTCATGTGAGCTCCAGCGCACATAATACCGCCATCCATCGGCACAAAGCAGGGCCAATGGATGAAGTGTTTGAATATTTGGGAAGGTTGTTGCCATGCATGATGGCTACTGCTGTGCAATATTCAAGCGGGGTGTAGAGAACAGGGAGTCAATCTGAAATATAAATCTTGAATTCAGCACAGTGAGAACTTGTGCGTCATTCAAAGCTACTTGTATTATGTGAGGATGCAAAATAAATTGAAGACAGACATTTTGGGTAAAAGTGTGCAGATTTCAGTTATGGTCGTGGCTTTGAATCACAAGTTTGTTTTCAACAGAACAAATCCAAATATGTATGACACATGAGTTTCCCTTCATCAAAAAACTCCATATTGTGGATACTAATAGCAGACATGGTGGTTCTTATAAACGGGCAGACGGCTGGTTCCATGTGCAGCAGGTTTATTTGCACAGACAGGATGACAGGAGTCAGACCAAGCAAATGTTCACAAACTAAAGCAGGGTCGGGCAGACAGAGGCCGGGCGTTGGCATAACAATATCAGAGAGCAGGTGAGACTGGTTTAAGTTCATAATAACGCTTGGTAATCAGGCAGAATTACACAAACAATACTTCGCACTGAGTGAGTGCGCTGCTTAAAGGGTAACCAAACTGGGAAGTTGGAGGCTGACTTTACCCACAGCAGAAATTCTAAAATCCAGTCAGAGGGGTGGGGCTGGAGGACAGGACTGTTATCATTAGTAGAGCTACAGATCATGACGTGGAACCTAATTCAAATGTAACACCTTGATTTAACCTGTAGGGCACACAGACAGGTTTTGACTATATTTTTTAAGAATTAAACAAGTTTATTTTAATTTGTCAAAACTTTGGCAATGACTGACAGACAGCACTTTTAAAACCCCACTTATAGAGACTAAAAGACAAAAAAAGTAAATTTAGAGTCTGGTTACCCTTTAAGTCTCATGAGGGCGATTGTCAATGAGCGTCAGGTGAGTGGCATCTGTGCACAGGAGCGGCTGGAAGATCGAGTCTGAATCCGTATTATCCCTCTACCCCAACGGCTTCTCCCTACCCCTACATTCAGCCCTCCAAATGGAGAGTTACAGAAAATTAGTGGTTCACTATATAGTGGGTTATCCATTTTATAGTCTTTGCGAAAAACTATCATGCATCGATACTCACTAGATTAGCAAATATAGACCACAATGCATTGCGGTCAAACAATTTAGAACAAAAAATTATGTTTAAATGTAATATTCGAATAACCCATCTACATTTTCACAATCAGAACACAGTGTAGTCATAAATAAACTTTGTGAAATGCTCGTATTGATTCAATTTTCACTACGTGAAATGGGTGACGTCATATCCGGTGTTTAGAAAAACGAAAGAAAAGTAGTGAGCATCGTGTGTGAATTCCCTTTAAAATCAAGGGCACTATGTAGTCCCGCACTGTATAGTTTTTTAATAGTTAGGGGTTAGGGGGGGGAAATTCAGACACAACCAAAGTCTTTAAATCCAGACGGCACTCCCACTCGATGATGTCATCAATAGTTGCCGGTCAGCTACATTCCACAGCGCTGCAAATACATAAATACATAAAAAAGTTGTGCTAAAACAAAAAGTCATTACTTAGATTGAAATATAAACTTCTGTGCTTCAGATCACACCCACGTGAAGAAATGTGCTTCCCCTCCGTGGCACAGTGCGACGCAGAACACCCTTGCAGTGGAGGGCTGTGAATCTCTCCACAATGAGGGCTAGCTCTTTAAAAAATGATTTCACTCACCCCTATGACTTCAAATGCTCCCACAATTGAAGGTGTGAAAGAATTCGGATTCGGCCTAAATGTGTTACGCCTGGTTCACACCAGACATGGAAGTGCTGCGATGTGGTTTGGCGGCAGAGAGCACGCGGTATCCTCTTAACCTCCAGTTCATATCAGACACATATTTTTCCGCGACAGTCAGATGGTGCTTCTGTTCAGCAGTTGTTATTTAGAATTTTTTTGCCGATCTCAGACACCCAAAACCACAACCCCCTCGGCTCTGTAGCTGCCCCACTACGTTGATCTGTGCGTGTCAATTCTGTTCTGTTCTGGAAATAGGAGATGTTAGTTTTTCTTTTTTAAATCTGTTGTGTCACTGGGTGCAGCCTCATGTAAATGCTGTATTTTATTGGGAAAAATTGTTCATATTTTAAAAAATTGACAGGATATTCTTGTGTGTTTTGGCGTAACTTCCTGCCATAATTGATGTGGATCCCTCGCAGCTCGTGCAAAAAAAAAGACCAGATGCCAAAATGATCGCTACAAGGCGTGAGCCTGCCACGGAGGTCTGTGGTGCTTTGCATCTGATGTGAACTACACCATTGGTTAACGAAGGCACCGAATGGAAGCGGCCTCCATTCCGCGCTATTTCGCAGACTGCACAGACTGCATTCAGAAGGCAAATTTTAATATACCTTTGATTATGATCAGATCTTTGTTTTCATTCTGTAAAACCCAACTTATTTTTCTATGAAGAGTTAAAAGAGAAAAGTGTGAAAATGTTCATGTCTTCCTGAGAAAAGTCTATAAAATGTGTAATGAGAGGTTTTACAGCCTTAAAACATCTATAATCCTACTTCACGGATTTCAGCTATCACAGGTTATTTTTAGAATATACAGGGATCACTGTAATGTGAAAAATGTAACTTATGGTAAATACTTACATATCTAACATCACCACCGAGAGCAATGTGAGGTTTAGTGACTTCAACACAGGCAAGAAGGCGAGACAGGACTCAAACCTGCTATCCTCTGATCAGAGGCTGACCTTCCCACCTCCACACCGCGGACCCTCCAGTGCTGTGATGCCTTAAATCAGCTAGTTAACTCTAAACCCCTGCACAGCTTTCTGAAGCCTTAAAAAGGTTTCTCAGTCTGGAACGGTGGGCTATGCCATCATTGGAATGTCTGCTTTCATCGACACCCTTCACAAGGGGCCACAAAAGGTCATTGCTAAACAAGCTGGTTGTTCACAGAGTGCTGTATCCATTGATATATATTACTGGATTGGCCCTTGCCTATTCGCTGCTAGAATCTGAGACGTGCACACCCATTGCTATGCATTGAGTCATGGCAGCAGAAAGCTGCTGTTTCAATGGAGGACAGGCAGACATCAACCACAAAAATAGGGCCATCTCCCTCATTTCTAAACTGATTTTTACAAAATAAAGATTAGAAAATCATTCATCTTGTTGTATATTTAAATATTTATTATCTATTAAGATTAATCTGTAAACAGTGCAAGAATTGTGCCTTCTACTGCTACAGGTAATGCTTTGCTGTCAAATGAACAGCTTCTAAATATTCGTGAGTTTTTATTTTACCTCTGTGCTAAAATCCGTATAACAGAGCAAATTATGTGTGAACTCACTTACACTTCTTACCAAAAAAAAAAACAAAAAAAAAGTGCGACCGACAAGATTTTTGTGCTGGTTGAACGTAAATACACACAACGTCATCCATGTTTTAAAACATGAAACTTTAATAAAAAACATACATCGAAGGACCAAGCTAGCATGCTACTCGCGAGTTGCTAACACCTTTAGCATGGTTTTTACGGTTCCCAGCCGGATTTCTTTCTATTAAAATGTGATTCCTGTCCTGTGAGGATTCCTCTCCATCGGACTATTTTGTTGTCAAGCCTTTAGAAGTTGATTGCAAAACATTGTGTCCCTTTTTGTGTTTTTTTTCATTCGCACCTCCTCCAATCATTACTCAGGAAGACTCAATGCATAGTAATGCGTCTCAATCTATTTGTAATGATCCTATATAACAAGTTTTTCTTTTTGAAACAACTCACAAAAAAAATAGAACTCTCACAATATTCTAATTTGTTTTAGATGTAGCTGAAATGAACAAAAACATCATAGAATAAGAAGACTTCATTTCTATGCTGGTCATTTGCTCACATTCTTTGTCCTCTCACTGCCTGTCTGTTCAAACCCACCAGTTTCTCTGTCTTCAGTCCAGTGATGGGACTGGGGGCTGATTTCCGTTGTCAAAGGAAAACAGAAGCACTCCGCCGGGAAAAAATTACAAACGCTTGTTAGAAAACACTGAGTTTGTTCCCTTTTTTCCCACTCAAGGGAAGTTAGAGTGCGCCTCACTCCACCAAAGTGACAGGGAGGAAAACAAAAAATGATCAAAGTTCCGATTAAAATTACACTCTGCTGTTTTAAGGCTGTTTTCCTGAAATAATAATTGAGTTTCTACACAACCAAGAAGTGTGTACAAAAGCAAACAAGACCTTACAGTTGTTTCTCTGAACCGGTTTCAGCTAAAAATAGCTCAAAGGTGCTCCATGTCAACAGAGTGGAATCCTAAATCCACTTTTCCCAACTCCATTAGTGATACTTTCCCTCCAATCATCTCCGTCTTTCTACTGCAGACTCGTACATACTCGTCCTGACCTCCAGTAAACTGCGCGGGATAATCCTGCACCCTCACACACCAGCAAAGGAGAGGAATCTACAAAAAGAGTGACTGATGGAAAATTGTCGTTGACTTCCCTTTCTTTTTTATCTTCATGACAATGAAAAAAAAGAAAAAGGATGATAGGGATTGAGGAGTGTTGGCTCTGAACGTTAGCACGAGCCTGTGATCGTGACTGGCAGAACAGAGCGCAGTAAAGGGAAAGCAGCGGACTGGAGCTGCACTGGAAATGCATGTCACATCGATGATTCCACGCAAAGAGAAGTTGGGAATGGGGTCAGCTCCACGTGTCGTCTCCTGGTGTCTTAGCTGGGAGCTTTTTCTTTGGTTTTCGCTGCTATTGTTTGGTAGCCCTCTCTCTCTCCTTTCTGTCTGTTTCCCTCTCTGAGTGAGAGAAAGCTCTCAAAAATTCTTCAAAAACATTTTAATTTGCTGAAGCTTTTACTGCCACTCAATTCAAGGTAGAGAACAGCTCCTTTTAAAGCCCTTTTGTACTGCACAATAGCTTGTGAAGTGTACTTATTTATTAATAATAAAACCATAAATCATATTTAAAGTGTAACAATACTGTGCATAAAGTAAGCATGATCCATGTTTCTTTCTGTGTCTTATAGTCCTTATTCAATCAAACTTAATGTGCAAAGCCATTTTAAGTTTATTTACATTTCATAGAGGAAAAAATGCATGAACATTGAAGAAAGACTCATTTTCATCGTTTCAGGAGAATGAAAAACATTTGTTCAATATTGCAAGAAATCTGTGTTGCAAAAACAGAATATAGTTTGTGTAAAACAGTTTGTGTTGCAGCATTCAGTGGTCTCAATAAAAAAGGGTCACATGGACCTTGATATGTAATTTTCTGAGGCAAGAAGTGTATATTTTTCTTATTCCACTCTAAATTGTTTGTTTCAAACCAACGACGAGAGTTTTTAGGCTCTGGTTCCTCTGGGCTGCTGTTGGATTAGTCACTCTTTCTAAATCTCTTTTTGGTTCCTAAAAGCAATTCGGTCACTTTTTGACTGCAAGTGTGGCTGTACCCTGTAACACAACAGATGTTTAAAAAGAGAAATTTCCACCTTATAAGAAAAAATAATAATAATAAACCATTTTAAACAGTTTTTGTCCAACAGTGGTTGATACAAATTTGTTGCAAATTTTCTAAACATTATTTTTTTTCTTCAAATTATAAGATAACTTTTTGATGGTTTGACATGTTTGAAATGTTGATTTAATTGTGTCTGTATGTGGATATGAGAGATCTATTTCTCTAAAGATGTGTTTGAAGTCTGTATTTTTAAAATATTTTTGTGATTTGCACTTTTTTTCTCTTTTTAGATGCAAAAACTTTCATCTTATTTCAAAATACATTTTGGATTTTGGTTTTGAATTTGTGTTTTTCATCTAATTAGACTTTTACATGTTGTTTTTTCATAGGAAACTTAATAATATTAATGATACAACATAGTTAAACCAAAAAACTAATTTTTTTTTTAATGTCAGTTTAGTTGAAAAATTGTGGTTATCTTGGTCTCAGTAAATATGAGCAGTAAAAAAACATTTCTAAGTTATGTGGTGAATGATATCTATATTTTTTTCATATTTCAGACTCCCTAGGCAACGAACGAGCAACCAATTGTAATTATACCGATGTCTCGAGAAGTAGTCGCCTGGTTGAATTAAATTTTAACAGAAAACATGGAATGTGCGTCGCACACAACACTGTGGCAAAACTTATTTGAAAATTTCAGAAAACTGGAACTCCAGAAAACATGTATCAATCTGTATATTTAAAACAACACTTATTAGAGAGCACATTATAGAAATAAAAACTAGTTCTATGTTGAATGTTAATTGTTCATATGTATGGAAACTTATGGCCCACACTGTTGTGATATCACGCAGTGATGTTTGAAATGAAATTTTATTTATTCGTAGACAGTTTGTCACATTACTTTAACATGAAAATCTTGTTTTATCATTTAAAATGAGCAGACAGGTGAATAAAAACATATTTTTTTATTATTATTTTTCACATCCCTGCAGAAAAAGGAAGGGTGGCAGTGTGGGTGGCCATCACCAAGGTGTCCAAAATTGTTTTGCAGCCCACTGCTCTGCTGAACTGCACCACAGAGCTTAGAAAATAGGAAAAAGAGCACAAGTCATTCCCTCACACCACCAACCCTAAACGCCCCTTCTCTTTGTTCCCTCCAGCCTCCTTTCTTTTCGCCAGAACAAGACGGCAGCAGCTACCCTGCATACTGATGCATCGCCAGGCATCTTTAATTGAAACAGAGTTTTCTTAATGTGCAATCGTTCTGATGTCTAATCTGTTGCCTTCAGCTTCTCAGCCCACATTTCTCTGTGCTGCATTTGTCTCAATCTCCTCGGCTGCACTTCTATTCAGCAAGAATGAGGGAAAGAGTGAGGGAAAGACACAAACAACAAAAGCTTGGACATGCTACCAGCTCATGAGACTCAGAGAAAGAAAGGGGGGGTCTCTGAGAAAGAGGACAAGAATTTAAGAAGTTGCTGGACTTGGAGGGACTGATAGCATCCCAAGCAGGGCGACAAACCACACGAGCAAAGAAGCAGCGTGGCATGGGATCAGACAGCCGGGGCCCCTCGCGCAACGCCACCAGGGGATTAACAAGGGCTTCAGGATGTGACACCAAGGGGATGAGCGTCACTGGCAGAGTACAGAGCAATGTGGGGATTGGAGAGCGTCCTCACTCCACCAACACTCATGAAGGACTTACAGTCTGTAAGGATGGAGAGAATGTGAGGGGAAAGAAAGAGAAGAGCCGGGGGTCATGGGTCTGTGGTCAGCTCCAGACATTACTAATTCACTGGTTAGACATCACACCTACAAGTCAATAAGAGGAAAAGTGCTCACAGGTTGATCATTCAACACAAGCAGAGCGAAGCCGCCGTTTGACTGATCTACTGAGTTCAGTTCACGCCACTCTCTGAATTATTCATCTGGAAGTTGTGGTGAAAATGCCAAACGCAAATTTGAATATTTGTACGCTTGAATGACTGTATTGGAGAGAGCGTGATAGCATTCAAAGTGGGGGTCGGGATGTGTATTCAAGGCCACAACGCTGCATCTTGCTTTTGCCAAAAGGGAATGACTGTCTTTGATGAAAATCAAAAGTTCCAAATTTGAGCACCAAATTTGAGTCTCCACGGATTTAACACCCAGACAACCTTTGTTCCTGCGGCTCATAATACGCTAATGATTAGACAAACTCGCTGAGCTAAAACGACAAAGCAGAACAGAACTGTAAAGTTGACGATACCAGTGTGCGACCTCCTGGATCGGGATGACTCTTAGCCAGAGGGAATGTTCTGTACAGGAAACCACCAGGAGATGTGTCATGCAGTTGTTTAGAAACAGTGTGTTATTATCTCCCCTCCACCGCCTCCTCCTCCTCCTCAGAGCCCCCTGTGAGACTCTAAAGGAGTCTTTATCACATCAGACTTATCACTGGTTTGCTGCAACAGATCAAGAGCATAACTGGATTTGCCAAAAGGGAAAGAATGTACTTTGATAAACTTCAATGAAAGTTTACTGAGAGCTTTTTTTTTATATCGTTAACATACTAGAATTTTTTTGTCACACTTGGTTTCATTTCAATCTGTGAACCTATTGATTTTGCTGAAAACGAGCTGGTAAATAAATAAAATGCATGAAAAGAAGAAGAAAATGTATAACAGGAAAATTTGAAGAATGTGTGGTCAGGATGCTGGGATACCTTTGTTTAGTTTTTTTTTTTTAGTCACTAAAAATCTCCCCACATTTAAAGTTTGCCACCTTTGTGCAAATTAATAGTTTTTTCCAAAATTTGAATAAGTTTTTTTTATGTGGATTGGCAGTGGTTTAATGTTAAAATTGCAAAGGAAGCAACAGCTTTTGTTGGGACAACAAAAAGATGAAAATGTGTTTGTATTTGTCTAAATTTCAAAGCTTCATCAGTCGTTTGGTAAATGTTTTTCTTCCAGCCATCCTCTCTCAGAGCTTTAATGCCAACAGGACTACCCTTCATCCGGCTCCAAACAGGATTCCTGACATAGAAGCCCCCCAAAAGGTCTGGAGCGTTTTCTACCAACTGGTATTCAAACACACTTTTTTCACATCTACACATTTGCTCACACAAAGGCACAAACATTGGATATATCAGGCAAATCCAAAGTCTGGCCTGAGGGCACTTCAAATTTCCACTGTCCTGCAGTGTCCTGTACTTTCTAAGTACTGTGTGTACAATTCTCGATTGTCTAAATTACGGTAGAAGACTGTAGCAAAAACCTATGGCTGCTAGGCCTTCAGAGGCATAAGGGCCAAACAAGAAGAAAAGTTTATTTGTTTCTGTGATCAAAAGCACAGAGATTTGTACTTCTGAAAAAAATCACAGCTTGTGTTATGTTGCTGTTCACATTATGTAAATGTAAAAGCTTACTGTGAACATTTAATAATTTGCATTTAATGTTGTTTATAAGGGTTGAAAGAATGTACTGATTGGTCGGCTCTCTCACATCTTCAAAATATAGCCCTCCATGTAAAACGTTTGGACACTATTGGGATATAGGAATACCCTGTGAATCCTAACCTGTATCAAAACCAACAAAGGGTTCAGAGAGCTCTCCAAGGATGTAGCTAAACTACATTCTCAGTTTGTCAGTTAGATGCTGCAATGATGGAGCTAACCTTTGAAGAATTGATTTTCCCATGATTCATCAAGATATCACTGACATTGGGTTCTCTCTTCACAATAAAAAAGACCCAACAAACCACAACATGAGACAAAAGATCCAATCACCACAACAAAGACAAAGGTGACACTCATATTTCTGGGATACGTCTACTCTAGTGGATGGACTGGAAATCACACATTTTTTTGCTTTTATGTGTACTTTTGTGGTGAATATCCATAATTCCCCTGTTAATGTATCAAATATATGAAATTAATTAAAAGAAAAAGGTTTCTCCCTCTTCTTATCCTCACACTTGAGGGTAAGATATTGTTTCTGTTTATTATAGAATCGTGAGGCAAATCAAACCCAGTAGGATAAGAAAACCCACAACAGTGGTGATTTCAGAGCCACAGCTCCCTCATGTCCAAATATGTGACCAAAGTTCAGGAGTTGCCACGCAATACAACACCTAATGAACACCTTCTATCACTAAACTGGTCTATTTAAAGCATCCAAAGAGCCCAGACTCCTATAGACTTCTACTGAGAAATAAACAGCTTTCACTGTCATTCTATTTGTCAGAATAACCATTCTTGCTCTGGTTCCTTTTTTAAACATACATTTGCTGATCAAAATAATTTTATGAACTAATCAATCAGATGCCTCAATAAAAGTCTCACATTGAACATTTGAAATGATCGACAGATTCCACCAAGCCCCCTTTTAGAGGTAGGTGTGTGGACTTACAATAAGCTCACTCCTGATTGGCGAGAGTGGTTGCCATAGAAATGTTGACTCAGACCAATCCTCACTGATTATTTTTGGTTCCAACATGGCAGCATCTGTATTCCAAAAAATGACGACTGAATTGACTTCATTTGGTTGGAGCTGAAAGTAAACCACTTTCTCTGGGTGACGTCACACTCAGTTGCAGATCCGGCCCTGGGCTGCATGGTGCCCTAGGGGCACAGCACCAGACAAAATGATTGATTATGTCAAACTTTTGAGCTATTTTATTTATAGTTTTGAATATTGCAATTTTTTACATTTTGCACAAAATGAGTGGTGTGTCAAACTGTAAAAAAATAAATAAATTATTGCAATTTGGCACCCCCCTTCAGCAGATGGCGCCCTAGGCGGCCGCCTAGCTCACCTATGCTCTGGGCCGGCCCTGCTCAGTTGCTCCAGTTCTCATACAATCAATGGTTTTATCCCTACTTCCCACTCATACAGATTTGCATTTCCATTCAAACATCCATCTGTTACCTGTGGCGAAGGAATACATAGTTCTTATTCTTTCATCAGATCCATTCCATCTTTTCACTTTCCTTTTTCTGTCTATACATTCCTCCTCATCGTTCATTCCCTAACTAATTCACTAATTATATTTCTAATTTCTTTGATCAGCCTAAACTCCTTGTCGGCAGTTATTCTGGTCATATTTGCCAATTACATTTACAAGAAGTCTGCATTGAATCTCTCAACTTCTTCTCTGCTTTATGATGCTGAACTTCCTCGCCAACAGCCAATGTCTAATGATATATTCTTTAATGTCCTTAAACAGACAAAAACAGTTGATGTAAGGCCTGTAATGATCACAACATCTATAAGACTGTTAAAATAAACTCTTGTATTCTGATTGATGTGACACAGAAGAGTCTTGTAACAATTACTGTGCTCATGTTCTCTGTTTTATTGCCACCATTCATGGTGATAGATATACATAAGAATATAATCTACTAAAAAAGGATCCTCATAGATGAAAGTTGTAACAAATAGGAAAATAATTTCCTGTGGCCATTATTGAAAATATATTTTTAATGAAGATTTTGATAGGTATAAAAATTAAAAAGCTGTATATTTAAAGACCTAATTTCTACTTATCTGTCAAAACAAATAGGAAAAAATAGAATCCGGAGCTCAGCCGAAAACAATTCCCAACATCTTTATAGTGGAAGCAGCATCATTGCTCCAGAGCAAATGCTCAGGCTTGTGAAGGCTGTGCGCTAGTCATTACTGCCTCCAATTTTCATATTTAGATTTTAATCATCGGCTACACTATTCCTGACTGATGTGTGTACGCCAGAAATGTTTGTACACACATATCTTTGCACAGGGGGAGTTGTAATACATCTTTGTAATTAGGCTCATAATTATAAGGCAATAAACTTCAGGACTTGTGGGAGAACGATCCATCTCTGCTATGCTGCAATTATCCTGCTAAAATGTGTTGCTGTCACAAATTTCCAAGAAGCAAAAGTGCAACTCCACACTGGCAAGAGAACACACTCGGTTCCGCTTGTGTAGGGTGGATATATGTGCCAAGACAGGATGTTTTCAGTGTTTATCTGGGTTGTTTCCTGAAGCGGACAGGGCGGTGGTTCGGATTTATCCTGACTTACAGCAAATAGCAGCCGGGTTGCTTTTTCTTTCTCTTCTCCAAAGCCGGCCTGAACAATGCAAATCCACGTCTTCGAATGCAGCTCTCTGGTTGAGAAAATGATGTCTAGGCAGCCACAGAGTGAAACTAAGCTGGCTTTGCCTTTATTAGTTTCTAACACAGCCTCATTATTGGAAGCCAGGACCTGACATGCTTGGCCTGACCTTGACCGCTCTGCCGCCTCTTTGTTTTTCTACGAATGCCATGACCTCTCTGAGCTGTACCTTCACTCTTATGTTATTTTTATATTCCTTTGATTAAATCAGTGGGTTGTTTGGGTTACCACTGAAAAAATGATTTAATCAAACATACTAAAAAAGGGAAAAGGGATGCTTATCCAATGGGGAGATTTTTTGGGACCTTCCTTTCCCTTCCAGCGCCCCTTCAATTGAGGAGTAGGGAAAAGCCAGAGAGGTAGGGGAAGAGTCGGCGTTGGATAAACAAGGAGGAAATAGGTGAGACTTATTGTACGATTGTTTTCACTTTTTTTAACCCATCCAAGCCCCGCGTACTTTGCAATGGCGCCCGTTAGAGCTGCACAAGTGATAAAAGTGTAACTGCCTACGTGTTGCATATTAATGACTAGAGTGTGGCGTAAGGACATCGAACGATATTGGCACAAAAATTCAGCATTCCATTTTCATGATGTTTCATGACGAGTGGGCAGTTGGTGTAAATTACATACTTAAATTTGAAATTAAACATTTGTTTTAATGAAAATAAAATAAGGTCATAATTTCATTCCTTAATGTCAGCTCTAAAGCTTATATTTAACTGTTGTTTCTCGTCCATTTTTACTTGCTAATAGGCTGGTGCATGGCTTCTTTTGTTGTACTGTGACAATAAAGTTTACATGTGCTTGAACAAATAAGTGGGGTTGCAATATTTTATGATATTGGCTGTTTGAAAAATGGGGGAAAACTCTATGGTAAAGTTGAAGGAATGTATGAATTACCACAACATGGGTTCTTGAAAATTAGGGAGCTAGCTTAATGCTAGTTTCATGTGAAGTTTTTAACCATTAGCGCCTGTCAACTGGCTTCATAGTTGATTTGTTTTAAACTTTTAACAAAATAAAAACATTTTACCAAACAGGTTTTTTGCCGATTAATGTCCTGAGAAGTATAGAAAATCCATGCAGACACATGCAAAGAAAGAAATTAGGCTAATTGGCTACAAGCTAGCTTAACAAGAGCTAAATTTGCATCTGGTGAATGCAGTGGGATGAAAACATGTTTAAGTTTAGAAAAAGACACACCTGTACTCCTTTAAAGATGCAGCCGCTTCTCTTGTGACCATGGACCTGGACAACCCGAAAACATGCAGCACCCATACGGGTCAGTCCCCATACGGGAGCATGTGACTATTATTAGCACTATTAGCAACAAAAATGTAAACATGTCCAATTGTCGTAAGTATTTTGTGTAATAATCAAAACTCTGAACATGGTGAGCCTTTCATGTGTCCACAGAGATTAAAGAGCTGTTTTTGATTTTGGAAAGGTCCACAAAGAGGACCCACACCTCACTTCACCCTGAGGGCTAAGCGTTTAGCCACTCACAAACATGTATAGTGCACGTAAATGTGTAAAGATCAAAGCCAACGTTAGCTAACACACATCTAAATACAGCCACACACAAGCAAAGGCAGCTCGGTTTACCAGCTTTTCCAATAATGTGGAGACTTTTATTTATTTATTTGTACTACTCAACATCAGCCGTCACAGCCTGAAAGCAGGCATCATGCCTGGAAGATATACTTTGTGAACCAGTGGATCAATAATTTATTTATTTAGAATGCATACTTCAAATATGTCTTTTTCTTCTTTAAAGTACAACTTGCAGGTCAGCAACCACAGCAACTTTGAAGTGAAGGGAAAGCAACATCAAACATTTAAATCCAAAGCGGCCTCAGTGTATAAATCAGTCCAGGGCAATTTAGCATTACACCAGTATTGTAAACAGTAGAGCTATGTTTTAAATTGTGATTTTTTTTTCTTCTATGGAGTTTTTTATTCTGAAGGTTTCTGAAGTTAGGGTTCTTGTGGCATTTGTGAGCACAGCAATAAAATCCTTAATATGCCTGCTTTCATGCATTTAGCCTTGGATGAGTCAATACAACCATGCCTTTGACAGCCAACCTAGTTAGACCATCAGCATTTAACTCACTACAATCATTTTCCCCTGATAAGGGGTTGTGAAACTCACAATCACTGCTTAAATGGCTGAAATATAATGAGAATTGTTTGTATTTTTAAATAAATCTGAAGAAAACTGCTAACAAAAGTATATGGGTGGACTGAGGGGTCAAGTATTTAAGTTTTTTTTGCAGGTTTTGTAACTTCCAAAGCAAATACCCAATAATTTAAAGTGCATTACGGCTATTTAAATAGATAAATGAAAAAATAACAGACTGAGCTGCACAAAACCAGAGGATTACAGCAATTGTCTGCCTCATTCAACACCTGGAAGTTGAGCAAATTCACACTCAGATTTCAATGTTTTCTGCAGCATTTCATTAACACAACACAGAAATAAATTCCCTTAAGAGAACATGTTTCCTTCAACAAAGTCACTACCACAGTTTTGCTGATGTTGCTATGAAAACTCCAAATAAGCTGCAGCTTTAATGGGCAGAAAGTAACCAAAATATATTTTAAAACTTGCAGTTTGTTTCTCGCTTAGCTTTCGGTTTAATCTAATGAATTCAGGTCCGTTTGCTTCATTCAAATGAAATCTGATCAGAGATCTGTCAATCCTCTGTTCCCAGTGGACGTGCTGCTCACACAGCCTCGGAATGACGTCAAAATAAACCCAGAAAATTGAAAGCCGCCTTAAAGAGGGGAATTTAACAGGGTTTTTATCCCCCAAAAAAGAAAAAACTAAATGTGTCTCCTTTCTTTTTCTTGAGGATGTGGCAAGAAATAAGGTCTTATGAATTACAGAAGCAAAAGGCAGAAGCAGTGACACTGACAGGCATTGACAGAGCAGCAAGAATACTGATCAGTTTTAATTTGATTCCCTGGGACCTGGAAGGATGGTTTGAAAAGCAGCAGTCAGAGTAACTTCTAATAATTTAAAGACAAGGTCTCCCTACGGTATTCATGACTCCTGCTGCCAATAAAACTTTTAAGAATATAGAAAAACATATTTTTTAAACTGCATGTGTTTTTCAACGTACAAACCTGCTTTTCTAGGGATGATTTTTCCACAATCTTTGGTGTAACTGCTTTTAATGAGGTGCAGGTGTAAGTTTTGTCTGCAACCTACATAAAATCCATTCTCTATAACAGTCACTTATGTGCAGAAGAAAAGCAGATTAAAGAAATGTCACTACAAGGGAAAATGGGAAACAACAATTCTTCATTCAAGTCACCAAACTGATAGAGAAGCTTTGGATAAGTTGTCTCAAACAGCATTAAGTCAGTAGTGTGAATGATGCAGGGCAGGAAATCCTGTGTTCAACCAGCCTGCCATAAATAAATGACAAACAGGTCAGGAAGCTTAAAGGCAGCGACTCTGAAGATTCGATAACTACACTTGTTTCCGTCTCAGTTTATGACTCCAGGCCTTTTTGTCTGTTTTTCTGCATTTCGTTCAGCCATTAAAGGTCATTATTGTTTTCTCTGGCCCTCTTTCTGTTGTTTTCTTATTCATAGATGATCGAGCACGACAGCTCAACTTTGGAATGAGCTCATAAACTTCTCTAAACTTTTTAGTCACATCAGTTCAAGATAAGGTTTTAAACCTCACAAAGCGACACTCTATATCTTCCTGTGCATACACTTCCCTTGTTGTTACCTCTAAACTGCCTTGATTTTTTTTTTTTGCTCAGACAGACCACATTTGCCTATGACAGAAAACAAAAGAAAGCCACACACAATAGATTGTGCTTGTATGTGTTGCACCATACACATTCAATAATTCAAATGTAAAAACAAAGAAACTGCAAAGCAAACATGCTTCACAGCAGGCGGAGGGGACAGCACAACCCCCTTAGAAAACTGGAACTGGGAGGGAGCGGACTTTGTCATTGTGCTGCTGTGAAAACAAACTATCATCCAACATCCGCACCAGAGAGAATCACAGGACAACTGCAGTCTGAAGAACAAACACAGCCAAACCTGTGGGAGCCCCACATGAATGATTAACTCTGAGCGAGTAAGGGGCTCCAAGGAGAGTTTATGGCAAATGTGAAAATCCAAATCATCTGCTCAGGCCGAATTACTGTGAATTGATTCTGATGTACATCAAAGCTGCAAACGTGTTTTTAGTGCTGTTATTGCTTCACTGTGTTCTAAAGGAAATGTGAAACTTCCTCAAATGCTTTAAGTGCTTTTTCAGTGATTTTAACTCCAACGGAAATTTTTAACATGTTCTTGTCTCACTTTTTCTGATGATGGGGAATATTTACAAAGAAAATGAAACTTAAAATTACATTTCTGAGTATTTTTTATTCAAATCACTGTAAAACAAGAGCAGAGGAAAAATGTTGATTCTATTTGTGACATTGAAAATATGCAGGGTCGGATTAAAGCTTCCTGCTCCGCTCCATTCTGGTGCATCTTACCTAGCTGGATGGCCTCAGTACTGATCGCCTTTTATTTTTTTTTTTTTTAACTGTTAATGGTCTATAAGTGTGTGCAGACTTTGCAAACAGAGCTCTCAGCAACGGTGAGAGGAAGGGGGCGGGGTTGCCCCACAGCAACTGATCTTACTAAAACTGAGACAAATTTCTAATGAGCTACTGCTGATGTGCAGGAAATGTCTTAAAAAATGACACAGGATTTTGAATTTTGGCCAAAAACTGCAGAATCATAATTAAAAGACCACTGCAAACACTTTAAAAAAAGAGAAGGATATATAGTCTATATATAGTCATTTTTTTTCTTTTTCACATCATGGCCAGATATTATCCACAGCAATATTTAGTGTCACAGGTCATCTTTGATAGCCAAGAATGGATTCGAAGCAAAATAGTAAATTAAACCCTTATGGGGAGTCTCAAATAAACATTTTTTGTAAATGTTTTCACGGTCAAAAACTACAAGTACTTCTTTTCCCCTCCATCAGTGTTTGTCCCACATGGATGCGTATCCCGCAGTAGCTTGAGGCCACATCTCCTCTCCCACTTCCTGTCGGCCTGTCAAACGAAATCTTTTAATAAGCACTCTCTTCTAAAGGGCAAACATTAGAAGTTTATGCAGATAACAGGAGTTTGTCATCAAGGGGTGGGTTTGGTTTGAGTTCTGATTTGTCCCCCAGCTACTAAAAAAAACTTCCAGTTGAAGGGTGTGGGCTTTTCTCTAATCTTCTAAAGAAAATGTGACACTCAAAGGGCCAAAAGCTGATGAGATTTAGCCAGCACATCAGACAAACAGAACGGCACACCAGTTTTTCAAAAAAGCTGTTTTGTTTCCTAATATATACATTTTGTGTTTAAAACTACTTCAGTAAAAAATTTTCTTTAAAAAAATGCCACAAACGTACATGAAATGTTTCATCAAAACTAACATTCATCAGCCTCAACATTCCCAGAAACATATAGGAAGGCCAGGGTCGGCAACCTTTAACAGTAAAAGAGCCATTTGGGCTCATTATCTACTGATCAAAAAATAGAAGGAGCTGCATGCTTACTTTAGCCTTTAAGAAATTTGAATTTGCCTTCATGAACTTCTTATTGTTTTTTTTTGTTTTTTTAAATAAATGTTAATTATGTGAAGTATTTTTGGTACGAACAAAAGCAAAAATATAAAAAGAAACTACTATATCTCAAAATGGTATTTTTATATTTTTTATTTTTACCTTTTACCTTTAGAGGCCAAATTACAGAAAAAGCTAGCTTGTTGCTTAATTGCTAGCTGAAATCCAAATTAGCATAAAAATCTTCAGTAAATTAAATGGGCCATAAATGTTAGCATGTTGCTAAAATAAAAGCTAGACTCTAAATGAGCCTAAAACCCCAGTAGATAACAAATTAGCAAAAAAATTTAGCATATTGTGAAAATATTTAGCTAAACTGCAAATTAGTATAAAAAACTATTTGGAGGCCAGTTAGATAAAAAAAGCTTGTTGCTCAATTACTAGCTGAACTCCAAAATAGCCCAAAATTCATCAGTAAACTAAATTACCCAAAAATGTTACTGTGTTGCTAAAATAGAAGCTAAACTCTAAATTAGCCTAAAAACCCCAGTAAAAAACAAACTAGCAAAGAGCGTTAGGGTGTTGCTAAAATAGAAGCTAAGCTCTAATTTTTTTGAAAATTACTACAATTTTATTTTTAATTCAGCCAGAGAGCCGCCATGGAGAGATAAAAGAGCCACATGTGGCTCTGGAGCCACATGTTGCAGACCCCTGAGCTAGCTACACATTTCTATGATAACACTAACAGGATGTTCAACATTTCTAGGGATTGTGGGCTGTTGTGTTTAACTGAAGTTTTTTTTTATAAGTAAATTGCATGTTTAAATTTGAAATAAAACATTTGTTTTGATGAAAATAAAAAAAGTTCATAATTTCATAAGCTCTAATAATATTTAACTGTTTCTCGTCCAGCTTTACTTGCTAATAGGCTAATGTATGGTTTCTTTTGTTGTGGTGTGACAATAAATTTTTTGACCATGTGTTTGAAAAAATAAGTGGGGTTTTAATATTTTTATGGTATTAGCCTTTTGGAATATTGGGGAAAAAAGTCTACAGTAAAGTTGAAGGAATGTATAAATTAGCACAACATGGGTTCTTGAAAATTAGGGAGCTAGCTTAATTGCTGGTCTCATGTGAAGTTTTAATCGTTAGCGCCTGTCAACTGGCTTCATAGTTAATTTTTAAGACTGTGACCAAAATAAAAACATTTTACCAAACAGGTTATATGCCAATTAATGTCCAGAGAAGTATAGGAAATCCATGCAGACACATGCAAAGAAAGAAATGAGGAGAAGCTAATTGGCTACAAGCTAACTTAAAGATATCTAAATTTGCATTTGATGAATACTAAGAAAACATGTTTTTTAAAAGATTCAAAAAAAGTTTCTCTATTTCAAACCAAACTTAATTAATTAAATTGGACAGGCAGTAGTTTTTTTTATTTCTAAGCGAAGTAATTAAACCAAGCTAGCTTTTATGCAAACGAATTGACATGTTTGATGATTTTCCTGCAGTTAGCTACGTTTTTTTTTTTGTTTGTTTTTTTGCTATGAGATATAAAGGATGTATTACAACATGCACAGAGTGTTGATGGCACAACACTCACTAATTTGGCTGAGGAAATGTAGCTGAACATAATTTATGAGCAATTTGTTTCTAATTTGTCCTACTTGAAAAAAAAATTGGACTTTTAATGTCCCAAATTACCAAACACCACTTGCAGCTATTTCAATATTGTGTGCTTCAGTGCTGCTGTCATTCTGTGTGATGCTAACAGAAGAAAAAAAACAATGATTATCATTGTATGTGATGCACATTATCATAAATATGCATCACACGCAGTTTCTATTTCATCACTCTGGCAGACTAGAGATTTGAAGAAATGCTAATGTGTCTGGCAGCCTTCCAATCTGTTGCCAGATTGGCTTACAACCTTCCTCTGGGTCTTGTGGGACGCTGCCTGCCACCAAATGACTACAGCATTGTCCACATGCAAATATTACCTGAAGAAACATCTCAGGTAAAAGTTACAGACTGTTTACAAGGACTGAAATCTACAGTTTCCTCTGACGCACAATGAAAAAAAAAAAAAAAAAAGTCTGTTATGTGAGCAAACTACTGAGTTTGCATTGACTTTTTCTAACAGTAGCATTTGAATAGTCATTCATGCATTGTCCCATGTTGAAGTCTACTATGTACACCTTTTTGGAATAATACAGTTTTTATAATAGGCAGCTTTGGAATCAAAAGGAGTCTAAAACACGTGATCAGACACCACCGTAAGTAAAAATAATCTCTTTTTTGAATTTGTGAAATTGTTAAAGTTCTCGTTCATGAGATGCCAGCATAATAATCAGATATATAACTCAATAATTCAACTAAGAAGTCTTATTTTTAATAGACGTATTTACCCATATTGGATTAGTTATATATTTTTTATTTTCTAAGAAAAACAGCAAAAAAGCTCATCTGGGTGCACTCCAGTCAAAAACAAGACATGCTCAGAATTCAAAGTTTGTGAATCATCTCCTCCTGAGCTTTGAATCCTTGATGACTTCTGCTTCACGTGTCACCCTTGTAAATGTCAGCAAACAAAATAGGCGTCACTCTTCAAATATATAGATATTTATTTCCATAATTCTTCATACAAACATATTTTTTTGTAAAAACTGCTGGGACAATAAAAGGTGCACAGACATGGCTTTGAGCGGAGGTCAAACTGTGGCATGACAGGAGATAAAGGAACGTGATAATCCAATAGAAGCTACAGGTTGTGTCTGCTCCACTTCTGGGGTTAGTCTCCAATACCTGAGTCTCAGTGGGGCACGCTATTGTCAGATAAAAAAAAATCTCCATTTGTGCAAAGATTCATTTGGGATAGAAAAATAATTAGGAGCAATTAAATTATTCTCTTCAGATGCAGTCGATTGAGAAAATAGGGAAAGTTTGACTTATCCAAACTCTCAGAGTGCACTTATAAGATCTGAACCAACTGTTTCCTCCCAAAAAAATCTGATTATTTATGGATAAACTGTCAGAAACTGTGGGGTATGCGTATTTGTTGGCAGTGTCACAGATAGCCAAAGCTCTTAACTGGCTTATAAGGTTAACAGCGCTCCTTCATCATTGCGCACGACTCCATAAAGTCTCCAAAATATTATTTCCAGATGATTGACAGCTTTTGGATCAGTTGACGTAATAATCTCCTTTGATTTCATGAGTGGAATTTAAATGATTAGCCAGCTCTTGCGTCACAGCCACTTTCCCGATCTGGTCGTTCCTCCTCTTTTCCATGATCACGTCCTCCAAGCTTTGGAACTCCAGGACGTGGTTCTTCTTCTCAGAGAACTGCAGCTTTAACTTGTACGGCTGCTTTCCTATCCGTATCTCCCCTCCGATTTTGAATTCCCGCTTGCCAAAGCGACACCACGCGGCAAAGCATTCAGAGTTCCTCCAACTGAGTTCTCGGTCTCTCGTGCCAACGTGGTCCAAAGCGTTGCGCACGATCACTTCCGGCGGGAGCGCGCGGAACCTGTAGAGAGCGTTCACAATCCTGCCCTTTTTGCCCTGACTCACGTCGGTGAGGAAGTTGTTCTTGATCTCCGCGCGGTGCAAATGAACCACCTGGAAGTCCCCGACGTAAACGGCCCAGTGCGGGTACTGTCCGGTGGCCAGAAACTCCAGCAGGTCTCCCGGTCTGCACCTGTTCAGGAGGCTCTCCGGGGCGTGCGCCGCCGCGCCGCCGGCGCGCTCGTACACGCACTCCTCCCTGTAGTAGATGGCGCAGTCCAGCTCGTCCTGCAGGTCGAAGGGCTTCTCCTCGTGGTTCACCGGCTCCCTCTCGGGGGGGTATCGATCCGCGCGCTCATCCTGATCATCGTCGTCATCATCGTTTGAGAAAATATACGAGACGCCGATCCTGGGTCCGTCGCCGTCGGGGTCGAACCCGTTCGGATCGGACGTGGGCACCTCCGCGTAGTTTATGTGCGTTAGTTTCTCCACCTGGTTCCCCATACGGACAGAGGAGGAAGGTGACGCGGGGCTCGGAAACAGGATCCACCTGTTCTGCTGCGCGCGGAGAGTTGCGCCGCGTCTTAACTAAATCCAAAGCGGGCGGCGGTAATCCATGTCCAGCTGTAGGGCTGCGTCCTCAACAAACACCAACTGTTCGGACCTGTGCGTAAAAAGAGCGGCGTTTAGGGCGCGCTCACAGGCGGACGTCTACCATCTTTACTTGACATTCACAACAGGTGTGACCTGACTCACCTGCTGACTCACATTTCCCTCGGAACAATCGCCGCAGCTTCTTCCCCTTCACACTTTTCTGGTTAGATGAGACTTTATCAGTACTTTTTATATATCAAGTCTGTCACTATTTTATGTTTTTTTTCAGACTCACCTGACAGTCACTTTACGCACAGCTTCCTCTCAGTGGTTCATGAGCCCGGTGCGCCGTCGGCCGCTCCACTTCCTGTGCGGTTTATCCTGCTGTGTGTTGTCTGTATGAGACACCCTGTTTGTTGCAACGAAACTCGTTCAAGATCTGACTGCTGCTGGGAGGTGTTGTGTCTCTTAAAGCGACAGCATGCCCTGTGCAGGCGCCAACATGTATTCCCGATCCAAGAGGGAATGTCGGTGGATCCAAGTTGCTTTGCGCACAAATGGGAATCCAAAGTTTTTATGTCACAAAATGATATGAAAAGTGTGTTTTAACATGGTAGTGTTTTTTTTTTACACATTATGGAGGACATGTATGAAGACAGGTGATTGAAAGTCCATTTCTGAAATTTCTTTGTTCAAATCGCTGTGAAATGGGAGCAGACAAAAAAAACTGTTGGAAAAAGCTTGTAGGCGTGACGTAGGAGCTACTAGACTAACTTCCTGCTCAGCTCCATTCTGATTCATCTGCTTTTAGACAACCATGACTTCATGTTCCTGATGTGAGTCGACATTTGGAGTGGGGTTTAATGTGTTAGAATATGGAATACATTTGTGATTAATGATTTTTAATTATGTCACAAAAAGTGTTTTAAAAAGTGGAGATAGGGGTCCTAAAGATTTAGTAATTTTAAAAAGACAATAATTATGTCATTACAATCATTTAGGAAAAACTAATTCACTCATTTTTTAGAGAATTTTGTTTTTCCAAAACCCCCCGACATCTTCAAAATGTTTTAAAATCAATAAATGGTTTAAGTTTTCCTGGATTAGTAGGAAGTGGAAAACCTCACATTATGCAGCACGGCATAAATGACTTGCATATTTTGTAAATATTCAGGTTTTGGAGCAATGTCTAATTTTGTCAGCACAAAAGTTGTCAATAAATACCTCTAATATTTCACAATAAATAAACCACATTCCATATGCGAACGTGCTGCACGGTGAAAGGTAGGGATGCAAAACCGGCCTGCCTGCAGTCCACATCTGATAGAACATCAAAGCATGTCACGCTCTCGTATGCATAAAAAAGTGGCGAAACACATTCATTAAGTTACATTTCAAATAAATGTTGTGAGATTCAACTTTTGACATCTTCATAAAGTTTTCCATCACATTTTTTAATCTCACCACAGCAGCCCTGCAACGGCTTCAAAAATATATAGATTGAAAAGCTCATGCATCACTTGGAGTGTTTTCAGCTGCCAGACCGTAATAGTTGTGTTCACCTTAGAGAAGGTCATAACGCCGACTACATTATTTTCCTTGAACGCTCTGCGTCAACAACAACAAAAAAAAACAGGTCACTTTTTATGATCATTTCCAAATCTACGAGTTTGAAAACAAAAAAGAAGCAAAAGATTAATCTTTAATTTTGACGTTCTTATCTGCTGCTCTCTGCTCATTTATCTAAAGCCCCGGCACAGCCGAGACACCTCTGCCAAGACATGATCATTTGTTTGCTTCCAGGCAGCCAAAGGTAAAATCCTGCTTGGATGAGCCAGACATCCAGACTTACAGGCAGCTTTCCCGCCTTAAAGCTTTAGAGGAGATGAATGCTAATTTGAGGTCAAACGTGGGCAATCGCTGTCAATAATTTCATTTCTAACTACATTAATGTATAAGCCGAGAGAAAAAAAACAAACAAAAGCCTCCTCCATCAGTTAATATATCACAGGTGAGACTTTGCAGTTGCTTAATTATCCGTGACGCATGGTGTGCGGATAACACAATAAGATTTGCTGAATGGTAATTAAAATGAAGCAGAGAGGAAGTGAGTCGACAATAGCAGGAGAATTTGTTGCCTGTTAATTTCTTAATTTGTAAAAGGCTCTAGCTTTCTAAACGCCTGATGCAAGATTATTAAAAGATTAGCTTTAACACTGCCTCCGTTTGTGTTTTCCTGTGACATAATGACCCTTCATAAGCACCATGAACAAGCAAAGGGAGGTTTAGAGCGTTTCCACAGAGGTGAAAGAACAGACTGTTTGTCACCTTGAAAGTTTCAGGATTATTTTTTTTAACATTAAAAATTTTCTTCCTGCAACAATGAAGGGGGAGGGGACTTGAAATATTTCACATTTATTGTATTTGTTTATCTAAACCTGAGTAGAATATCCTGAAATAAAATTGTTGAATATTTTGATCGGATTTGTGGAAACGCTGCCCTCTTGTGGTTTAGCCAGGGTACTGCATCACAAAAATGTCAAAGATAATCAAGAACTTTTATTTATAAAAAAAAATGTAAAACTTTGGGCTATATCAAAAATTTAGATTAAAGTAACAAATATTTACATAAAAATAGAACATTTGCTAAAGAAGGATAAAACACACATAGATGTGTTATCTATAAAGCAAAATTTCCAAAGTTCTAATTTTTGCCGCCTTTCTTCTTTTGGTTCTGAATTCTTCTTCTCAGTAGCTGGTCAAGAATGAGGTCTGACTCTTTCACATCTGTGTTTGCACAGCCCACCACAGGACATCTAAGGAAAGAAAAGGAAACAAAGAAAAAGGATAAAAGTGTTATTTAAAAAAAACACACAAACAAGGCCCTTGTGGTAAAGAACATCACTTCATCCTCAGAGTGGGAACTAGATTTATAAAGTTTCATTAACTTAAAGGACTTCATACCGGCACTTCTTCTTCAGGTTGCGTTTTGTTTTGATCAGGTCCAGGATGGCAGATTCATCATAGTAGTGGTTGCACTTTTTATTTTTGACTGGTTTTAACATTTCCACCTTAAAACACCAAATACACAATGATACAAGTTTAGAAGCGTAACATGAAAATTTAAACAAGTGTGTGAGAAAATAAGAGGGATGTACCTGTGTGAGCGGGCAGGTGAAATTAACTTGGCTCTGCGTGACGGCGATGTCCTCGTCAACCTCCTCCGTGTTCTCCGATGATTTCTGATTGGCTAAGAGCACCAAAACACAAGCATCTCATTTGCAAAGGTTGCACTGAAACATGAAAAAGACTGAAGAAAAATATGCAACTTAGAAGTATATTGCTTGGATCTTTTTGTTTTTGGAAAATGGCCGCATGGGCTCAAGAGTTATAAATAAACCTCCATCCTCAAATTCTTACATTTGCCAGCAAATGTGCAAAAATGACATTCAAGACATCCACCTACACATAAATCTCCCTTTTTTTCCCATTTTATAGAAGAATTTCACAACATATTCAGCTTCATGATGGCCTCCAAATGCTGGCAGCTGAAATTCTCTTCAAGGATTATGCAAATTAATGCAAATTATTGTTATTTTTAAACACAATTTCTGTTTTTTTTAACATGCAACCTTTATCGATGTCTTTAGAAAACTAGACACGAACATTACGATAAACACAAAGTTTCAAAAGAACATATTTTGGTTAATACATTTTTAAAATGTACAATTTATACTTAAAAAAATAGATGAGCTCTCAAACAATGTCTCGAAAATCAATTATCAGTTAAATTATTTTACAGAGATGATAAAAAGAGACATTTCCGACAGCCTTACTTTGTTTTGAGGAGTTATTGATGCTCTCCATGAAGGCAACCACTTTTTGATGTCTGTGGATTTCGTCTTCAGAAAGTCGGGCTATTCTCTCAGAGAACTGCTCCTTCACTTTGTCAGAAAGGCTAAACAAGGCCTCTGGTTGCTGTGCATTCACCTGCACAAAGTGACGCATGTTAGGGCAATTCTTTAACTTTCAATACTAACTTTACAGTAAACACACAGATCTAATAAAAACACAAAAAAGAAAAACGGGGACAATGCAGCAGCAAATGACCTGGAGTCTCATTTGAATACACAACTTTGAATTCATAGTTTTTCTATTAATTTAAAGTTATTTTTATTTAATTTATTAGATTATTATCAGTCACAACAATCACCTCGGATGTAACTTCTTTTGCAATGTCCATAAAGCAGTTAATCTCCCTGTCGAGCTTAGCACAGTCCAGGATCATGGCCTCCAACTCTTTGATGGAGGAGTCCATCTCTTCATCTGAAATGTAAAAATTGCACAAATTATACACAAAATTACAAAAATATAATTGCACACTGCAGTTGAGCTTTGTCACGTATGTTGTTATACACAATAGGCCTAAAACATAATGTAACTGGACTGCCTCACTATAAAAATGATCACTTTCTGATTATAATATTTACAGAATTCATGTTTGCAATAATTTACCCTGAGTTTCCACCAGATCTATGGCAACGTCCGTCACGATGTCCATTCCCGTCGCAATGTCCGCCAGACACGCTTTTAAGTTGGACAGTGCGCCGTTGACAGCACTCAGAGACATTGTGGTCGTAACTTTTATCCCTAAAAAGTCCAATAAAAACCACTTTGCTCACCGTGAGTTTTCTTATTTCTTCCTCAACGTTAACAGCTAGCTAGCTAGCTAACTTACTGTTAGCACTAAACTAACCGCTTTCTACAAAGACTAGAAATGTAAATAAAAGTATCTCAAACACAACAAATATAAGTAACTATGTTTAAATTCAAACTACAGTATTACAAAGAAGATCACAAAAGCACGAGAGGGAAAAGAAAAATCCAAATATTAGAGATGAGCGGAAGTTATGCCTTCGCTTCCGGTTGTCTTTTCAAATTAAAAGGCGTCAATCGGTAAATAAAGAAAAACGACAAGTAAAGAATCATACTGTATTTATTGACAAACAATACTACAAAATATTAGTATGCAAATGTTTTTGATTGACCATTAAATGTACATTTCATTAATACAAAACTTTGTTGTTCTAGAAAATGAAATATGAACCACTTCTTGACGCTTTTTTACATTTTACATTTTGGCCACTTATGCTTGAAATAAAAATGAAACTTAAACAAAACATTTTTTTTGTTATAACAATGCAAAATGTTGATTGACTGACATTAAGGCCTGGCATGAAATGTGTATGGGGAAAAGCACACTCTAACCTTAGAACATCGAATTAGAGCAAAGTGGTCAATGCTGTTATTACAAAAACCTTTGCTGTTCCCACTGAATTAAGACGAAGAGAAACAGAGAAAAGCACAGTAGAAACAAAAATACTGCATTTTCAGTTGGATGTCCTCGTCCAGGGCCTCACAGAATAGTTCTGAATTCGTCAAAAATGAAACTGGGTACATGAGCTTCAACCACCTTTAAATAGAGAAAAATAAAATAAAAACAAACGCATGTTACAATTCTTCAAATATGTCAAATGATTGGCATAAAATTGATTCTGTCTCAGCACATTTTTTTTATAGATATCTTGAAAATAAATCACCATCTTAACATTTTTACCTTGCGTGAGAGTTTTGAGTACTTTACATAGTCTTCAAGGAACATGAGGGCCCCCACAACATCAGAGGGCATGTCCGGGATTTTCTGACTGTGACACCAATAAAATACAAACTTAAGTAAACTGCAAACAATGTAAAACTTTGCATGTTACTTTTATTACCTTGTGCACTGCTCCATAACCGAGCGGATGAACTGTCCAAGCAGAGCCAGGAAGTGCTGTGTGTATCTGGAGTGGAACTGCTTGAGCAGAGTGAGCAGACCCAGAACCAACGGGGGCCAGTCCACCGGATCAGTCGCTTTCTTGCACGTCATTCCTTTTACGCGGAGAAGTCATTAGAACAAACATCACTGGTCCCAATCCATCAAGCCAAGATGACGAGAAATGAAACGCACCTTGATTTTTGTTGTACTGGAGTTTAGGCAGCTGAGCAATGATAAACAGGAGGTTGATGATGGGGAAGTACGGAAGACGTTTTGTGGTGATGTAGATCTGTTTAAACCACAAAGAAAAAACATTGTTTTCTAGTGAAATGTGACATTTTTAATAAAAATTGCTGTAATTTCCAAACCTTGCTGAGAGGGTTTTGAATTCCAGCAGCTTCTAGGTAGGCAGTGATGTCATAAAGTAGAGTGTTGTCTTCTTTAGGATAAGGCAGAGACGGATCCTGGTAGTGTGCTTCTATGTCTGCCAGTAGGGATCTAATAAGATCATAAACATCACAACAGGTGACAGAATGTAGCTGTAAGACAAAAACACAATATTCTCTAACATCTACGGACATCAGTTGCTAGAAATGAATTTATTTAAAAAAAAAATATGATCAATTTTTCATGAATGACGCCTCCAGATACACATGTTTTAATGGAAAACCATTAAAAAAATTAGCCTGAATTTGGTGGAGAACCGACTTACTTGTTGAGGTTTTCCAGGGCAGCTGCCAGATGTTTGGAGTCAAACTTACAGGAGAAGTTTAGCTCGTTGGCTATCTGCTGTCGGAGAATTTGCATCTGACCAACCTACAACAAAGGAATGGAGCTTTATGTTCATGACATGAGCAGACATGGTAAAAAAATAAATGTTTTATTTACCTTCATGATGGCCTCCAAGTATGGACCCCAAACCTTCTGGGATTTAGCCACAGCACTCGTGTACACTTTGTTAGCGTTAGCTATATGGCCAAAATACATAGTAGAATGATTAATATCAATAATTTGTCTGCTTATAGATTTCACAACAACAACGAGGATCTACCAACGATTCCCTGGACTGGGTTGACTGCAGTCAGCACCGTTTTGAAGACTTCCACCAAGGCTTTGTCCTTCAGGACGCTCCTCTGAAGCATCGTCAGGAAGTTCTAGTGACACAAAAATCATTTGAAAAGAATATTACAAAATAAAGTTAAACTTTATCAAATTTAGGGTGGCATTTTGTCACAGAGCTCTTTTATTTGAGAAGTGGGAAGACAAAAATAACCTGAAGTTCTCTGACGATCATGAAGCACAGAAGCCGGTCCAGTCCGTTGAGTCCAAATGTACCCAGAGTGTTCTGGATCTCTGAAAACAGCCTTTTGTTGGTCACCTCCTGGTGACTCTTCAGGTCGTACCAGGTGTTCATCTGGTCGATGTAGCAGGTAACCCTGTGGAGATCAGACAAATCTCATTTATCCATCTTTACGTTCACTTGAGGCTTCTTTTCATGGCTTCACTGAACAGATGTACTTTGGATCAGTGATTCTCAGGATCTCTCTGCACAGACGGCCGATGAAAGTGGCCGATTCATCCACAGAGGGAAACTTAGGAATGGGGATGTGGGTGGATTGGTGCACACTCTGCCAGTCCTGGATCTGAATGGAGAAAGAAAAACTCTCCTTTATCCATAATGATGGCAGATGTTTCCCTCTTTAAACTAATCAATTATGAAAAGAGAGCCATTAAATCTGACCTTTGTCCTGAGGAAACTGTTGCATTCCTGCTCCACGTTGTAGTTGATGATGCGAGACACTTCTTCTTGCCAGATTTTAAGGCCATAAATGCTGACATAGTCCTGGATGTACTCAAAGGACCTGTAGAAGCCGTCCATGGTGGCTGCCATCTCCTTCAGCTTGGGCATGAGTTCACTGGGCTGTAAAAGTCAAATATGGAGATGATCGACTTAAAGTGAATGAAAAACAAGACTGTAAATCGGAAAAAAAGAAAATTGGCTGATCCTCATTTTATCTCATACTTTTTCTCCCATTTTTGGTCTTATGTTTCTTTTTTTCACAAAAAACTATAATAAATTTGTTCAAAAACAAAATGCACAATTTGAGGCTTTTACATCTTTCTGCAACTGTTTTTTTGCATAATTAATTCTGGCAAGAACCCCAGAAAATATTACAATAACTATAATCAGAGTGTAGACACACTTCAATGTGTCAAAAGCATGAAAGTAAAACAGGAAATTGCTGTCATAAAATAACACTGTGATCCTATAAACAGGTGGATGTCTCACTTTAGCTTTAGGGTTGAAAATTAAGCCTTTGTGCAGAGCGTAGGCGACCCTCTTCACCAGCTCCTTCCTGATGCCGTCCTCCAGAAGCTGCTTCGGATCCACCTAAAAAAATAACACAATGAAATAAATAATATACAGAAGTTTTTAAACTGCCTACAGGAAATATGTTATTATTTTTAAAAAGCTTGTACCTTAATGATCCCGACTAACGTGGTTTTCATCATCAAGATCCCCTCGGTGAAAATGGAAATGTCGTGTGTGAGCTTTGCCACCTGTGATCACGCGAGGAAGAGTCAAGGTTGAGCTCAGGGAAACAGAACAGAAAGATCAGCTTTTGCAGTTCATTTTGACATGATGGACTATAAAGAAAAGTTGGTTGCTGCAGGGTGTTACACTTAACTCTGGTTACAAGTATTTACCAGGCTGTTTCACCCTCAAATAAACAGAAAAACAAAACATTTCAAATGAAGATAAAATGAGATTCCCTAGCTTTGCACTCTAATTAAAGCCTGCTGGCACAATCATCAACTTTTCTTTTTCATTTGTTTTTTTATCTGAAGCTGCAGGGGACTCTGAAATCGACTCAACATCAAAAGAGAGAGCATCATACAGCAGCCTCTTGATGCTCTTAATTTGATATGACTTTTAAAGACTTCCTCGTCTTTTCCTTTTACCGAGACATTCTGCAAACGGTAAAGCAGCAAATGAGGTTTGAGCCACAGGCAGGTGATTTACTTCATAGCGAGCAGCCAGCTGGGAGTAATCCTTCAGTTTATCCTTGTCGAGTCGCGTGGGCACCTCCATGATGTCGTGGATCTGGAGTTTGATTATTTTGGCTAAAGATGTGAACATGCTTTCTGGGATTATTTGAAGAACCTAAAAAAAAAAGAAAAAAAAATATACAAATGACATATCATTTAATCTAATCCTGGTCAAGAGGTCATAAGTAGATGGAGACAATACTGTGGGGAAATAGATCACATGTACAGAAAGAGGTAAAATTGTTTAAAAACTCAATTCATGAGCATTTAAAAAACTAAAGGTTGCAGAAATGATCACTGATCCATTACCCATCAGCCCTCCCTGACATTACTTCCCTCTTCCCAAACAAAAGTACCTTTCTGACATAAGCCACCAGCTCTCCAGAATAAAACTGAGACACACTCAGCAGGTCGGCGCTGTTGGCCTGGTTGATCCGCAGCAACGGAAGATCCAACGCAGATGCCAGCTGGAACAAACACCCCACACCATTTGTGTGGTTTTTTTTTTTTTAGAATATCCACACCTTAGACTTCACAAAGTCTTTTTAATGAACTGTGCTGCATAGTAGTGCTGCCACAAACTATTATTTTAATATTTTACTAATCACAGATTATTTTTTCAAATTAATCAACTGATCGGGTCATTCGCAAACTGGATGTAAAGCACACATCTTAAATATCATTAGCCTTAAACTAACTAAAAATTAGATATATAGCATTACCTGCAGTGATTCTAGTGTTAAAGTGTGATTGCTGAAATTGCTGAAGCTGACATCCAAAAATGCTAAAGCTAAAAACCAGCTAAAATATTAGTTAAATGCGAAATTAGCCTAAAAAAACAACAAAAAAGCCTATTAGCCAAATAGCTAGCATGCAGCTGAGATATTAACTAAACTTCAAATTAGTCTAAAAAACTGAAAAAATCCCAAATTAGCCAAATTAGCTAACATGTAGCTGAAATATTAGCTAAACTCCAAATCAGCCTAAAAACTGGAAAATTCAAAAATTAGCCAAAATAGCTAGCATGTAGCTAAAATATTAGCTAAACTCCAAATTAGCCTAAAACCTTGACAAATGCCAAAATCGTTCATAAAGTTAGCATAATCCCATGATAACTTTCAACTTTACTAAACTCTGACTCCATATAATATAAAGTAACGACTAATCAACTATTAAATTAGTCGTCGACTATTTTATTTGTCAATTAGTCGACTAATTGTGGCAGCCCTACTGCATAGATAACCCTGACCCTGACCTTCAGAAATGTAGCTCTCAGCTTTGTGACCATGGACGGGTTCACTCTGATGCTCTCCTGCATAATGGACGTAAAACTACAGGAAAAAAAACACAAATCGGTCATAAATATGTACAGAAGAGGTCACAGAGTTAGAAGAACTGCAACACTGTGGACCGTTCGATGGTTGGAGAGAGTAGAAAATACAGTAGAAAGAGAAAGTATGTGAACCCTTCCTCAATTTCTGTACAAAACGGGACACATGGTGTGTGTGTTTTTATCTCAATCTAAATCATTTATGCACAAAACCAAGTAATTCCAAAGGGTTCACATATTTTCTCCTGCAGCCGTAGAACCAGGAAGTGTGGAGAAAAGCGGCAGGTGTGAGTTGTGACACAGAAAGTGCAAACGAACAGCCAAGTGGAAAGAAAATAAAAAGAAGTAAGAACTGAAGGCTACATATTTTAAAGTTGTTTATGATCCAGATGGACTTTAAGTCCCTCTAATCATCTCTTAATCCATTATAAAAGCATTCCCAGTGGTCTTTTAATTCTGATTATGCTGTTTTTGGCCAAAATAAAAAACATGTCATTTTCTGCAAAGCGTCATTATAAATGTGGCTTTGAGTAGCACAGGAGGGAACTTGTGGGTCGCCCCCAGCAACTCACAAATAAGTTATTTTTCCAACTGCATTTTTATCTGCGATAAAAGAACGATTTGATTTAAGAAATACTAAGAAATGTTATTTTAATCTTAATTTTCTTTATATTTGCCCTCCATCTTGGGAAAAATTCCACACAAATTTGTACAAAACACAAATAAACTAATTTTTATCAGATCAGGTTAGAGGAAGACCAGGAATGACATTTATGGACGTAGTGAAAGAGAAGTTGAAGATAATTACTGAAAAATGAAAGGATGCAGATGATTAGAAGTTTGTGCAGGAGGAACTTTTGATCCAACAAAGTGTAACTGATTTATTTTGCTAACACAAAACATCTATATTATCCCAGCTCCCACTGAGTGACTGAAGCACAAAAATGAAGAAAAAACTAATTGAAGGTATCTATATTACATCCCTGTATTCTAAACTCATCACATACAGCAGATAACTGACACACCTGTCAATGATCTGCCACGCGTAGGACAGGTCTCCAACGATCTGCATGGTGATGAGGACCTCCTCCTTGATGTTGATGGTGCGGATCATGTGGTGCAGGAACTTTCTGGTGTCAGCCAAAAACTGGCAAACCTGCAAGTTGGACTCCAGCTGGTGGAATTCCTGGACCTGAATTCAGTTTATTATCATTTAAATTACTGCATGAAAGCTCTTCAAAGGAGTAAGTTCACAGTTCCAGAAGCAGAGTTATGTTTGGAAGCATTACCTTCACCTATTAGTTCTACATGAGACTAAGATAAGATAGGACTAACATGCATCTCTGACTGATGATGTGCTCGTCTCGCTCACCTCAATAAGAGCCTGTATCAGCTGAACCGTCTTCCTCCCAGCAGCCGTGGAGTCTTCATAGTTCAAAGACTCGATCTGCTTCGAGATTTCCCGAAACCACGCCTGCAGGTTCTCTGTGAGAACCGGCAAAGGAATCGTAGAAAACAGAAGTGTGTGAGTGTCTCTCTTAAAAGCTTAGTGTTGGCTTATACTGTGCAGCATGCGGCTGGAGCTGTCGCGGTGTCCCAGCGACAAAAGCGGCTCACCATTCTTCTCCACCCTCGTGAGAGGTTTGACGCCAGAGAAGACTTCGGCCAGCTCCATCATTCTCTCAGATCCCTCCTTTTTGTAGTTTTCCCACTTGATCTGTTTCTCTGACAGCATCTGCTTGAACATCTGTGAGGGGGGGGGGGCACATATGCTCATGACAAAGGGTCCGTCAGCTGAGATGTGTAATTAGTCAGATCATTAAATTTGCTTCTTTTTCTATGGATACACCGGTTAGGCATATGCTACCTCGCTGTGAGTTATTTGACGACAGACGGCTCAATTTCAGCGCCACTTTGGCTTCAAAAAAATAAAGTTAGATTTATTTGGTCACAAGGCTCTCACCTCTTTCAGAGTGAACTCAAACTGTGCCGTGTCCAGCAGCAGCTGGAACAGAGTCTTTGGGTTGTACTTGGAGTCGTTCAGAACTTGGTCTTTGATCTGGCGAAGACGCTTGTTGTTTGGGTCGTAGGCTTCAAAGAACAAATCAGGATTTAACAAAAAACGATTTTTTTTGCACCAATTCAAGTCCAAAAACAGGCAAAACACTTAACCTCATAAAGTACTAAAAAAATCTAATTTAGCAAAACGACATAAGATAAGAAGGAAACTTGTTTTCCTCAACCTATATTCTTGTTTTTCAGCTTATATTTTGCACCTGACTCTGCAGAATGCAGCATCAGCCAGCGAATGGCCACGTTGCAGTCCCTCAGACAGTTGAGCAGTTTGGGAATGTTGTCCAGGATGATCTCCTCCCGGAGGAAACCTTCCTTCAGCAGCTGCTGCACCTGAGGCCTCAGGCTCTCCATGCTGGCTGCATATCGAGAGGCCTGCACAGAGGACACGTCCTTAAAGTGTTCTCAGCGCTCTTTTGATTATGACTTATGCCGATTCTAGCCAAATAAAAAAAAAAAAAAGTTTTTCTTTCTAGGCCCAATCAGAGTTCTTCCCTTCCTCTCCATTTAAAGGGGGAGTTATGGTTCAAGTCGTGTCCGGGAAATGTATTTTCTAAATTTTACCTTCCAAGTGGAGGGATACAACGTCCTCCATTGCGAGGGTAAACCGTGTCGCACTGAGAAGCGCTTTTCATCTTGTGGGTGTGCTCTGAAGCACAGACGTTTACATTAATGTAAGTAATGACTTTTTGTTGTAGCATGACCTTTTTAAAGTTATTAAACCGCTGTTGTGATGTATATTCAAGTTCTGGAAGCTCCATGCTAAAGCTAGTGGACCGGCGATTATTGGTGACGTCATCGAACGAAAGTGACATCTGAAATATGAGGCACTATTTTTTCATAACTCTCCGTTTGGAGGGAAAAATGAAGGGGAAGGGAAGAATTCAGATTAGGCCTTCGTTTCTGCAGTAGTTCATGTGACTGTGCTCAAATTCTCTCACATTTAACTAACTTTAGAAAAGCACAATCACCAAAACTGACTTTAAAAACTCGGAGAAAGGCGCTACTGAATAGAAATACCTGCTCCTTGATGTTAGCAGCGTCCAGTGTGTAGTTGAGAGCTGTCTTAGCAGCTTTGTATGGTTCCCAGGCCTCTATCAGATTCACTGTGATCCCCATGTAGATACTGATCACCTACAAACGAGACAACACGAAGACTCAATGACAACAATGAAAACCATAACTTTTCCAGAGGAGAAAATCTA